>NC_088800.1:7871071-8183571 GCF_011386835.1 Chrysemys picta bellii | reverse complement strand
AATTTTGTTAAGCTACAAAGGAATCTCACACTAACTTTTACTAGGAGCTGAACAAGGGAGTAGAACAGCTCTACTTTGACCAGATCCCCAGCGGGTGGGAAAGAATCTACACGGTGCTTATATTTGGATGCCATCTGTTTGGTTCTCTTTTGCACTTGGCCAGTGAGGGACAAGAACGCAGGGCCACTCCCTGCTCTGCATTATAACTGCTGTACTTGTGCTTTGAGTTTCACACAGCATGGATCGGTGCTGTCGTCACCTACACCACAGCTAATGGAAAAGAAACACTCCCAAACCAGTGGTGAAATGGTCCTAAAGCTGATAATTACCAACAAGAAGAGGTCTCTGACTTGATGTTAGTTCAGCTCCAAAACTGCTATTCAGAAAGCTAGGGCTATCCATCACGTTTGCAGGATCTGGTTAGTGCTAATGTAAATGCTTTTAATGCCTGCAAACGTAATTAAATTACACCCTCAGCACTGCTTATTGTTGAAATCTTCTTTTTAATATTTCAGCAGAGGCTTCCTAATATGGGCTAACACAGGTTGCATTACATCTCTCTATTTTTAGTACACTTGGTTTTTTGGCCATAACAACTGCTACTTCAGACCAAGTCAAACCTGCAGAGAAAACACAGCTAAGAGACAATGATTAAAGATGGGGAAATTCATCATACGACTAACACAATTTATACCTGTTTGAGGACAATGGTCCACACATTTGATGCCTGAAAACTAGCACCTATTTAAACTATTACCAGTGCTGTTCAATTGGATTGCAAGAAACTGAAGGCGAGAAGAAACCCCATTGTTATTTTGTGAATACAAATATGTTGATTTTCTTTGTTTTTCCTCTTATTTGCTGCTCTCCACGCAGCACATTTGCGGGCATTACATGAAATCTGTGGTTCATTTAGCTGAACAATGAGCTTTAAGACAGACTTGCATTTAGGAGTAATTTATGGGGTCTGTGTCATAAGCATTAAATAATAACCTTTCATCCAAAGACAATCTGCTCTCTTTCATGCTCCTGGGCTGTATTTTATATCGAGTCCCTTCGACGTAGAGAGACCTTAATATATCACCAGAGACCTTTGGAAAAGTTATTAGGGAACTTTACATTTCCCGAAGAAACAGAACATTTTATGAGCTGGTTAAGAGAGATTACTATTTCGTAATGTGGCTAGATTCTATCTTTTTAATATGGATTTTCCCCTGCCCTCCAAGAAACCTTGAGAAAATCCTTTCCCCATGCACTGGATTGTTGATGGCATATGAAATATGCCAAATACATTGAGCCAGGTTTTCAGCTAGACTAAATCGGCGTAGTGCTACTGAAGTTAATGGAGCTAGGCCTATGTCCACCAGCTAAGAATCTGGCTCATTATATGTAATAGGTTATGTTTGTGCCCCCCCCCCCCAACAACTGTAATGAGACTATAAATAAATATTAAAATGACACATAGCACAAGCCTAGTTTTTATATTGCCATTTGAGGGTTCAACAAGACTTCATACAATACCTAGTGGCTGATACGAAACGGTAACATTTTCAAAAGCTCTAAGTGCTTAAGAAGCAAAATCCTGCAGAAATGTGGCCCTTAGGCTCCTAAATACAACTGATTTTCAAGGGGACTAAGGGCTTGTCGACGCAGTGAGTTCTAGTAGTACTTTGGGACTTTCACTGTACCGTAGCAATAGCCACAAGGGACGGTTACTGCACACCCTAAGTCACTTTCGAAAATGGGACTTTGGTGCATTTGAAAATTTGATGCAAAGGCTAATTTTGCTCAGGTGACATCACTGGGTAGCTACATTTGGGGGTGTTGATAGAGTGAGGCAGAAATGTCATTGCACTTTTGTCCTGTATTTCAACAGGACAGTTACTGTTTAAGCCGATTGGCTTTCCCATGCTGAAGGCCACAAACTCATGAACCGGAACTTTAGGGAAAGGCAAACAATGACAGAACAGACAGGTTACTGGCTAGGCAGCTGAGATCACGCCATATTGCACCCATTAGAACGGTCTCTCTGCTGTGTTGTGGTTTTCCAGTTTGGTGGCTGTATCCACCGTTGCCAGAGACGTAAGCTCTTTAGTGTAGAGACCATATTTTCATTATTATAGTGCCTACCACAATGAGGGTCCAGACCCTGATTGTATCACACTAGCAGCTACAAGCCCCAAATTATTAACATTAATAAGCAAGCTGTTAAGAAAATGACTCAACGATCTGGTGCCACCCACTAGAGGGTGCCACCCACCCTGACAGCATAGATCAGGGCATTATAACAAGGTTTTGCTCCATACATGAATTCTGCATCTAACCCCTGTACAATTAGGCCCGGGGTAAGAATGTGTTGTACACCCTAGATGGAATCATCAGATTAAACTTTCTACATACAGGGCCAAATTACTCCCCAGTGTAGGAAAACCCAGGAGAGCCAGTGGCAAAGGGAGGGGGAACCTGAAAAGATTCCCTCTTGTAGACTTATCATCTCAGAGGAAGATGGATCGAAGAGCTGCCCACAAACCCAATGGATTCTAGGGGAGAAAGGGAACCAGTGGGAGCCCAGGACACCCCGCAGCATCTCTGACCCTTGTCATCGGGAGCATAGTTCCAGTGGACCCACTTCGAAAAGGAGAATCCCACAGAGAAAAGGCCATGGAAAATAAAGCACAAGAATATATTACCTTTCCACCGTGAGCATCACAGGGCTGGTGACGGGGGATTATTGGTCCCCCCACCAGCCCTACCCCTTGCTCTCCCTGGCTTGCATGCTGCCCATTCCCTGTCCACTGCATAGACCTACGTGGGATCTGGGGTGGGTGGGGAATGGAGATGCTGCTGGGGGAGGGGGGGAGAGGGAGGCGCTAAGCCCCCACTCCTGTTCAGGATAAGGTGTTCCATGCACAAATCTTGGGGGCCATGATTAGCCCTACAGTTTGGGCACAGTATGATGGATGACATAGGAATGCAGGAGCATCTATTTATGCATGCGTACGCTTTCATATCTATGTACTAAATGCTCCAGACAAGCCATGTTAAGAACACAGGGCGCATGCATACTGCCAATGTAGCATCAGCATGGGCCGGTATTCAGACTGGCCACTGTCCCCTCCACATGTTATTCCAGAAGTAATTTGACTCCCAGCAAGTTACCCCATTGCCTCTTGGAAGAGGAACAAGGGTCACCTGTGCAGTGTAGCCTGTGGGAGCGTCACTGGCACCAGTTGGACTAAAGGTGACATTTTACAGATGTTTAATGACAACCCTTACAGAGTCCCCAGGGAGCAGTTCAGCTCAGTTTCCCTCTCCCCTTGCACAGATCCTCAGGGGAAGGACGACGCATTTGCTTTGGGAAGGGTCGGGTTCCACACCTACCAGTCACAGGTGAACCCCCCAGATGGGGCATTTTTGCTTTCCCTTTCTTCTACGTTAATTTATTTTGCTTTCTTCTTATACGCACTCCCCCTCCCCCCGGAGCCAGCTGACATGCGTCTTTACAGGTGAGTACGGTGGCACGTTACAGGCCATTGCAGCCAGTGGAAATCCTTCCACTGGCATCTACTTGCACTGGTCCCAGGTGTATGATCAGTAATTCCTATCTCCTAACAGTCCCAGGTTTCATGGGACTGTCCTGCTCTGACCCCCCAAACCTCCTGTCCCACAGGGCTGGCTGGGCTCGGCTTCCTGCTCCAGGTGTTGCAACCTTGCCCCTGGTGCATGAGGTCACAGCACCGCTCAGGTTTGGCCCTAGCCCCCACTAACAGGAGGGCAGCTGGGCCAAATTTGAGGGAGTGGTGCTGTGAGTACGTGCACCGCTCAAATTTAGCCCAGCTGACCCTCCAGCGTGTGGGGGTGGGGGGGAAGGGAGGGCAGGCCAAACCTCAATGGCACTGCAACGTGACCCCCATGCCAGGTAGCAAAACCTGGCTCCAGGAGATAAGCCCAGGCAGCACAAGGGGACAGGAGCAGCGGCTATGGGGTGGCCACGGAGCAATTTCACTCTGCCATTCCTCCTCAGGTTTCCCTCCTGGGGGCAGCACCTAACCCCCTCTCCCCCCACCCCCAAGACCTCCCATTCCCTGGGAGCAGGACCCATCCCGCTTTACCCTTTTCAAAGGTGGAAGATAGAATCATTGCTATTTAAAACCTCATCATCTGAAGCTTCCCTTATTTTATTTTTTTTACCCCCCAAAACAAAATAATAATCCAAGTGGCGCTAGCTCCCTTTACCGTCCACCGAGTTACAAAGGTTCAGAAGGAAAAACTAAAAAAAAAGAGCAGCTTTGGTAAGTTCTAAGAACGCACGAAAAAAACAACTAAGAATTGGTAAATATTCAAAAACATGGCACTCCCAGAGCTTAAAACAATAAACCCTTTAATTTATATTTACACATGCGTGAGTGTTGGTATGTATACACAATATACAGTTCCACACTATGGAAGTATATATAAAATTTATAGCGTCTAAACATATTTCTTCAACACTTGCAGTCTCTGAGCGTGCACGCCAATTTTCAGCCGGTGTGATATTTGACAGCCAAGTTACAAGTCACTGCAAACTCGGGTCCCTAATGGAAATCTGGACAGTTCCTTAGTTCTAAGTAATGAGGTCTTTTATTCCCATGAGAAAGCTTGGAAGCAAGCCGCTCGCATATCATTTCCATGCCGTTTCACTAGGAATGGACCTCAGTGTGGCAGAGAGGATTATTATTTTTTTCTGTTTCTAAACTCCTTGTGCACAAAAGTTAATCCAAACCAGACAGAAGTCAATAAGGTCATTAGTGTGCTAAGCCTATTAACAACCATGACTTACATTTCTTTCCTGCAACAATGAAAAACATTCAGGAGTTTGCTTTTACGCAGGAAGACCCACGAGCAATTCCATTATTTTCTGACATTGCAACTTGTGGCAGCGGCTGCTTGAACGAGCAGAAGATTCCTACATTGTACATTTGAGCTTCACTTCCACCTGGCAGGTTTACAAACTCAATCCCGTAATGCGGCACACAAGATGAACCTTGCCAGAGCGGAAGGACAGTCTTGTGGGTCAACGTCCAGGACTGGGATTCAAGAGGTTTGGGCTGTTCCCAGCTGTCACCGACTCCCTGCGTGACCCGGGGCAGGTCACCTAGGATCAGATCCAAAGCCCATTAAGTCAATGGGAGACTTTCCATCAACTTCAACAGGTTTCGATCAGGCTCTTAATCTCCCTCATGGGGTTGACACTGACCTACTTCACCTGAATGTTGTGAGGATAGATTCGCAAAAGGCTGCAAGGTGCTCAGACACTATGGTATTGATCACCATCAAAAAGCTGTAAATGAACAAGGAGCCCAATATTGCAAAGTTCTGGGCTCCCTGGACTCCAACGGAGCAAATGAAGCTCTGCGTCATGCAGAACTGGCTTTAATTCTGCAGTGGCAACTCATTGCGTCTCAGTGGGCTATAAGAATGAAGGTGTAGATGAATAATGAGTGGTAATGGGCAACACTGCACGCGCATAGGCTGTTTTCCTGACAAGCACAGTTTAAACTATTGATGATCATATTTTATACTAGAGTAGTAAAAATTGTATTTGCTGTAAGTAATAGAGATGCAGTAACTACAGCACGTAGCTGTCAAATCTTTTCTGGAAAGCCTGAGAGGTCCAAAACGTTGTATGTGCAAAAGCAACCTCTGGTATGAGACGTGTCATCCTCACTAGGGATGATCCCAAGCTGCAGAATTCTGATCAAGGTCTTGTTCTCCCCACAGTTCAGGGGTGTTTGGAGCCAGGGTTTGGGGGTCTGAACCCATCAGCCGCCACTGGTGAGGTAAGAGCTCAGCTCTATACAACACACAAGAGAGAACAGGGTCTCTGCTTCAAACCACATTCTGTCAACAATTGGCAACTAATCAACCAGTGCTGACTATCCAAATTAATGAGCTAATTTCTAAAGGTTAAATCCCCAAAAGTGGCATCCTTTAACAAGAGGATATGCAAACTTTCTGAGGCCCTCTGTCCCCCTCACCACAATCCCTTCAGCTCCCCAAGTCTAACTGCAACTGCCTTTCCTATAGCATGCTGGTTTCAGTATCGGTGACCTCCATGTCTGCCACCCTGAATGTCCCATGACAGCTCCAGATCTTCTCTACTCTGCCCAGAGTACTTGATAAACTCTACTCCTGATCCCCTCAACTCCCATATCTACTGCTTCCCTGACTGCCCCACAGCAACACAGCATAAAAGAGTCCACACAGCATGAGCAGTTATCTACCACTGCTCCACCCAGCACAGCGTTCACCCAGTACAAGAGGTGGGGATCAGGAATGATGGGAAGCATGGGAAAGAGGTAAGGGGAACAAAACACAGGCACATCGTGCTGCTCACGAAACGAGACCAGGTTTTGCAGAGTATACAAGGAACCGGTGTGTTCAGCCTTCTAGGACAGATCCCCAAGTAGTGTGAACTGACAGAGCTCCACTGAAGTCAATACTACGCCAGTTCACACTAGCTGAAAATCTGGCCCTGGGTCTTAAAAATGGGAGAAGCCAGGACATGGTCACTGAACACACATTCATACATCTTCTTGGAATCTCTGAGGGTATTTTAATATCACCAGCTGTTTTCTTATTAACATCAAACAAAAAATAGAACGGGGGGAGGGGGGGAGAGAACAGCTGCATTTGTTCAATGTTTTCAGTACAGTTCCTACGTCCTGAAAGGCTGAGACAATTTGCAGGGGCTCATAGGCACAGAACTCTCCAAGTGGATACACTTACCCAAGCTTTTGGCTTTTATTCCCCTGGGGTGACTGAAGAGGTAAAAAGGGGTGTGAGGAAAGAGTGGAGGAAAATATCAATAGGTAGAGAAATGTTAACGAAGAACACAAGTGCCACTGATTAAATGAGATTCTTGTTCTCTCTTATCCCAATGGAGAACTTGAGGATGTAATTATATAAGCAATAAACCCCATCTGCCCTCCTTTTTGTTTAATAAAAAAATAGTTCTAACATGATCCCACTCTGTTATCATTAAAGACTGGCAATTCAGAACTTCCCGAACACCCAGTGATTTCAGCATACTCTCTCCTCCCTCAGTCATTATACATGTAGATAGGGATTCCAGAGATAGGAATGAGGAGCACAATTTGGCTTCCAAACCCCGCCTAGTTAAGGGGCACTAGGAGTTGGGTTCAGCACCTTAGAGAGATATGCTCTATTCACAACAATCAGATCTAGGGTTGATATCAAATAACCATCATCCCCAGGGCTTGGATTGGGGTTCTGATTCAGACACTATCCTCCAGTTAAAGCCTATAAACCCCACAGAAGACACAGACACATGCACACACACCAAAATGACTCGGAAGGTACAAATACACAAGTGTTGAAAAATGTTTGCAAAGAAGGCTTCTGCAAAGGAGGAGACCACCACATTCACTTGGAGCTCCAACCTGGGTTCACAGGGCTAGAGAGAGCGCCAGAAGCTCCCTGAGGCTCATCTCCAGGAAAGCAGGACATCCAAATAGGTCATTTCATTTATCGTACATGATCAAAAGGAAAACCGTTTTTGTGAGCATCCATTTTAAAAAGATCTTGACTCCTAAAATAGATCAGCCAAAATTTGCCGAGAACGTCACGCTGAAAAAAATCAAGCAGCAGAAACCAAAGGTGTGAAATCTGGTTCAAACCACTGTACTGGCAATTTCAGATTCACATAAGCATTTACAAATTCAATGAGAAATAAGTTTGCTCATCTGGCTGCATAACTTGCATCATTGTTCATATTAACAGGTGGGCTGCTCCAACAGTCTGAATTCAGATGGATAAAATGTGGGGAGGACAAACTGACTATTTTTAAATTTTGTACAATTTTTACCAAAAATTAATTCTGCCCATCTCTCCCCTCTACCAGATATTCCGATTATGCATTTCAAACTCTGAGGGAATACACCTTTTCCTCCCTACAAACAATTTCCTGGGATCACGCTCTGCAAGAGGCATCTTTGAATCTTCTTCATTCATAAATAAATTACAAAGCTAGGAGTGTAAATGAGAGAGTTTTCTCAGGCAGGGCCTGATCCTGTTCCCACCAACCTCAATTGACAAAACTCCCATTGACTTAAGATGCTGAAAGATCGGCCTGTTAAAAGTGGAACATTGTACAGTGCCTTCAATCAGGTTCTCTCAGCACTTCACAAGCATCCACATTCGCAACACGGGCAAGTATTGTTCTAACCAATTAAGAGATGAGGAAGCTCAAACATAGTGAGGCTAAGAGATTTGTCCAAGGTCAGAATGCCGGGAGACAGGCATAGAAACCAGGGCTCCTAATTCTCTAGCCTGTTACAATCATTCTTCACATTCTCTTGTTACAGTGTAACTCAAAGAAACCCATTTAAGCAAAGGCTTAGACCAGGGGTTGGCAACCTTTCAGAAATGGTGTGCCCAGTCTTCATTTATTCATTCACTCTAATGTAAGGTTTCACGTGCCAGTCATACATTTTAACGGTTTTAGAAGGTCTCTTTCTATAAGTCTATAATATATAACTAAACTATTGTTGTATGTAAAGTAAATAAGGTTTTTAAAATGTTTAAGAAGCTTCAATTAAATTAAAATGCAGAGCCCCCTGGACCGGTGGCCAGGACCCGGACAGCATGAGTGCCACTGAAAATCAGCTCACGTGCCGCCTTCAGGCACGCGTGCCATAGGTTGCCTACCCCTGGTTTAGACCATATTTATTTTTCAATTATTTAAACGTAGGGTTTAAAAGATACCCGGCATATGGGTCTATTTATCTTTGTTTTTGCATAACTGACATTTAAACCCTCTCTACCTGAAGTCGCAGCATGATCCATCACCACATGTCATTCATCACTACCTCTCACTGTCCTAAAATTCAGAGCTGGAGCACCAGTGAACACAGACCTTTGACAGAACAACAGTGGTGACTGTAATGCATTCACGCAGCTGATCTCGTGCCTTTTCTCAAACTCACCTGATATGACTTTGCAGTGCTCGGCAGGGACCTGGGCCTTAGCAGGATAGGTGGATTTTGAGGATCGTTTGTGCCTGATGAAATGCTCTCTTCCACTGAATGAGGTCTCCGAGAGATTTACAGGTTGTATTAGCAGCTGTTCTGTTCCAATCTGGATATAGCCAATCTGTCCACACAGGGGAAAAAAATATTAGTTCCTTTGGCATCTTAACTATTTGTACTTCCTAGATCTCATTGTGCTGACTCAGTGCTTTTCTTATTCTCACCAGATCACTTCACAGCAATGCATTTTCAAGCTCATCTGTGAGTATACGTACATTTTAAGCCCAGAAGGGACCAAGACAATGTTCTAGTCTCATCAGCATGACACAGCCCACAGATTCCACCCGTTGTTTATGTGTTTGAGTGGAAGGTAAGAGTATTAATTATTTGTATTACTGTAGCATCTAGAAGCTCCAGTGTGCTAGGTGCTGTACATACATAACAAAGAGATGGTCCCTGCCTCAAAGTATTTAGCAGCTAACACGGAGGTCGGACTGGAAAATCTGTTCCTTTCAAAGTTGTGGGAGCACAAATATGCATTTTCCTAAAATTTTATAAAAACACTTTATGAACATCAGGGAAAAAAAACTCTCAATATTAGGATATATTATAACTATGGAGCTAGAAGAGTCTCTGACAAGAAGAGGTGAAAGCTCCACTGATATTTTAAAAACTAGATGAGAGAAAGAACTGGCAACAGAACAACCCTGATATAGCAAAAGGAGATGGGCAGGACTCAGTGTTCAAATACTGCATGGTTTCACAGATGAAACAGACCAGGGACATATGGTCTTGGGATGAACAAACTAGCTCAGAAAAGCTAGAAAAACCCTACGGCGTCCCCGAAGTATAAATACAGGGCCAGATTCTCACCTAGCAAACTGGTCTAGCGTTTTGTGGAGTACCCGTAATAGCTGGGGGAGGAATGGGGGGACACTACTGGAGGTTAAGAAGATAGAGAACCATAAGGGGGGTAGAAATGGGAACCACCAAGTACAGGCTAGTGGATCAGCCGAAGAGCCAAATGCGCTGGAAAGGACACAAGTGTTGGATGAGTCAGAAGGCCAGAGCCGGGGAAAGGGAAAAAGATCTGGTGGGGTTGAGAGATGAATGATAATGGAAAGGATGAAGCCTCTTACAGTTTGGATAAAGCTGAACGTGCTTCAGACACACATCCAGACAGTCAGGGGCTCTTCTTTTTTAACAACTCTGAAGATGCCAGTAATAAACACCCATTGGCCTTTTTCTTTGCCGGACTTTATCTGAAACACTAAGTTTGTACATTTACTGTTACTCAGCATGAACCCCCCACTCCTATAAAAGGAAAGAGCTGCATCTCTCAGGCATGCCAGAGTAGATTTCCCTACTTATGGAATCTGATCGTCACTGTCTACATGATAAAATTTTATATGTCTTTGATCCTCTTCGCTTCATTTCCAGAACACAAAGTTAACGGGATATCCATTGCATTCTACATGCCTCTTAACAGAACATGGCCTTGCCTATTTGCAGTGATGCCAAGTGGACAGAGCACTAGACAGGGACTTAGACCTGGCTTCTATTCCTTGGTCTGCTACTGGCCTACTGCATGACATTAGGCAACTCACCTCACTTCTCTGTGCCTCAGTTTTCCCATCCTTAAAATGGGGATAATGATACTGAACTCCTTCATAAAGTGCTTTGAGATCAATGGAGGAAAAAGTACCAGGCATTACTTGCCATGAAAGCTGAAGAAACCCAATATTTAGGTCCTGTTTCCACAATATTTTAAGCAGAATTAAATCAACTCTGTGTCCTGAATATTCTACCCAAAATGGACTAGTACCAGTTGTAGCCCAACAGACAACCAAGCTACACACAAGCCCCACACCAGAGCAGACAAGGATACAGGTGGACTGAAGGTCTCAGTTTCAACAGAACTTTTGCCAAGAACAACCAAGAGATTTTACTGCACAAATAAAACTGTCTTAGAGTGGCAACGTATGACCTACAGGGAAGTCTTGATTTTTTCCTCCTCTAAAGTCACACATTTTATTAATTCCTCAAGGACACTTGGAAGATGGAAAAAGGGAGGCCTGGGGGAGGACTTCGTTTTCAAAACAAAAAAGTTAGTATAAACATGGCTCTAAGCTGTTCTGAAAAGACGCACAAAGGAGACGGGTTATAACCACATATTGATGCACAGATAGCCATTATAAAACCGGGGTACACACAATTCCAAAGGGGTGCTGCACTCTCAGGTAAGCTGTGCCCCACGTTTACATTGTGACCAATAAGCGAAATGATTATTTTGATCATTTCAAGGGAACCTGTTATTTTAATGGGATTGAACCAGTCTCCAGCATCGTTAGTGAACAGTCTTCGCGAGCTCACAAGAGCCAGGCCAGGAAAAATGTTTGTAAACAGAAGTGAGCCTTACTCTGCTACTCTCATTGTCCCAGCTGAACAAACTGCAACCAAGTCAACAAACATCAGAAGTAGAAGAGGGGTGAGATTCTACCTGCCTAGGGAAGGAGCGATTAGGCTGGCTTTGTGTTCTCCCAATTATGAGCTTCGCTGCTGCCCTTGGAGTAACACAGACGGCCCTGAGGCCTGTCTGAATACAAGCAGCCTCCCCAGGCTGCCCTCGGGGCCACAGCACAGCCCCAAGTGTTTGCAGTGCTCCAACTGTAGCCCTGCCACCAGCCCAGATTCTTATGCCGGGTTTGCGAGGGGGTGCTCCAAGTCGGTCTTCCACACTTCCTGCACCGGGGGAATCCTCTACCAGCCAGATCCAGTACTTATTAGAGCCCCTTTAAGCCATGCTGATCCTTTAACTGGCACAGAGGGGACAGAGTAGGGTGAGGATCTCATCCTAGCCTGAATCTTTTAAAACGCTCTCAGTTTTTACTCACCCCCCTGGAGATTACTAACCCCGGGGAGAAAAGGTGTGTGTTGACAATCTGATTTCGTGAGAATACATACTAACTTTAACTGCACTGATTCATCAATTATTTAGATTACTATAAAATAAACAGTTTTAAAACTAGGACTTTTTACCCAATACGATCCCTTGAAAGTATGCTAACCAACTAAGGGTCTGATCCAACTTCTACTGGAGTCAACTGGAAGGCGCCTATAAATCCAGCGCCCGCTAGATTGGCTTTTAGTGCATGTTAGCTTGACTTTAAAAGGGCTCAGGCTGCGTTCAGCTCTCTCTGCGGGGCACACGTATGTAACACCCACGGTATAGGGAAAGCGAGACTAGATTGGTTTTTTCAATGTGTTCTATGCCAGTCAGGCAAGCATCCAAAGAAGGGATCTGCACGTACGTGCTAGTGCAGGACATTCAACCGTTGACTGCACTAACCTGATTTAAAATGTACATTATATACATCCTGTAAATTCTGTGTTTCCACCCACAGCGCCAGATCCTGCGCTCACTTATACCTGGGCCATCCCATTGACAGAGTCTGGCCCCAGATCCCCATAAAAGGATTTTCAGCCAGAAGCTGCTAACTCTCTCATTTCTATAGAACAGGGATCAGCCACCTTTGGCATGCGGCTCGCCAGGGTAAGCACCCTGGCAGGCCGGGCCGGTTTGTTTACCTTCCACGTCGGCAGGTTTGGCCAATCGCGGCTCCCACTGGCCACGGTTCGCCACTCCAGGCCAGCAGGGGCAGCGGGAAGCAGTGCTGGCCGAGGGATGCACTGGCCGCCGCTTCCTGCCGCCCCCATTGGCCTGGAACGGCGAACCACGGCCAGTGGGAGCCACGATCGGCTGAACCTGCAGAAGCAGCAGGCAAACAAACCGGCCTGGCCCACCAGGGTGCTTACCCTGGCGGGCCGCGTGCCAAAGGTTGCCGATCCCTGCTCTAGAATGTCTAGGAATTGGAGAGAACTGAGCACCCAACGTGGAGTCCTCCCAAAATCAGAGGCCACTTTCGAAAGCGTGGGCTCTAAAACCTCTTGGTGCCACAAGTCAGCCCTTCCCAGTCCTTACACAGGGATAGCAATGACTTCCCTACCTCAAAGGAGGGCTCCGAGGGGAAGTCCATCTATGCACTCTACAAATAGAGAGAGTCCCAAATGGAAGATGCTATTTATGTGCAATAATTATGGTTATATGTGGGTCCTACGGAACACCTAATAGTTTCATGGAACTTGCTCCACACTGGAGTTTCGGAAGAGTGATAGTTTCTTATCTTTAATAACTAAGTGGGCTTTGCCAGGGTCATTTTGAAGAAAGCAGTAATTCTAGCTTCCCCTATGACGCTCTCCACTACATGCATTCCTTATTCCAACCTTCCTGTTGGGAGGTAGCCCCAACCCCCACCCCCTTTTATTTTTTTAAATATAGGTTTTAATTATATAGGAGAAGGGTTGTAAATCTGGTACTTTGGTACTAAAAACCACACCAGAGCTCCTGAAATGATGCCAGCCATTTTCTCTGGGGCCAAAAATATGTAAGAAAAAGTCAGTTTCATCACCACCTAACATTAGCCCAACTTTCTGGCATCAAGTGCAAAAATAATTTAAACCACTGGAAAGTCCTTATGTTTCACATTTGCTTTGGAATTGCGAAAACTCTTTCCTCTCAGTTATGGAGGGAAAGAGCTACACGTCTTTACCCTGGCGCGGATTAAGAAGGAATCTAGGATCTAATCCTACAAGCTTAATAACTGGAGTTTTAGGTATGGAAAGTTTGCAGGATTGGGCCTATCAAATACATCTAAAGAAGTTTACCATTTCCCCCAAATTTGCCTGTAAGAAGTGCTGAAGGCTTTCTGGTTCACTCAGGGACATAATGACCTTGACTACTGACTGACCCAGTTCATTAATTTGTTTTTTTGCAACAAGTACTGTTGTTCAGATTGATTCTTCCAAATCAACTGACTGCACCAGTCTTCAGACCAGACATCAGCATCAGAGCAAGGCTATACTAAACTGCCCTTAGCATAGTCTACCCCTAACTAGCTCAGGCATGGAATGGGGGCTGGTTTCTGGAGTTACTGACGTCAAACGATGCAACATCACTGCTGGTTTTCCCCAAGTCTCTGGCTGTGGAATTCTCTTCAATCACTCCAATTAAATAAAGTTTCGTATCTGTCAATTTAGGTTTACTGGGGAGTGGGGGGCGGGGGGGGGAGGAAGAGATCACAATCTTGGATACTTCCTGTGGTCTGTATGTTGCTGTTCTCAAGGAAAATATGTAAGCAATAGCATATGACAAGCAACGTCATTACATCAGATAACGGCACAGCTTGGGTATGCTGGAAGGCAAGAAGCCGTCAGCCAACTGCCTTCGAACACCGGAGACATGAGAGTTACCAGAACAGAAAAATTCAGTCTGGGGACTTATTTGCACTCCACAGAAGCTCGATAAATTCACTGTCATCAGAGGTATGAATCTAAGATGGATTTTACAATTAGTGTGACAGGCCATTACAACTGACAGAACCACCCGGTGCAGTTAATAGCAAGTCTGGAATAGTTTCACCCTCACAAGGCATGCAAGTGAACTGCCAAGTCAATTCAAATAACAAAATAAAAAGACGTCTACCCTTCCCCCAGCCACACCCCACCCCAGTAACAATAATGGTTCCCTACTTTGCCTTCTACCCAATTTTTAATCTCTGATCAACTCAAGATGGCTCACCAGCAGAAAACGTCCCATTCCTTATTTCTTTATGTGATCAATGAGGAGTTCAAACACACTCACAGCTTCCCAGCAGCTTGTATACGCATCTAACACTCATGCAAGAAAACATCTGCTAACACTAATCTACTCTTCTGCTACCAGGAGCTCATCACCCTCCTGGTGTCTAGGCAGTATCTTGTTTGCCGCTAAGGCCTGGTCTACACTAGAAAAGGTGGTCGGTTTAAATACATCAGTCAAGGGTGTAAAAAATCCACCCTTGAGCAGTGTAGTTAAACCGACCTGAGTCGCTGTGTAGAGAGCACTAGGTTGCTGGAAGAATTCATCTGTCGACCTAGCTACCCCCTCTCGGGGAGGTGGATTATTAACTACGCCAGAGATCGGCAACCTTTGGCACACGCCCGTCAGGGTGCTTACCCTGGCAGGCCGGGCCGGTTTGTTTACCTGCTGCATCCGCAGGTTCGGCCGCTCGCGCCTCGCCCTGGCCGCGGTTCGCCGCTCCAGGCCAATGGGGGCTGTGGGAAGCCCCGGCCAGCACATCCCTCGGCCTGCACTGCTTCCTGAAGCTCCCATTGGCCCGGAGCTGTGAACCGCGGCCAGTGGGAGCTGCGATCAGCCGAACCTGTGGACGCGGCAGGTAAACAAACCGGCCCGGCCTGCCAGGGTGCTTACCCTGGCGGGCCGCGGGCCAAAGGTTGCCGATCCCTGAACTATGCCAATGGGAGAACCCCTCCCGTCAGCATAGGTAGTGGCTACCCTGAAGCACTACAGCAGTGGAGCTATGCCGCTGTAGCATTTTAAGTGTAGACAAGCCCTAAGCCCTTATCTACACGCCGCTTTTGGAGGCGATCTCACACCATTACACTGCCACTGAATGTAGCAACAAGGAACTGCTAGCGCTGACATAGCACTGGCATTCCGTGAAGGCCATTCACCAGCATTTTTACCATTGTGTCCTCCAGACTTGCCCCAGGTCCTGGCTACCGCAGCGCTCCCATCTTTGGCTATTACTAGGGTGCTACTAAATTCATGGTCATGAAACACGTGTCACAGACCCTGAAATCTGGTCTTCCATCGTGAAATCTGGTCTTTTATGTGCTTTTACCCTATACCACACAGATTTCACGGTGGAGACCAGCCGTTTTCAAATTGGGGGTTCTGACCCAAAAGGGAGGTGCGGGGGGGGGGGAATGTTGCAAGGTTATTTTAGGGGGGCTACGATATTGCCATCCTTACTTCTGTGCTGTCTTCAGAGCTGGGTGGCCAGAGAACGGCAGCTGCTGACTGAGGGCCCGGCTCTGCAGGCAGTAGCACAGAAGTGAGGGTGGCAATACCATACTATGCCCTCCTTACTTCTGCGCTGCTGCGGGCAGCGATTCTGCCTTCAGAGCTGGGCTCCCGGCCAGCAGCCGCTGCTCTCCAGCTGCCCAGCTCTGAAGGCAGCGCCGCCGCCAGCAGCAGCGCAGAAGTTTGAAATTTACAATTTTTTAAATCCTATGACCGTGAAATTGACTCAAATGCACCGTGAATTTGTTAGGACCCTAGCTATTACTGATGGAACAGCATCAGAGGTAAGGAAAGGGTGGATGATTTTTCAGTACAAACTAGAGTAGCCGAAGCTCACTAGTGCTAATTAGAGATGGAAATCCAAACTTCCAGAAGTGCACTGCATATGGTTCTGGTCCAGACCACATGCTAATAATACAATCCAGCATTTACGTTGTTTGTCCCACGCTTTTCAACACCATAACAGCACTTACCACCACCCATAGAAAGGGAACAAAATATAAATTGAAAAATGACCTGCGGAGGATTATTTTAATTGGGCTCATGTCTTTTTGTTGTTGTTGTTAATTATTCATGCTGAATAAAGAACGTTTGCTTTCTTTTCCTTCGGAAAAATCAGGAATGTTCAACCCAACACCTCGTTTTGTGGGAGGATTTCTCGGAGGGTGATTTTTATACTTGATGAACCCAATCCTGAAAACCTTTTGCGGGAGGGTCTCAGAGATGTGTAGTGCGAGCTCTCTTTTCTTAACTGGAGGGGCGGGGATGCTGAATCTTTAACAGAGGCTTCCTTGCCCCTAAGTGCTCAGTTGGCGTTGGAGATTAATTCCACAGGCGCACACACCGTTTTAAACAGTCGGACAGACTCCCTTCCCAACTGCTCAGCTGTGACTCTGAAATGTTTTAATTTCCACGCGTTCTCCAGTCGCTCCACATTGCACAACCAGGCTTCAACCTAGCTGACTGGGGCCTTCTTTGTGTATTTCCTAGAGATCACTGCTTCCCCTACAATCCCACTGTCACCCCAGAAGAGATCATGGCGTACTTTTACTGTCGAGCCTCTGGACTGGGCTCCCCAGAGCCAGCCGCTGATTAGAGCTAACTCTCCCTGCCATCACCCAGGCATGATGCACTTTCCAAGGCTTTTAGTTACTCCTGCAACTTCCTGTCTGCCAATAAAGAGGAAGTCATTGAGGTGGGAGGAGGACTAACAATAGGCATGGTCGATATTCCTACCTACTGCAGCTAACTTATGGGTGCACGGTCTTCATTTCGTCTGGTCCTCTGAAGTCCTGGCCATCACACTATAGCAAGCAGCATTTGGTTTTATTATTTCCACCCGTGAAGCTCCTCCCATGCAAGGTGGGGAAGAAAAATTCCCTTCCGTTTCTCTAACTGCACGGACTTTCTCACAACTCATCTACTGTAGCTTGACTACTTCATCTCAGACTCATAGACTTTAAGGTCAGAAGGGACCATTATGATCACCTAGTCTGACCTCCTGCATAATGCAGGCCACAGAATCTCACCCACCCACATCTGTAACAAACCCCTAACCTATGTCTGAGTTACTGAAGTCCTCAAGTCGTGGTTTAAAGACCTCAAGGTGCAGAGAATCCTCCAGCAAGTGACCTGTGCCCCACACTGCAGAGGAAGGCGAAAAACCTCCAGGGCCTCTGCCAATCTGCCCCGGAGGAAAATTCCTTCCCAACCCCAAATATGGCGATCAGTTAAACCCTGAGCATGTGGGCAAGACTCACCAACCAGCACCCAGGAAAGAATTCCCTGTAGTAACTCAGATCCCACCCCATCTAACATCCCATCACAGACCATTGGGCATATTTACCTGCTAATAATCAAAGATCAATTAATTGCCAAAATTAGGCTATCCCATCCCCCTCCATAAACTTATCAAGCTTAGTCTTGAAGCCAGATATGTCTTTTGCCTCCACTACTCCTCTGGGAAGGCTGTTCCAGAACTTCACTCCTCTAATGGTTAGAAACCTTCGTCCAATTTCAAGTCTAAACTTCCTAGTGTCCAGTTTATATCCATTTGTTCTTGTGTCCACATTGGTACTAAGCTTAAATAATTCCTCTCCCTCCCTGATATTTATCCCTCAGATATATTTATAAAGAGCAATCATATCTCCCCTCAGCCTTCTTTTGGTTAGGCTAAACAAGCCAAGCTCTTTGAGTCTCCTTTCATAAGACAGGTTTTCAATTCCTCGGATCATTCTAGTAGCCCTTCTCTGTACTTGTTCCAGTTTGAATTCATCCTTCTTAAACATGGGAGACCAGAACTGCACACAATATTCCAGATGAGGTCTCACCAGTGCCTTGTATAACGGTACCAACACCTCCTTATCTTTACTGGAAATACCTCGCCTGATGCATCCCAAGACCGCATTAGCTTTTTTAACGGCCATATCACATTGGCGGCTCATAGTCATCCTGTGATCAACCAATACTTGAATTCGACGACAGCGGAGCATGCTTAGCCCCTCGAAGGGCAGGGCCCCTTAGCTCTACTCAACTTTCCCGAACAATGCTCACCTGACTGGGTCACATTTTCAACAGTGTCCAGCCGAATGCTTTATTGTTTCCTTTTGTCCATACTTGCCAAAGCTTGTCCACATCCATCTAAAGAAGAATGGCCCATGCAAAATGCTCCAGAGCTTAGCTGGAATGGCCTCGCTGCTCTGCTGCTCTTCCCCTTTTGTGTGTGGAGCTGGAAAGAAAAGAAGTCCTCTTCTCTCTGCTGAATATGGAGGACAATGCTGGAAAACCTTGACGGTTTCCCAGCTTTTAATTTATTCCTTCGAGTGTAACTTCGATCACTTTGCTTCATCGTACAATGGGGACCTCATGGTTTTTATTCGACCAGCTTTTGTACTATAGGTAATCTGCTTCCACTGATCTACTCCACTCAAAGGAGGCAGCACAAAGTCTTGCT
Source organism: Chrysemys picta bellii (assembly GCF_011386835.1). Classification (NCBI taxonomy): domain Eukaryota; kingdom Metazoa; phylum Chordata; order Testudines; family Emydidae; genus Chrysemys; species Chrysemys picta. The sequence goes on along the minus strand of NC_088800.1, from coordinate 8,164,664 downwards.
TGAACTCAAAGGGGCTGGAAACACGGTGTGGAAAGTAAGATAAATTATGCTGGTTGAGGGAAATGCTGAATCTTTCACTTACATCTTAGCTTCAGAAATATATTTATTTAAACTAGCGATAGTCTGAATCCAAACCCCCAGCCTCCGAATTTTAGAATGGGCCAAGAAATTCCGACAAGTCTCTGGATCCAAACCTGCCCCAGTGATTTTGGTTTCAGGTTGGGTTCTAACCCAGAACAGATACCACCTCAAATGAGAGGTCCGAAAGTCAGTCTAAACCTAATACACAGAAATGACATCCTCGGTTCATCTCGAAGCGCAATCACTTAAACACTGGCAAAAATTCAAGGCGCACATAACCAAAACCACCTTCACCAGTGACATGTCAAGTATGCAGGGCAATGAAGAACAAACATACTATTCATTCCACATTTGATTAGTATCTCATTCTAGCAGTTCACAGAGACTCGGGCTGGAACGAGAAGGGAAGGAATTAATACTTAAAATGCAATTGTTGAAAACTCCCAATTCCAAATGGACACATGTTGAAATACCACCACGCTGGACACCATGAAGCAAATTAATGACCGAAAGTCACCTGTAGACAGGGTTCACCTTTTCTTTTACTTGGGGGATGGGGGCACGGGGGTCTGTATAGCTGATAAGCCTGCTAGCACTCAGGGAAGAGACAGTGGCAATTAACACATGGAAAGTTCAGCATTTAAAAAGCTGTATCCGTTCTCTGCTATGGTTTCAACCATAAGAGTAACAAAAACACAATGGAAGGCAGCTATCAAGCACTGCTCTGACAAATTCTGCTAGAGGGTTGGAATCGGTCCAGAATGAGAACAGATGAAGTGGGTCCGTGAAGTTATACATAGTATCAATGAATAAATAGAGCTCTCATCTGCCTGCAGCAAACATTGCAATTTCCACACTAAAGGAGACCAGCAGTACCCCATTCCACTCTCTTGTCTCTGATACTGGCTACTACCAGGTGGGACCCTACAACATTTACCGAGCGCATGTTTAAAAACTCAACAGTCCCCTGCTCGTGTTATAACAACACATGGTTTTGCCTGTGCAAATGAGTCAACCCTTTTATTGAGGAAGAAACCCCCACGTTAAATACCGCACTAGCTTTGGTTAGACCACAGTGCCAAGGACTTAGCCTGTCTATACCGTCAAAACTGCCGTCTCCCCAACACAATTAAAAACCAGTTTGGTCCTGCAGTGCACCTGGGACCAAAGGGTGTATTTAACTGTGCTCCCTACTTGTAGTACAGCCCTGCAAAGTCCAAGTGTGTAGCACATTTTAGGAACACGGCTAAACCAACAGGTGTGTCCCGCCGACGCTGCAAGTCGGAATGAAGAGGGGCTGCCATGTTGGAAGCAGAGCCACCAAATGGGACGTTTTTACTGTGCGGACACAACCTTAGGTGACCCATTCTTTACAGCCTGACTCGGCTGTAACATGGTTTAGCACCCTCCCCTAACCCAGGTACAACCTGTAGGCAGACACTGTTCCATAGCCCACATAAGGATTAATAACACCATCGGCACAAGCAGGGTTTAAATAAACAAACCAAAAATAACTTAGGTAGGGAAACGGCTAGCAACAGCCCTCCGAGAAGTGACTGTAGAATCCCGCTCTAGCTCATTTTCCTCCCAGCGCAAGAGGGATTTTATTTTTTATTAGTCCTCTGCTCGCCCCAATCGTGCTATACTCACCGGACATGTAATTTGTAGCACGGTTACTGAACACGGTCACAACACAACTGAAGCCATCACTAGACAATGACACCGTGTTACACCCATTCTAGGCTCAAGCTATTTTTAAGGCGTCTTGAGCATCTATAAGCCCTATCAACTGGGCCTACACTAGCAATTTTCAGGAAATCTCCAACTGCTGTATAAGCAACAGCAACCCTGGGAGCAACAGTGTAGACAAGTTGCCTGGGGTTTTACCACCAGGTTATCTAACCCTGCACACAACAGGTCTGTTTCATCTACACTATAACCTCCACCACTTCCGTCATCCATAGAACTGCACTGCTGGAAAATACGAGTGCCTAGTTTTCTATTGCAGACAAGGTCTAGGTGGCAGTTTGAAATTAACAACCTACTGGAATGATGGTCTTGTGGTTAAAGACCAAGACTGGGAATCAAAACACCTGGGTTCTAGACATGGCATAACCATGGACTTCCTGTATGACCTTGAGCAAGTCAAGTCACACATCCTCTCAGTACCCTTAAAGACTGTCTACACACAAGGCTGCACCCGTTTAACTAGAGGCGCAATTTAAGATTGGGTTTAGTTAAACCAGGGGTTGGCCACCTTTCAGAAGTGGTGTGCCGAGTCTTCATTTATTCACTCTAATTTAAGGTTTCGCGTGCCAGTAAAACATGTTAACATTTTTAGAAGGTCTCTTTCTATAAGTCTATAACATATAACTAAACTATTGTTGTATGTAAAGTAAATAAGATTTTTAAAATGTTTAAGAAGCTTCATTTAAAATTAAATTGAAATGCAGAGCCCCCCCCGGACCGGTGGCCAGGACCCGGGCAGCGCGAGTGCCACTGAAAATCAGCTCGTGTGCCGTCTTCGGCACGCGTGCCATAGGTTGCCTACCTCTGAGTTAAACAATGCAAAAGACATGTGGGTACTCTTAAACGGATGCAAACCTGGCTTATATCAAGTTACCTTAAATTGATTAGTCTACACAGGGCTTTGCATGAATTTAACTAAGTCAGTTTTAAAACTAGTTGAAGTTTAATTGGTGCAACTTCTCCATAAACAAAAGCTTTAGTGTCCTGCTCCGTGGTTAATGCCTCTTTACTTCACAGGGCTGTTACTAGGCTTAATTCATTCACGTTTGTGAAGTGCTTTGAGATCATTCTCCCCATCTCTCATGGCTCACTAGGTGAAAATGTCATGGCCTTATCCAACAGATGAGGAAGAATCCCAGTATGCCGATGTACTTTGTCTCTCAATATATTTGCCTCCACCATTCCCAGCAACAAATGCACAGGTGGCATAAGCATGTGCAATTCCCCTGAATTCACCCATGTAAACAAGTAGCAATTTTGACTACTGGTGTCCAAGTCACTGTCCTCTGTAGAACTTACTTATTTTCTGAACCTAATGTCAGTTCACTCCAATGGCATTATTTTGATGCTTGTTTAGAATTCATACATGCTCTAGAAATATCATGACTAATTTGCAGAGTATAGAACAAAGATCAACTAATGGGGGGAGGGATAGCTCAGTGGTTTGAGCATCGGCCTACTAAACCCAGGGTTATGAGTTCAATCCTTGAGGGGGCCACTGAGGGATCTGGGGCAAAAACAGTACTTGGTCCTGCTAGTGAAGGAAGGGGGCTGGACTCGATAGACCTTCCAAGGTCCTTTCCAGTTCTAGGAGATAGGATATCTCCATTATTTTAATTTTTTTTTTTATTTTAAGTTCCACCCACCGCCCTCCCCTACCCCAACTTTTCAACTGGGAATAATGCCAATTTTTTCTCACTCCCCCTCACTCACTCCCAGATCTCAGGCAATTAATACTGTGCCTACAACTACATTCCCCTTTCAAAAAAGTTCTCTTCTCTGCCTGTTGTACTTTTTAGCTCTGCTACAATAGGTATTTTTAAAAGTCCAGCACTTCATGAATGGGATTAACAAAGCATGCTTCGTGGAAAACGTGCAGAGCTGTCAGTGAAAAAGCTAGATCCAGAGATATCAGTTTTAAACATCAAGAAGCTTTTGGTGGTATACGGCTCAGTTTACAGAGTCAATCATAAATATGCTAATATTCAATATCTTGGATGCAGTCTTTTACCTGAGGCACAGCGCCCTCATATGGTTCCAAAGGAAAGCATCAAACCCTGCTTAATCCGTGTGCTGAGTAGTTTCTTATTTCCAAGTCACTTTGGATTAACTGTTTGCCAATAGATCTGTACTTGAAACAATAAGCAAAGGCTCCCAGTAAATGTTCCTATACTTTTCAGAAATCAAAGTTACCAACCCTAATTAAAAACCAATAAATGTCCCAAACACCCAAGTACTCGAAGCTCTAATGACCAAGGCAAAAAGATCAAGAAACGGGAGCGCCATCCTTAACAAGAATTCCTTTTACTGCTGGAAGGGCAAGTGAACGGCTAAGCTGCAACGCCAACTGTATTTCATGGGTTGCACCGTCTGGTTAAACAGCACAAGCAGCCATCCCACCCCAAGATTATCAATGCACCTCTCTTTAAAAGGAGGCCCCACACCAGTTTCTAACTCATGTTTCACAGGCAGCACAATGCTCTCCCATTGTATTACAAACCCAACCATAACACTTAATCCTTCGGTGGAGAAATTCTGCCACCCAATGTGCAAAAAGCATCTTAGTGTCATTAAGCAGTTTATTCCACGGGCTATTCTGTCACCGACAAAGCTATCGGGTATCTCTAAATTGCTGTTCCAGGGCAGAAAAGCAGATATTCATGTGCACTGGTCAGGAAAGAGCTGATGTGAGGAAATGGGAGCAGATAAGGAGTCTAATAAAGAATCCAGACTCATGTTGTACTCTTTGAGTAAACATTGTAAGGGGTAAGTGCAACCACAAGATGATGAAATAAATAGACTCAAGTTCCAGCTAATGATACTTAGCTCTTATACAGCAATTTGATCAAGACCACACAGCACGTCAGGTGGCAGGAACAGAGATTAATCAATGGAGCCTAGGGCTGAATTCTAAAACGTGCTGCCTCTCCATGGGAATTTTTTTTAAGGATGCCTTGTTCTGGCCAGATGAGCTGTCAATCACACACCACACGACAGGTGACAGTCCAGCAGCTGGGCGAGAAGTAACTAGCTGCTGAGATGGGCAGTCCAGGACGGGTCTTTCTGGAATATAGGCTCAAGACAAACAATGGTTCTGTACTGAGATGTATCGAGGCTACTACTGCAGAGAGCAGCATGTCCCAAACCACTTCTACATGTCCTAAAGAGTAGAAACTTCAGAGGCTTTTCAGTCCGTCCCGACTGGAGCAAGAAGGCTGGGAACTCAGTAAGACAAGAGCAGGCGCCCGAGCCCCTTCCCTCCCTGAGGGCAGGTTTTGACCCCTATGTTCCCATCCAAGCAGAGCACATGAGCGACTGGGGAGCAGCGAGCAGAGAAGGAGATGCTGCCACCCACCGTGTCTTCAGATGACAGAAATCCTCCATCAGCATGAAGACATTTAAACAAAAGGATTAATAATTAAGTGGGATAGGGTCAGTGCAGAGAGAGGCCCCTAGAACCAAACCCCGCCCTGATGGGGATCCCCCAAGCTGGACAGGCTGGAAAAGGGTCCCTAGAGCCAGTCCCACCCTGACAGGGACCCCCCCCCCAGCTGGATGTGATGGAGAGGGGTCCCTAGAGCCAACCCCCTCCCCGACCGGGATCCCCCAGGCTGGGTGGGCTGGAGAGGGGTCCCTAGAGCCAACCCCTCCCCGACCGGTCTCCCCCAGGCTGGGCGGGCTGGAGAGGGGTCTCTAGGGCCAGGCCCGCCCCGACAGGTCTCCCCCAGGCGGGGCGGGCTGCAGAGGGGTCTCTAGGGCCAGTCCCGCCCCGACAGGGCTCCCCCAGGCGAGGCGGGCTGTAGAGGGGTCTCTACGGCCAGTCCCGCCCCGACAGGTCTCCCCCAGGCGAGGCGGGCTGCAGAGGGGTCTCTAGGGCCAGTCCTGCCCCAGGCGGGGCGGGCTGCAGAGGGGTCTCTAGGGCCAGGCCCGCCCCGACAGGTCTCCCCCAGGCGGGGCGGGCTGCAGAGGGGTCTGTAGGGCTAGGCCCGCCCCGACAGGTCTCCCCCAGGCTGGGCGGGCTGCAGAGGGGTCTCTAGGGCCAGTCCCGCCCCGACAGGTCTCCCCCAGGCGGGGCGGGCTGCAGAGGGGTCTGTAGGGCTAGGCCCGCCCCGACAGGTCTCCCCCAGGCTGTGTGGGCTGCAGAGGGGTCTCTAGGGCCAGTCCCGCCCCGACAGGGCGGGCTGCAGAGGGGTCTCTAGGGCCAGCCCCCCCGGGAAGTGCAGTACCAGCCCGGCGCAGGTGCTGACGGAGGCGAAGGAGTCGCTGCGGTTCAGCACGTGTCCCGTGTAGAAGCAGAGCTGCTCGGCCGGGGGGCGGCTGCGGGCCCGGGCCTCTCCCGGCTCCTCCACCGCGAAGCCCCGCGCGAGGAAGTGCAGGTCCCGCCGGAGGTGCAGGTAGAGCTCCCGGCCGGAGGCCGGCAGGCGGAGCAGCACGGCCTCCTCCTCGGGCGGCGAGCGCCGGCGCCGGGGGCTGCTCCCGTGCCCGGCCCCGGCCGGCTGCAGCAGGTGGATCTTCTCCAGCGCCACTCGCTGCGGGATGGCCACTTCCAGCTCCGCGCCGCCGGCTGCGGGGGAGAAGCAGAGGGGCTGGGTCACTCGCGTCCCGGGGGCTCGGGCTAAGCCCACCCGCTGCCCCAGCTAGTGTCAGTGTAGCCGGGGGTAGCGCGGCTCGCCCTGGGGGCACCCAGCAAACACCCCCTCCCCGCCGGACCACTGCGAGTCATCCCGTCCCTAGGGAACACTGCCCCCTCCGAGCCGCAGACAGAGCGGGGGCCAGTCCCCATCGGCCCTGCTGCCCACCCACTAACACCAGGCCCTCGTGGGCAGGCTCAGGCGTTAACTCCCCAGCCCCTGGGAGACCTAGGGGGGGGTCGGGAACATAAGCTGGACTTTTTACAACAGAGAAACCGCTTTCCTCCCCCTGCCTCCAGATCTAAAGCCCCAAGGCCCCCGCTCGGCTGCAGCACCCCCACTCCTGCACCCTGCTCCACGCAGCCGGGTCCCTGCCCTCGGGGTTCAGCCTCGGGGCTTAATCCCCTGGAACTTCTCAACAGGCTGCAGCCGGTGGAGCCAAGAGGAGGAAAATATGTTTATATACAGGAATAAATTCAATCTACCCAAGGCCCAAGTGTGCAGGGAAGAGGAGAGGGAGGGGGAAACAAAGCAAAAAAGGCTAAAAACGCTACTTGTATCATTACTATATATATATAAATAAAACAGAACCACAAGCATCGCATTTCACCAACCCCCATAAAAACCTGCTAAGGGTGGGGGGGGGGGAACAGAGCAAGTTAAAGCTGTAACCCAGGACAGTCAGCAGCTTCCCCCGTGAAACGTTACAGCAGCAGGACAGGAAAAGAAAATACAAAAGCCTGGAGCAATGTCTCCTGCAAACTGAGCTCTCAGCCCTGCAGCAGAGCTGGTGCATGCCCCGAGGGCTGCACACACACGCATGCAGCCCACACGCCGAAAACTGCATGCACCAATTCAACATTGCACGCCCCTGTGCTTCTGCCATTGCAAACGCAGCAGGACGCCTGCACGGTCCCAGCTGCTCAGCTCCCTGACCACCGTGGCTGTCAGAGCCAAAGGGAGACGGTGATGCCGGGGTCAGGAAGGAGGGGGAGGAGAAAAGCGCTACCTGCGGTGGTGTCCAGTCCCCAGAGCAGCAGGAAAGGAAATAAGAGAGGCAGGAGGGAGCCGTCAAACATTTTATTGCAGTGGAGGGGCCCCAGCGACTGGTCTGTGCAGTGCAGAAGGGCTGGTGGCGGCAGCAAGTTCCTGGGCTGGAGTGAAGCCCTCCCAGCCTTTGGAAAAATTAATTAGCGCTGCGGACAAACCCAACGTGGTGAAAGTCCGGCCCCGCCTCCCCTTTGCTGTCCCAGGTGGTGATTGGAGCTCAGCCTCCTAGAGCTCCACCTCCTGCTCTCCCATTGGCCGCCCCGCTTCGAACCCTGGAGTAAATAGCTAGGTTGTAAGGGGAGGAGGGGTACACGTGGTTTGTGCGCAGGGAGGGGGAACTGGCACCAGGTGGCGCCAGGGAGTGAGGCTGCGGGGAGCCCCGTTGAGGTGAAGCTACCTGCACAGAGGGGTTGGGGCTTGGAATGAGCAGAGGGGATGCTGAGTGGGAAGGTCTATTTGCCAGCTTGAAACAGTAAGCAAAGCATTTTTGCAGCTGGCAGGAGACATTCCAGGCAACCCTGATTCCCAGCTTTAAGGAAGTTTTTAAATAACTTTAGGTGATTAACAAGGAAGACAAAAATGAAAATAAAAGGGGGGGAGGAGGGAGGAAAAACAAAAAAGAGAAACTTTCCCACCCCACTGATTTTGTCCCTAAATAAATCTCCGCGTAAACTCTGTAGCTGGTGCAAAATTTCAAGGCTTCTTGGAAATGCACGTTGGAAAAGTAGAGTAGAAACAATTCATACTCCACCCCACTTTTAAAGTGCCACTGCCAACTTTAAAAAAAGCACATGTTGTAGCCACACACATTTCTTCACTTATGTTACTCGCACTAGCTCAGATTACTAAAAGTGAAGGAAATTTTAAAATTCTATTTACACACCACTATTTCGGCTCTTTGTTTACATCATGCGTTTCTCCCAGTTGGGACAAGGAGACGAGAGTGACTATGCTGTAATACTAAGAAAGGGTCAGATGGGACCATTCTAGAAACGGGCCATCGAGGAGGTATAGCATGGGCTGTGGTATTGCAAGCTTTCCCCACCTCCCCTTTTCTAATAGATCAACATGGAAAGTCCACCTCAATGTAGGAGAAAGGAATTCAATCTCGAGGCCAATTCACCCTTTCATCTCTGTGCTGAAACCACCAGCATTACACAACTTTGTGCCAACTGTGAACTTGAGTGTAGGATTGGTTTTTTGTTGTAGACATCTGACCACTAGGGACTGGAGTGAGACCACCAATTAAATTTGCACTGGCCAAATAAAAGCATCAGAAGGTAACTATATTTAGTCAGTACCACCATACATCGTAACTGAATCCCAGTGTAAATTCTATAGAATTATAGATGCAAAATTCCAAGACTTCTTTGAAATGTTGTAGAAGTGAAAAGCTCCATATTCCACTACCAGTCTCCTAAACCAGCCAGCCTCCTCACACTTTGAAGGTAGTAACAAATCTAGGGCCACTTAGAACTTAACAACTGTTGATATGTTGCACACAAGAGCTCCCTGGAACTTCACAGGGATAAAACTCAGTTCTTCTTGCTGCCAATCACAGGCCCTTTGCCACTTTTAAATAAGAATCTCCATCAGCTGTTAGCAGTACAGCACCTATGACACAGTTAGAAACAGTTCAATCTTGTATCAGACACTAGTACGCATAGATCATACTAATTTGTCACAGGATTTACCAGTTGTGATGTTATGACAATGCGCTTATAGGTTCAGCAAATATTCTTCATAATGAAGAACAAAGGAAGAGGAAAAAACTGAAAATGTGAAAGAGAAATGGATTGTCACCAATAGAAAGTTTTTCTGTGATTCTAAGAGGCATAAGCAGTTCGTTTAGGATCTGTTCCTCCCTGAGGCTCCAGAGAAGTCCCAACCATTCTCATTTCCCATAGATATTAACTGACGTTGAGGCCACTTTGGGCCTGATGCAAAGTCCATTGAAAGCAATGGAAATCTTTCATTACCCTCACAGAGCTTTGGATCAGGCTTCATGCGCCTGGCAGGAGAGAATCCATAGCAAGTAGCTAAGGCCCAGATTGGTACCGCCTTTAAAACTATTGCCAGTTGATCTGCGTCCTGGATTCCAAAGTTATGTTAAAAAAAATCACCATTTTGTTGCTGAAATCTTAGACGAATTCAAAGGAAGACCCGTAACAAGGAGCAAGGCCAGGGAAATCACTGCTTGCCAACTGGGAAAAGAACAGCATAAGAAGTGTTACATACAAGCTTGTGAAAGGACAACACAAACAGAGAAAAGAACAAAGAGAAGACCATTAAAAAATGATTGTGAGGTGGGGTTATTCCGAGCCCAGATCTTGGCTCAGAAAACTACACAAACTCAAGTTGTGTCCCCAAATCTCCACGCTATTAATAACAAAACCAAACAATATAAAGACAGATTAAAAGATAAAATCAGGCACCAACTATACATCCAAGCTTGGTTTTCCTCTTCCCTAATTAAGTGCTAAGTCCCTTTACTTCATTTCATACAGGTCCCTCCCAAATGACATTGTCTGTTAAGAGCGAGTTTCTATCCCAGCCTCACCAGTCCCACTGAAAGTCAGGCAGTTTTCCTCTGTCTGCAGAATTATTTAGGTCCCAGTTCAGCAAGGTACACTAGCACATACAGGACTACTCATGCGCTTACCTGAAAAAGCTGAAGGTACAGAAATCTGAAGATTTTATGCAAATATGCACTGCCTTAATTGAAATATTTGATTAATATGCATCACCTCACTTGCCTAATTTCATCTTTTTATTCTGAAGGAAGAAGGTTTTGTTTTGTTTTCTGCTTCTGCTCCCTCACCACAGGATTAGAATATAGAATATCAGGGTTGGAAGGGACCTCAGGAGGTGATCTAGTCCAACCCCTGCTCAAAGCAGGAACAACACCCAGTAAATCATTCCAGCCAGGCCTTTGTCAAGCCTGACCTTAAAAACCTCTAAGGAAGGAGATTCCACCACCTCCCTAGGTAACCCATTCCAGTGCTTCACCACCCTCCTAGTGAAAAAGTTTTTCCTAATATCCAACCTAAACCTCCCTCACTGCAACTTGAGACCATTACTCCTTGTTCTGTCATCTGGTACCACTGAGAACAGTCTAGATCCATACTCTTTGGAGCCCCCCCTTCAGGTAGTTGAATGCAGCTATCAAATCCCACCTCATTCTTCTCTTCTGCAGACTAAATAATCCCAGTTCCCTCAGGCTCTCCTCATAAGTCATGTGCTCCAGACCCCTAATCATTTTTGTTGCCCTCCACTGGACTCTTTCCAATTTTTCCAAATCCTTCTTGTAGTATGGGGCCCAAAACTGGACACAGTACTCCAGGTGAGGCCTTACCAATGTCGAATAGAGGGGAACGATCACGTCCCTCGATCTGCCAGCAATGCCCCTACTTATACAGCCCAGAATGCCGTTAGCCTTCTTGGCAACAAGAGCACACTATTGACTCATATCCAGCTTCTCGTCCACTGTAACCCCTAGGTCCTTTTCTGCAGAACTGCTTCCTAGCCACTCGGTCCCTAGTCTGTAGCAGAGCATGGGATTCTTCCGTCCTAAGTGCAGGACTCTGCACTTGTCCTTGTTGAACCTCATCAGATTTCTTTTGGCCCAATCCTCTAATTTGTCTAGGTCCCTCTGTATCCTATCCCTACCCTCCAGCGTATCTACCACGCCTCCCAGTTTAGTATCATCTGCAAGTGATTAGTCGCTCTACTGCAGTGACAGGCGTGTTATAAAAGTAATTCAAAATAAATAATGTGGCAAGACATTTGGATGAAGGAAATCCCAGTGAAACTGACAGAGAAAGGGAACATCCCAGTGTGTGATTTTAAAAATATCATTCCCTGACACCTAAATGGGTTCTTTCCTAGTAGACACTACAGCAGCCACTAAAGGAGAGGGAGCAAGGAACTCAGATATAACAGTAAGGGGAAAATACACTCTCAGGTAGACCAAGGAAAATGCCATGTTAACTCTTCCAGTGATGTCACACACCACAGAAGCCCTGGTTTCTTCACCATCAAACTCTCTTTCTGGGAGCTGCTTCAATCTGCCTAGCTCCCTGAGAGCTGGGATCCTAGAGGCCATCTCCAGGCCTTTCTCTGCCATCACCCTGCTCATGCCCTACTGATTCTGCTGTTCTCACCCCAGCCACAGCTCTTACTGTGAAATATCCCCTACTGTACACAGGGAATGTAAGTCACCTAAGAACTCCATATGGTCTTGATGTTCTGAGATCTGATAGGAAGTGGGATCGGGATGTTCTAACACTTCTCTATGGTCTCAGCTAAGTTATTCTGGCCATGTAAACTGGGAGTGCTTTGGGGGCAGAGCATCACACCTCTTACTTCCTATTTAAATCCCCTTGTTTCTCTGGGAGATTCAATCCCTCCCGGTATCAACTGGAGTCATTACCACTGGATGACCATTCTGTGGCCTGTGTGAGGTAAGATGCTGGTCCCAGACCAATTCTTAGTAGACAAATTTCCCTGTAATAGCTGGCACCTCTGTTGGCAGTCTCAGCAGAGAGGCTAAATTGCCATGTGGAAAAAACTACCCTCTTCCCACCAGCTGCCCATGAAGCGTGGGGAAGCTCGTCGTGCTGCAGTCATCACTGTCCCTGTCCCGCGGGTGAATGAGGGCCATCGCTCAGCAAGGCTGTTAATCCGGAGCACTAACTGGGTTTTTTTCCAAAGAGGAAACATAATCTCCCTTAATTAAAGGCAATCGTAAGGCAGCACCGAGCAACGGGAACACCAGAGTGAAGCAAGCCCATTGATTTCAGCGCATGCCAGTCATATTGGCTCACGTCAACTCTGAACAACATGAGCGTTCGTTCTCAGCGTGTAATCCACAATTATACGGCAAAGGCTCCCATTCCGTCAGGGAAAGTCGTTCAAGCTTTGGGAGGGAAGGAGGGTTGAGGAGATGCCAAAAAAAAAAAAAAAAAAAAAGGAAGGGAAAGAGAAAACCAAGGCATAGTCTGTCATTTCTGTAGTGCTACACTTTTCTAAGTGATACCTATCTCATAGAACTGGAGGGGACCCTGAAAGGTCATCAAGTCCAGCCCCCTGCCTTCACTAGGCAGGACCAAGTACTGATTTTTGCCCCAGATCCCTAAGTGGCCCCCTTGAGGATTGAACTCACAAGCCTGGGTTTAGTAGGCCAATGCTCAAACCACTGAGCTATCGCGCCCTCTCTCCCTCCCTCCTCCATGTTCAAACCAAAGCTGACCTTGGGCAGTGAGCTCCTAGTCCTGTCTAGTCCTTCTGACATCGCTGAGTATTATTATGTATTTAACTGTGCCGCCTGTCACTTAAAGATCTCAAAGTGCCTTAGAAAGATGAATTCACCCTCAGAATGCACCTATTGGTAAAACAATATCAACCCCCGCTGACACACGAATAAACAGACACTCAGGATAGGTCTTTTCTACCCAGTTCTTACCTGGGTTCTTACCTTGATTTCAGCCTATCCACACAAAAACCTCTGAGCTGAGTTTGAAGGTGCTTTAGGCTAGCTAGCTGACCCAGCTAGGGGGTGTGGGTTAAGCTCAGGTGCTGCTGTCACTCAGGGTATGTCTACACTACCCTCCAGATCGACGGCAGACCGAGCGCTCTCCCGTCGACTCCTGTACTCCACGGTAAGTCGATCTAAATACGTTGACTTGAGCTACTCTATTCATGTAGCTGAAGTTGCGTAACTTAGATCAATCCCTCCCCTCCAGTGTAGACCAGGGCTCAGGCTGAAACCTGCCCACTTTGCAGTCAGAATGCAAGCAAAAAATCACTCATATGCTGACAACCCTCCCACACCTTTCCCACAATTCCCCCTGAAGGACAGATAAGTTTTCCCCACAGTTGACGCAATTGGCTGGGTAAGAGGCCTAGAACGTCTCAGCACAAAGGGCACACGGGACAGGGCAGAAGCAGTGCGGACAGCATCATTTGGGTCTGGATTTGCAATGGGGATGCTCACATCTGGGCTACGCTAACCCAGGTGCTCAGACTCAGGTGCCAATCACCTGGTGTAACTGGGCAGTGATCCCTGTGGAACAAGCAGGCAAATTAACATCACTCTGTGCTCCTTTGCTGCTAACTGATGCCAGGTGACCTCCTTCAGGCCCAGATGGCGTGTTGCAATGGGAGAGGATTTGCTCGGTCTTAGCTGAAAGCAGGTTGCTGGGTACAGTAGGGAGATCAGGGAAGCTGGGCACAAAGTTCACAATAAAACCTTGACACTGTGAGAATTGGCTGCTTTCTGGTCGTGTCACAAACTCAAAACTCAGTTCACGTTGGTTGAATGTTCCACGAACCTGCTGAGAAAACCTACGACCCGTTTCAAGCAAGGCTGGGGCTAACCCTATGGCTCAGATTCCTTGTTCTGAGGTGAGACCAGGTGAGACTCGGTGGCTTCGCCTGCACTGTCAGCTTTTAGGTTCCGTCAGATCTAAAACTAGAGATCTAAAACACGCCAAAAGCCTAGATCAGAACCCCCTTGAGTCAGGGAAAAGCTCGGATTCGGGTCCGCATCTCAACACCATAGTGATGGCCAAACCAAAAGATCAGATTCAAGCACCCCTGAACTTCTGGGAAAGTTCATAGGTGGGGCTGACCCATCACTACCCAAAATCTGAGAGTGAAACTCAGGGGGTCTGCACCAATTAAGACAGGTTGGCACAGGGCTCTAGCAATCGATCAGGTAGGAAGCCACTTGCCACTGCTGTCCCACTGGGGACAATTCATCTGCACCTTTGGGGAAGATCAGCTTGACAAGTGAGCAGCCAAAGGTGGGCAGGGCCCTGAACAATCACTTAGACGTAAAGCCAGCCCCATTGTTTTCTATAGCCAATCACTAACTGTAGTCATTTGCGAAGGGCGCAAAGACAGCATCATCTCTCTATTTTACAGGCTGGAACCCTTGCTGCTTTATCTTTTCTCCAACCTCTCATTCGATGCCCAATCCTTAGCAAAAAGGAAAAAAAAAATCCACACAAAATTAGGAGGGGGAGAAAAACAAAAGAAACTTCCAGGAGTAGCCCTCTTCAAACTGCTTTGGTCATTTAAACTGATGTCGGACAGTTCGGGCAATAAGTTATTGATGTGGGCATTGCAGTCCTAGGGTCCCAGTAAAGGATGCGCTCTGCGTTGCTCTCAGTTTCTCTCTGTTATCTAACTTTGTTTTATCTCCCCAGATTCCTAGGAATTAGGCACTTGGCAAGTCAGCCACTTCAATCTAGCAGGGCTCTGGTGCACGTGTTTGGGATTAATTGACTATTTGACAGAAGGTCTTACTCAATGGCTTGGCTGGACGGGCGCAGACTGCATCATTGTTGTTCTGGCCCTCAGTCAGCATCGCAGGGCAAGAGAACAGTGCGTGCAGCTGTGAAAGGAATGGGTTTGGAATGACAGAGATGGGGAAAGCGACAGCCTACAATCCAGGCAGGGATGAACGCAGCGTCACGTCAAGAGCCTCGACTCTTGGCAGAAGACAAGCATTTCTTGGCACTCCCCTCTAGGCTGCAACTGGAAATGAGGGGTGAGCCCTCCCAGGGGTGCCTACTGGACAAGAAACAATCTTACAAGTGAGAGAAGTTTCACTAAGTCAAGCAAACAAAGCTCAAATGAGAGGCAGATTTTCCTTCTTAATTTAATGCCGTGGACTGTTCAGAAATCGTTACTGATAAGAATAATACGTGAGTCAAGAGGAGACTGCTGGGCTCATTCGGGGCGTTTGCAATTCTCCTTCCTCCCAGACCCACAGGGGGACCCCCTGCCAGTTTCCGAATCCGCTAGAGCAGAATCAGGCTTGCAGGCTCTAGAAAACCAGCCCTTTTCCCCCTTTGATGCTCGTGTTTTATTCTTTGCAGTTTTAAATATCCCCTGGGCCAAGCAAGCTTTGTGGCCATTTTTGCAAAGTTAATAACCCTTCCGAGACTTGCAGACATGTGTTATATCCATCTTCCCAAACAGCTGGCGCTCAGCCTGGAAAATGCCAGTACACTAAGGGTTAACTTGGCAGTTAATCAAAATTCTCCTTTTTCCCACCCACTCCTCTTAAAAATCCTGCTGGTCATCCTCCTAAGGGGATAGTCACAATAGGCCGGGCAGGGCTCTAATCACACTGGGAATACACGAACGAACATCTTCCCCTTGATTCATTTCAGCTAGTGAAGTCATTCGGTGGTGTTTTGCTTCCCCTTTTCTTATGCTGCGTGTAGCCATAACTCTGCAGAGTTTGGCCAGGAGAAAAGGGCTGACACTCCTGCTCCTGGAAAACAAAACCAAACCAAACCCCAGGCCTGGGATATTTTAATGTCAGGGCCTTGGAACCCCCTAGCATCACAGCATTCCCTTTGAGGGCTGAGGCTTCGGTTCGGTGATGCCTTTAAAAGAAGTAGACCTTCTACTGAATCGCTTGCATCTCTTCCTGCAGCAAACCAGCTAAACCCTAGGGAACACGGGGCCTCACCCAGATCCCAAAGCACGTGCGTCTCTCTCCTTGATGAGCTAGTGCATGTCTCTTTTTGTCACAGGGCGCTAGCTACTAGAGGAAGACATCTCTGTCTCTCACACACAGCCAGTGCATTGCACTGGGTGGATTTCCTTAGCGATCTCCCATCCACACTCTGACCACGTCAACCTTTCTTCGCTTCAGAGCGCTCCTAGCTGCAGTCAGTGGTGACACAGTAGCAGCTGGAGGACATTTTTTCCACTGCGTACAAGAGAAAATAAATGGCAAATATTCCTCCAAGATGGGCACTGGTGATTAGCCTCCTTGAATTCTGCATCACTTCCAACTCAACCACTGTTGAGACATCAGGAAGGGAATCCTGCTATTTGTGTCTAACCTGGGCCATTCCGGCCACCCTGAAAACATGCAACTGGCTGCAGTCAACACCGACGCAGCCTCTTGTCAAATGCAGAATCTCAGCTCCTTGGCTTCCTTGATTCCACAGCCAGGGAATGAGCCAGCGCTGATGAAATTCGATGTAACTGATTCAGTGCATTCAGATGTCCCAATGTGCTCAGAGAAATGGCCATTTGCGTAGGTGAGGATGTAATATTGTCAGGAACAGCAAGTCAGTCATCTGCATGTAAAGCACTCCTAAATCAGAATGGTATCAACGTGCACTGATGTAAACCAATACCACTGGTGCGAGGTGCACACCCACATGCACAGGCAATCCGGCTCACAGTACTGGTCATTTAGTGTTCTTTTCATTACACAGGGATATAAGTGATATAAGCGTAGTGCCATCACAACCGAATAAGACTGAGATTTTTAAACAGCTAATTCAGGGTCTGTTTGGTATGCAGGACCAGCAGCAGAGACACCTATAACAATTGGCCACACATCACCCCCCAGGCATGAGGTAGCAAATAGGACAAAGAAATGAGCTTGCTATTGTTTGAGGTTGTCCCTAAGTTCAAGAAGGCCCTCGCAGTGTTGCCAACTCTTGTAATATTTGGTGAGTTTTTTCCTTAAAGCATCAGGAATCATGGGAATCTCCATTTTCATTTCAGACTAAAAGTACATTTCTAGCCCTCGTGATTGCAGAGAAAAGCTGGAAAATGTGCTGCGAGTGAGCTCTGAAGGCTCCGTAACCAGAGAGCAAAGAGAGAGACTCCAAAATGCCTTATTGTTTAAGAGCTCATGATTTTTTAAGCCAATTTTTTGATTTGTGAATGCTTGGAGTCTGCAATACTGCCAGTCACTCATAGGGGACCCAGTCCACCTGCCTCCCCAGCAGTTCCCACATCCATGAGGTGGTCATGTCCATAGACAAATCACTCCACAGCTATGTACCTACAAACCTTCCCAGATGCCTCCTTCATACCTGGATCCCTCCCACTCCTTAATGTGAAGCTCTTGAGTCTTAGCAGAGTTCTATATGGACCCAGAAGCCAGGAGGTGCAGACTAAGCATAGATTCCTAAGCTGAGAGAGCAAGAAAGCAGTTACAGGATGCAATATTTGGCTGGCATCAGAAGTGGACAGGGCTGCAGATGGGTCTTTGGGTTGGTGTTCTAGCTGGAGACTCCTGAATTTGCAATGCCTGTGTAACAGGATTGGCCTAAACCTTCCACTCTCTGTGATGAAAGTGCTAATGGGGGAAATCTGTAAAAACACCAAAGAAATAATATTTTTCAATTCACCTAATACAAGTACTGTAGTGCAATCTCTTCATCATGAAAGTTTAATTTACAAATGTAGAATTGCGTGAAGAAAAAAACTGCTGAAGCATGAAGGGGCATATGAATGTTCAGCATATCTAGCATGTAAATACCTTGCAATGCCAGCTACAAAAGTGCCATGTGAACGCCTGCTCTCACTTTCTGGTGACATTGTAAATAAGATGAAGGCAGCATTATCTCCTGTAAATGTAAACAAACTTGTTTGTCTTAGTGATTGGCTGAACAAGAAGTAGGACTGAGTGGACTTGTTGGCTCTAAAGTTTTACATTGGTTTGTTTATGAGTGCAGTTATGTAACAAAAAAATCTACATTTGTAAGTTACACTGTCATGATAGAGATTGCACTACAATACTTGTATGAGGTGAATTGAAAAATACTATTTCTTTTGTTTATCATTTTTACAGTGCAAATATTTGTAATAAAAAATAATATACACTTTGATTTCAATTACAACTCAGAATACAATATACACCTCTACCCTGATATAACACGACTGGATATAACAGTAATTCAGATATAACTGGGTAAAGCAGTGCTCTGGGGGGGCGGGGCTGCGCACTCCGGCGTATCAAACCAAGTTTGATATAACGTGGTTTCATCTATAATGCAGTAAGATTTTTTGGATCCCGAAGACAGCATTATATCGAGGTAGAGGTGTATATGAAAAGGTAGAAAAACATCCAAAATATTTAAGAAATTTCAATTGGTATTCTATTGTTTAACAGTGTGATTAAAACTGCAATTAATCATGATTAATTTTTTTATCATGATTACGTTTTTTGAGTTAATCGCATGAGTTAAGTGTGATTAATTGACAGCCCTAATTAGAATTGTAAAAAAGTACAGAGAAAGGCAACAAAAATCATTAAGGGTGTGGAACAGCTTCCAGATAAGGAGAGATTTAAAAGAGAGGGACTCTTCAGCTTAGAAAAAAGGTGACTAAGACTAAGAGGGGATATAATAGAGATCTATAAAATTATGAATTATGTGGAAAAAGTGAATAAGGAAGTGTTATTTACCCCTTCACATTAACACAAGAACCAGGAGTCACCCAATGAAATTAATAGGCAGCAGGTTTAAAACAAACATAAGGAAGTACTGCTTCACACAACATACAGTTGTGTGGAGCTCTTTGCCAGAAGGACATTGTGAAGGACAAATGTATAACTGGGTTAAAAAAGAACTAGATAAATTCATGGAGGATAGGTCTATCAATGGCTATTAGCCAGGATGGGCAGGGATGCAACCCTATGCTTTGGGTGTCCCTAAATCTCTGACTGCCAGAAGCTGGAACTGGATGGCGGGGGATGGATCACTCGATAAATCGCCCTGTTCTGTTTTATTCCCTCTGAAGGATCTGGCACTGGCCACTGTCGGCAGACAGGATAGTGGGCTAGGTGGACCATTGCTCTGACCTAATATGGCCGTTCTTATGTATTCTCTCTTACCACTGACTATAATGGAGTTAATACAGATTTATGCGGCTGCAACTGACAGAATCTGGCCTTTATGCTGTGATCTGTGGCAGTAAACTCACTACACGATCTAGATAACTACATCAACAATAAATACCAACCGGATTAATGCAGGGGCTTTAGGGGCTGCAGCCCAGGGCCTTGGGCTAAGACGGGCCCCACAGGCTGGATGCGGCCTGCTGCTTCTTTTTGGGGTGACCAGACAGCAAGTGTGAAAAATCAGGACAGGGGGTGGGGGGTAATAGGTGCCTATATAAGAAAAAGACCCAAAAATCAAAACTGTCCCTATAAAATCGGGACATCTGGTCACCCTACTTCTTTTCATCCGGCCTGCAGCAAGTCTCCATGCCCCGGCCTGGACACTGGTCCCTGAGCCTCGGCACACACCCCCAGGGCTGGAGCCACGAGTGCCAGCTTACCAATGTGCCCTTGTGGCCCCTAGGTGAGGGGCGTTCAGGGAATCTGTGTGCGCTGCCCCCAGCACCAGCTCCGCAGCAACCATTGGCTGGGTACGACAGCCAATGGGAGCTGTGGGAGTGGCGCCTGCAGGCATGGGCAGCGTTCACCATGCAGGGAGGCCTGGCCCCTCTGCCTAGGGGCAGGACATGCCGGCCATCTCAGGGAGCAGAGAAACATGGAGCCAAGGCAGGCAGGGATCCTGCCTTAGCCCTGCTGCGCTGCCAACCAGGAGCTGCCCAAGGTAAGTGCCTCCCGGGCGGAGCCTGCATCCCACACCCACTCCTGCACCCAAACTCCCTACCCCAGCCGGAGACCCAAACTGCCTCTCAGACCCCACACCTCCACCTGCACTCAACCCCCCTGTCCCAGTCCTGAGTCCCCTCCTGCACCCAAACTCCCACCCAGAGCCCACACCCTGAACCCCCTGCTGCACCCCAACCCCTGTCCCATCCCTGGCCCCATCCCAGAGCCCACCCACCCCCAACTGGAGCTGCATCCCCTCCCACATCCCTCTCCCCCGCCCCAGCCCTGAGCCCACTCCCCCCACTCCAAACCCCCAGGGGCCCCACAAAATCTAATAGCCCCTGGCCCTGATACTAACCTGCTCAAAATCACTGGGCATATTATCCTCCCTAAGGTTTGCATTTAATGCAAGGTTTAAGCGTTTCATTCTGGAGTCACAATGACAGAGATTCAACACAGGACCTGAGATGGAAGAAAAATAGTTCTAAACCATCTTTTGTGTCCCACAATCTGGGCCAGTCAGGAGCCATTTTATCCCCCAACATAATTTAGAGCAATCTTTAGGATGCTCTAAATTATGCTGCAGGAACAGTTTCCTAGGAAAATTCTGGCCACACCCCTTCCACCTTTGGCCACACCTCTGCCCTGCTCTGGAATGCCCCCCAGGAGAGAGGGGAGCTGGTGACACAGAGCTAGCCACCCTGGTTTTGTGACATCTGGGATTTCTTTACAGCAGGAGAACCGTGATAGGATAGCTTTACAGCTGCTGTGAGCTTTTTTAACTACAGCAAGCAATCAGGAGTCTGAAACACGTTCCGTTGTTTAATCGACAGTATACACCAATACCTCTTTTCAGTCCATTTAAGACAAACATTGTAGTTATTCGCAAGGTCACTGTTACAGTGAGTGGGAAAGCGAACTCTCACTCTCCTGCTCTAGCCTCTAGACAACACTCCCTTCAACTGGGCTAGCCATTAACTTTAGTTTAGCACATCCAACCAAATCATTTGGTCTATTCATAAAAATAGAACGCGAGCATCACCTGTTCAAGATGGATCCCTCCTCTTGGACCTCCTGGTTTGGAAGCCAAGAAGGGGGGTGGAAATGTTCAGGAGATACCCTTCA
Organism: Chrysemys picta bellii; assembly: GCF_011386835.1. Lineage (NCBI taxonomy): Eukaryota > Metazoa > Chordata > Testudines > Emydidae > Chrysemys > Chrysemys picta. The sequence continues at coordinate 8,143,637 of NC_088800.1, read as the reverse complement.
ATCACACCTGCTGACAGCAAGGAATCTATCCTACACTCAGTCTGACCCTTAATGAAAATAATTGCGAAAATGGCCACAGTCCAATATTAAGGTAATTCTGTATGTGTCTGGGCAGTTAGTGCTCAAGTAGGGCATATGTCCCCTTAGGGACAAGAACTCCGGAATTTCATTAGTGGTGAAATCAATAGGCTTCGACCGAAATTACTCTCAAAACCTATGGGACTGAAAGAGCAGGTGGTGCTGGACTGTGTATCTATTCTGAAACATGCTTCGCCCCCAGCTGGAACGAGTGGAACCCCCCAGTGTTTGGCGCTGAAAGAAAAATGATCACAAGGGCTGGAGAAAGAAATGCTGCAAGTGCGAGAATCCCTTATCGCACGAGGCTTTTAAGAGATCTCGGGGAGTTTCAAGTAGAAAGCGGGAGAGCAAAGAGCACTATCAGAATGTGAGCTTGAGCTTTTTGTGAAATGTAGAAATGGAAAACGATGATGCCAGTGCATGAACTATAAAGCCGTCAGTCTCAGAGCATCTTCCGCCCAGACACCCCCGTGCAAAAGGATTAAACAAGGAAATGTTTCATCTTGACATCAAAGCAAAGCAAATCCGAACTGTCTACCCAGTTATAACTGTGCTGAACATAACACACGAGGGTTGTTTATGAGCGGATTACAGAAGTTTAAAGCAACAGAGATGCAAGACTTGCATCTGAAGAAGTGAGGTTCTTACCCACGAAAGCTTATGCTCCCAATACTTCTGTTAGTCTTAAAGGTGCCACAGGACCCTCTGTTGCTTTTTACAGATTCAGACTAACACGGCTACCCCTCTGATACTTTACAGAAGTTTGTTTACACTGACAACTCCTCTTTTCCTGCTGGCTCTTGAGGAGGGCATGAAAAGACCCGGTGTATTTTCTGGGTTCAATAGAAAGTATTTCACCGCCGTTTTGCACAGCATAAAATCCACTGTGATCCTTTAGCAGAGATCGGATAGGACCAAAGTCCAAAAGGTCTTCCCCACAGGAAACTGACCATGGATTCACCATTAGATTCTAGTGAATAATCTCTGCTCTGTGCTTCACCCCAGGAAGGGTAAATCTCCTCTGCCCCCCACCTCTCCATCCCTCAAGGTCTCAACCAATTGTCCCTGGGGGGAAATTCCTATGGATCTCAGATTTTAGTTTGGTCTTACTCTCTACTGTATATTTATAATGCACCCATCACCATGGTATCAAGGTTCCAGTACATAGTTTCAACACCGTGTGTGTAATGGACTAGCTTAATGACCCCTTGAGTGTCTGGCTCCAGTGACTACAACGGTCTACTGCTTACTCCCAGCTAAAAGAGATAGAGGTGAGATCTGTATAAATATAGACAGGTGGTATTTTCAAAAGTGCTCTGTGTTGGCCTAAGGCCACCTGGAGTATTTTCAAAAATGCCACCAATACAGTGGCGGGTAGTGTTTTGGGAGCTGTAGGTACAAGGTTTAATCCTTGCTGATGCCTACAATGCCTGTATGTAGGATGCAGCCATAGCTTATTTTACATACGTGAGCAAGATGCAAATGTAGCATCAAAACTCCCTTATACCTCATATGCTACTGGCATCCAAATAATCATTCTTTGGTTGTTGTTGAAATCCTTGGGAACTGGATTGAGGTAGGACCCTTGGGGGAACCGATAATTCTGAACCCTGGGTACTTTCTGATGCAGCTCATCTCATTCCCAGCTTGGTGAATTTCACCATCTATGATACTGATGGATGACATTCTTGAGACAACGAATCCTCATCGTTTGAAATTTCCACTGCCATCTTCCCCCAGCAACCAAAACAGTGGTAAGGGATGGGCCAGCACTTCACTTGAGTTAGCACAGCAGAGGCTAGAGCATGGAGAGTGGTGTCCTATCAGTACACACTCAAAGGTTTGTTGGTTTGTTTTTTACATGAAGCCGTTGTTTTGAATTCATACGTGCTTCAATTGCTAGGCCAGAATGCTCAGCCCAGCAGACTTGAGAGCACTCAGTCTGCAGTTGAAGTCCCTATGTCTTGTTCTCCATTAAAGTTTATATAGAGATAGCATCCACACCTAGCTACTGACACTGCACACATTTTGCTGGAGCTGGTCCAAACTTACCTCTTTTCTGAGCTTTGCCTTTATTAACAACCATTAAAACATTAACCTCATCAGGATCTTCCAGCTGTAGGGTCTTCTCTGTCCCTGCCCCAAGTTCCCTCTACCTCAGTCAGGGACATTCAGACTCCTGGGCTGGAGCTTTTAAGAACCACCTGATCCGGCTGCCAGGGTGAATCAGCAGAATAGCTCTACATCTCTATGCAGAATCCTGTTATTATTTGCATTATAGTAACACCTATAGATCTCAATCAAGACCGGAGCCCCATTATGCTAGTAAGAGACAAAAAAGAGTTCCTGTCCGAATGTGCTTACAATTGAAATAGAGAAGATAGACAAAGGACCAGAGGGGAAACAGAAGCACAGAGAGAAAACCGACTTGTCCAAGCCACACAGGTCAGGAAGTGAAGCCTGAAAAGACAATGCAGGTCTCCTAAGTCTCAGTCCAATAGCCTATGCACAGATCTGACCTAAGGGAGAACCATAATAGCTCTGCATTGCTATGCAGAGAGACAGTTACTGACACCCTGCCACCAAGTCATAATCCCCTGTGATTTAATCAAATAAAGTAAAAATCTTAAATGAACCAAACTGTACCATAGAATCTCTATGGATAGTAATTCCGTGCTTGAATAATAAGAATATAGCAGTAGGGATATATTACCAACCACCTGACCAGGATGGTGATAGTGACTGTGAAATGCTCAGGGAGATTAGAGAGGCAATTAAAATAAAAAACTCAATAATAATGGGGGATTTCAACTATCTCCATATTGACTGGGTACATATCACTTCAGGAAGGGATGCAGAGATAAAGTTTCTTGACACCTTAAATGACTGCTACTTGACGCAGCTAGTCCGGAACCCACAAGAGGAGAGGCAATTATTGATTTAGTCCTAAGTGGAGCACAGGATCAGATCCAAGAGGTGAATATAGCTGGCGCTTGGTAATAGTGACCATAATATAATTAAATTTAACATCCCTGTGGCGGGGAAAACACCACAGCGGCCCAACACTGTAGCATTTAATTTCAGAAGGGGAACTACACAAAAATGAGGAGGTTTTAAACAGAAATTAAAAGGTACAGCACCAAAAGTAAAATCCCTGCAAGCTGCATGGAAACTTTTTAAAGACACCATAATAGAGACTCAACTTAAATGTATCCCCCAAATTAAAAAACATAGTAAGAGAACCAGAAAAGAGCCACCATGGCTAAACAACAAAGTAAAAGAAGCAGTGAGAGGCAAAAAGGGATCCTTTAAAAAGTGGAAGTTAAATCCTAATGAGGAAAATAGAAAGGAGCGTAAACTCTGGCAAATGAAGGCCAAAAAAGAAATTGAAGAACAGCTAGCCAAAGACTCAAAAAGTAATAGCAAAAATTTGTTTTAAGTACATCAGAAGCAGGAAGCCTGCTAAACAACCAGTGGGGCCACTGGACAATCGAGATGCTAACGGAGCATTCAAGGACAATAAGGCCATTGCGAAGAAACTAAATGACTTCTTTGCATCAGTCTTCACGGTTGAGGATGTGAGGGAGATTCCCAAATCTGAGCCATTCTCTTTAGGTGACAAATCTGAGGAACTGTCCCAGATTGAGGTGTCATTAGAGGAGGTTTTGGAACAAATGGATAAACTAAACAGTAATAAGTCACCAGGACCAGATGGTATCACCCAAGAGTTCTGAAGGAACTCAAATGTGAAATTGCAGAACTGCTAACTGTTGTCTGTAACCTATCATTTAAATCAGCTTCTCTACCAAATGACTGGAGAATAGCTAATGTGATGTTAATTTTTTAAAAGGGCTCCAGAGGTGACCCGGCAATTACAGGCCAGTAAGCCTGACTTCAGTACCGGGCAAACTGATTGAAACTATAGTAAAGAACAAAATTGTCAGACACATATATGAACATAATTTGTTGGGGAATAGTCAACATGGTTTTTGTAAAGGGAAATCATGCCTCATCAATCTACTAGAATTCTTTGAGGGGGTCAACAAGCATGTGGACAAGGGAGACCCAGGGGATACAGTGTATTTAGATTTTCAGAAAGCCTTTGACAAGGTCCCTCACCAAAGGCTCTTAAGCAAAGTAAGCGGTCATGGGATAAGAGGGAAGGTCCTCTCATGGATTGGTAACTGGTTAAAAGATAGGAAACAAAGGGTAGGAATAAATGGTCAGTTTTCAGAATGGAGAGAGGTAAATAGTGGTGTCCCCTAGGGGTCTGTACTGGGACCAGTCCTATTCAACGTATTCATAAATGAGCTGGAAAAAGGGGTAAACAGTGAGGTGGCAAAATTTGCAGATGATATAAAACTACTCAAGATAGTGAAGTCCCAGGCAGACTGTGAAGAGCTACAAAAGGATCTCTCAAAACTGGGCTGGGCAACAAAATGGCAGATGAAATTCAATGTTGATAAATGCAAAGTAATGCACATTGGAAAATGTAATCCCACCTATACATACAAAATGATGGGGTCTAAATTAAGTGTTACCACTCAAGAAAGAGATCTTGGAGTCATTGTAGATATTTCTCTGAAAACATCCACTCAGTGTGCAGTGGCTGTCAAAAAGGCGAACAGAATGTTGAGACTCATTAAGAAAGGGATAGATAATAAGACAGAAAATATCATACTGCCTCTATATAAATCCATGGTTCGCCCACATCTTGAATACTGCATGCAGATGTGGTCTCCCCATCTCAAAAAAGATATATTGGACTTGGAAAAGGTTCAGAAAAGGGCAACAGAAATGATTAGGGTATGGAACGGCTGCTGTATGAGGAGAGATTAATAAGCTTGGAAAAGAGATGACTAAGGGGGATATGATAGAAGTCTGTAGAATCATGACTGGTGTGGAGAAAGTAAATAAGGAAGTGTTATTTACTCCTTCTCATAACACAAGAACTAGGGGCCACCAAATGAAATTAATAGGCAGCAGGTTTAAAACAAACAAAAAAGTTTTTTTTCACACAACCTGTGGAACTCCTTGCCAGAGGATGTTGTGAAGGCCAAGACTATAACAGGGTTCAAAAAAGAACTAGATACGTTCATGGAGGATAGGTCCATCAATGGCTAGTAGGCAGGATGGGCAGGGATGGTTTCCCTAGCCTCTCTTTGCCAGAAGCTGGGAATGGGTAATAGGGGATGGATCACTTGATGATTACCTGTTCTGTTCATTCCCTCTGGGGCACCTGGTATTGGCCACTGTCGGAAGACGGGATACTGGGCTAAATGGACCTTTGGTTTGACCCTGTATGGCCGTTCTTATGTTCTTAATTCAGAATGACAGTTAGTAAAATAGTTCTTATGGCCTTTGATTGGCAGGAAACATATTTTTACCTAAACCGTTCATAATTACACTTGTGTTTTGTCCCCTTTGAACTCATTCTTAACTTTGCTCCCTGCAGGTCTCCAAGTCTGATATTAGAACTCGACTGACAAGGAGCCCAAGCCTGAAACCCTCACTGCGCGACATGCATTTAAACATATCGCCATCAGAATCGGTCTCTTCCTCTGGAAGGAGAGAGAGAATAAATGTGGAATGCTACCAAGCCTGAGAGACTTCTGAGAGAGACACTTTCCGGACTCTAGCTGCACTGTAAGGGAAATCTGAGTCGCTACGTGTGAGTCCTTCTGGAAGAGGACATGTCTGCAGTGCAGAATTCATATAAAATACTTGATGTAAGTATATACAGTCTGACCCATCCTTAGAGATAAAGCGTGCAGCGCTAGTTTGGCAAGGAGCTACCGGATGGTGCCGTTTGGGTAACAGGTATGCCAAGCGGTTCTTGCCAGCAGTAAAAATAGTTTCCCCAACTCAGTCTAAACAAATATTCTTTGTTTGTTGTGAAGAGAAAATAATTAAGCGTTTTATAACAAAGATGCTGTAGAGTAGCCAAGTTTTTTTTGGTGGGGAGCAATGTCACCCTAGTGCCCCCTGGTGGTGTGCTTTAGCAATAGCTAACTAATCAGATGATCCAAGCTAAGGTGTGTGGTTTCTTTTAATAACCGGGTCCAGTCCAAATAGACAGCTCGGCTCTACCCTGCTCACCTATAACATGTACAGGGCGGTGGAATTTAGCTGGGATCGCTATAAATATTTTGATTACACAGATCGATCTTTTGGGATTAAGGCACCAAGTACATTTTCACTATTCCAAGAGCCTGCAGCTCTTCACTATTCATTCTGTTGAATGCCTCAATCTCTTTCCTCACAGGCCCAGAATCCTTTGCATTGGCAGGCAAATGGGCTGGGTGATCAGTTTCATCCTTGCTGTCTCTAATAGCTAGGAGTCTGTCATTGGATGGGACAGAGTTATATCCATTTTAAATTACAGTAAGTAAATTACTAGACTGATAGATAAGATCGGAATACAGCTGGGGTTCTATTCACATGTTTTAAACGCCCTTATCCCCAGTGCTCTGTTACGCAGGGGGAGTTCATTGGCTTTGCACACAGCGTTTAACAAAAGGAGTTAACCAGCATCAGTGACCCCACACTTGACTGGGGATTTTCAATCATGGGCAGGAAGCTTCCCTTGCGTTTTCCATTCCCCAAATGTTGGCTGACCAGGAGTCCATGTAGCCTAATGAATTACAGCCTGGATCCAAAGCCCAGTGAAATCAGAGTCTCTCTATTGGCTTTGGGTCAGGCGCTCGACAGATATAATTGTGAACAGTCACTCGGTGTAACAGAGAACGATGTGATGGTTCTAGACAGCAGCACTAAGAGTGTGAGACGTTCCTTTCATAGTCACCCCATTTATTTTGATAGTAAGTCCTTTGGAGCAGGGACTGTCTTTTTGTGTGGCGTCTGCGCAGCATTTAGCACACCGGGGTCCTGTTCAAGGACTGGGGATCCGAGGTGTCACCACATTCCAAAATCAATAAATGAATACTACCATGCTTCATAATCATTTGTTGATCTTAAGGGTGTAGCTATTTCTAGCAGCTAGGGCACGTGTCGGCATTGTAACGTCAGGGCGTGATTGCTTAGGTCCTGCTGCAGCAGGGATATGCAAGTCGGACACCTGTGGAGAGCGAGCTTTAATTTCTGTGCACCAGGGCATCCCCAGATCCTTTCTGTCTGAGTGATTCATTGTTTTAGATTCGAGGGAACAATGAAACAAAGAAGAGCCAGGTGGATTCTCCAGAAAAGAACAGCATGTATATTGCCTCTGCAGCACCGTCCCCCACCCCAAACAAAACAGCTGCTATCTCCGCACACAGGCAGACTCCTTAGACATTTAAAGGTGTAGTACATTAAAAAAAAATACCACCCTGCCCCCAGCATCACAATTTCAAGTTACATACATCACCGGAAGGCCACAGGAAGAGTCCCCCACCCCGCCCCCGAAGAGAAGCAAAGGCCTGAACTTAACATGGCACAGAGAATGTTCAAGACATGAACAGGACAGCCATGTGGCACTAATTAACCCCCAAAATGCTGCCAAAGAGGGTGGCACAGAGTGAGCTGGGTCTGGAACGGGTTACGGTGTCACTGGGGTCTGATGGGGAAACCCCCCTTGCTGCTCAGGGAGGAACTGCTTCTGCCTAAGAAGGACAAGGGACCTGTATATGTTGGTTGTGTCATGTCTTAATAAACCAGGCCACATGGGGGAGGGGCATCATTCACCTAAGAGCCAGAAGGGAAACAGAGGCAGTGAGCTGTCCTAGAGCAGGGGACAGGCAGGCTGCTGCTATAGAAGGCTAAAGCTTGGGGTTATCTGCCATGACAATGTCAGTCATGCAGGATAAAGTGAGAGGTGCCAAACGATTGGGACGTCCAAGGATTTCCCATGATCTCGTCTATAGATGCAGACAGCCAAGCCCAGTGTGATCAGATGTCCAGCTGCTCCAGCACACACATCACCGTGCCCTCCATGCAAATAGCATTTCTTCCCTGCCCTTCATGCACGGTTCGGTCCCTTTCTAACTCACTTATTGCATAGCTAACAGAGAACGTGCCATGCAACGTGCAAGGTAAATTGTCTCAGGTAGCTCAGTTACCCTGGGCCAGATTCTGCTCTGTTACATCAGTGTACGGCTAGACTCACTCCACTGTCTGCAGTGGAGACACTCTGGATTAATGCTGGTCCAAATGAGAGCAGAATCTGGTTCCACTGTCTTTCTAAGGCTGAGGATGCCTGTTAGAGCAATAAACCAGCAGAGCTGAGCTGAGATAGCAGGAACCACCCAAAGCAGATGAGGAACCATCTCAGCTGCAAGGAGCCCCGGTGGTTGGAGGTGCACTTGTACAGGCTAAGAATAACTGGCAAGAAACCACTTAGCCCAGAAAAAGACAAAAAGGAGGCCCCAGTGGCGAGTTGGGGATCCCTACCCCGTGACCGCGCTAGCCCAGCCAGCCGCCTTTCGGAGTCCAGTCCCACTGAGTGTGTTGGAATGAACTTAGGGCATTCCATCCCCCAACATTACCCTTTGTTTTGTGCTGCGGTCATGCCCGCTGCTGTACAAGATATGAATGGAAGCAGAGTCCCTGCCCATGGAGCTCACAGCCTAAGGCTCCAGTCCTCCACACTGGCTGAGGAGTGCTTGATGCAGCGCAAGAAGATTGGGCACAAGAGTAGCTTTTAGCGGCCTTCGAGCTTCCCCAAGCCTGGGACTGTTTCGGGCCGGGCTGCATCCTCAGAACAGGGTAAAGCAGCCTTCAGGTATAAACATGACCAGAATCTGCTCTGTGCTGCCAACGTCATTCTAACAATGCCGTGCATTAATGCAACATTGCAGCTGAGCGATCAAGTGCGAAGGCTCTGCCTCCCTCAGCGTCCGTGCATGGGGCTGCCCCAGCAGAGCACCAGCCAAGAAGATGCTGAGGAGACCAATGCAACTGGCTGGCAATTCCAGAACTGAGACAATACCCATCTCACCAGGGCTCAGCAGAACTCCTCCTCCTGCAAAACCCCACCAGCCACATCATATTTGGGGAGTGCTGAGTTCTCCACCTCTGGGCTCCTCTCTTGCCTCACTGAGAGTCACTATTGCAAGCCTCACAGTCCCTGCATGGTAAGATCCAAAGTGGATGGTGGAAGGGGGGCGGCACTCTTTTTGCCTGAGCTCCTGCACCACCCCTTCTCGAACTCTGTGAATCCTAATGAATAGAGGCCACAGATCTGCTTTATGACCCGCTCTGGACCAACTTGATCATCCTCAGAATAGCCCACACCTGGGAGAATAAGGGGATCTTCATGCCCCATTATCTAGGACAGGGATTTGGGATACATGCTGCTATGGAAATGTAAGGCACTGGCATCATCATAAAGCAACAGGGCTCACAAGGCTGCAGGATGATCAGAAAATTAATCCCTGTGAAGTTTAGGGTAAAATCTTGTATGTGCCTCGGGACCCTGAGCTAACGAGAACAGAATGTGCTGGGGTCAAAGGGCAGAGCCAATCTGGTACAGTCACCTCACGAGAGGAGGGATAGAGCCAAAAAACAGGCAGGAGGAGAAGGAAGAAAATGTGAGATGAGAAGCTTGAACATAGTGTATTGTCCTTCTCCAGTGGTATTTATCTGGCCCCCATCCCTGCAGTATCGGAGAGCCTCGCACTCTGAATGCAGCTCTCCTCGCAACACCCCGGTGAGACAGGGCAGTGCTATTATCCCCCTGCTACAGACAGAGAATGGAGGCACAGGGAGACTAGTGACTTATCCAGGGTCATAAAGGAAGTCTGTGGTGGAGGAGGAGGGACTCGAACCAGGGTCACCTAGGCTACCACTCTCATATAATCCAGCTCCAACTGCAGAGTGAGCAACAAAAAAATCCTCGAAGGGTTAAAAATGTTTAAAAATCTAAAACACTTCTGAAAAATTGCTGCCTGTGTTTGTCACGAAGAGTTTGCAGCATTGGGAGACGCTCTCATAATTATACTTTGCCATCTAAACAGACCACAGAGCTGCAGTGCCCTTGATTGGCTCCGCCGAACTGTCAATCAAAAGAAAGTTGAGCCTGTCTCTCTTCTATTGAAGTAGGACAAAGGGACCAGCATAGAGACATGCTAAAGGGAGTTCTTGATGAAGAGAGAGGAGATTTAAGGGAAAGGATACATTAGCATCCTATCCCGAGGCATGCCCATAACTGAGCTTTTCAGTGTAGAAAACTCTCTTTCAAAAGGGGCTGTGCTGAGTGGAAAGTGCTCCATGGGTAAATTCATACTGAAGGAGGAATTAAATTTTTAAAAGATTAGAGGAGATGGGTAAGGTTTTTCAAAGCACCTAGATGTTCTAGGTGCATACATCCCATTGACTTATCTGCTAAGTAATTTAAATGCTCTTCAAAATTCCACCCAATAGCTTTTGCATAATGTATTACCAACCTGTGGAACTCACTACTGCAGGATGTTATTACAGAGGCAAACAAACAGCTTGGTGGCTTTCTTCTTGCCTTCATCATGGGAATCATCCAAATCTCCTAGGCAGCTTTGAACGTCTCAGCCTGAAGGAATTATAGCAAGCAAGGGAGAGCAGACAAATAAGTCAGTGAAATTCAAGGGAGGATCAGGCATGCATAGGGAAACCACAGATACACAGAGTAGGGCGAGAGAAAAATTGGTGCCAGCCCTCATTCTCCAGGGCATGAGCTACCTCTAGGAAGAAATTTCCTCCATGGCATAGTGCTGAATAGAACTGGCTGGAAAAGAGAATTTTTGTTTACAGAAAATCCTGACATTTCAAAATTCTGCCTACCAGCATGTAAGTGCACTGTGTAAGAGAGGGTTTGTGTCACGCGAGAGTGAGCTTATGCTCCAATACATCTGTTAGTCTTTAAGGTGCCAGAGGACTCTTTGTTACTTTTTACAGCTCTGATTGGTTATTCTGCCCCAAGAGATGGGAAAACAGGGCAGACAGTCCATCAGAGGCTCAAATTTTCTAGGGGACCAGAGCCTCTCACATTATCACTAACTCCAGCCTCACTCAAAGGCCAATCGCTCGTGAAAAAAAAACAGGTGAGTTGGCAGCACTGATTTTGCTGCACTGAGAGGGAGTCGGATTGGCCCCCAAGATTTCTTGTTCAGCAATATCCATCCACCCGATGCCAACACTTTCACGGCAGATCGGATCCTGCGTCATGTGGTTAAGTTGTCCGGGGGGCTGGGGTTAGAGCAGTCTCAAAGCAGGTGGACCAGAGCTACAGAACACAGCCAACCAGAGATACAGAACGGTAACCATGGCAGCCAATCCTGGATGCTCAGTAATAATAAAAGTCAGGTAAAGATAGAATCAAAACACCACATTGGAGAATCAACTTTTCCTGGCAAGCTTCCTCCCTCACCGCAGCCCCGTCAGTCAAGGCCTAAATCAAAGAAGAATTTGCATTCAGAGGTGCCTTGATGGGGCGCTCTATCATGCCCTTGTGGAGATGTCTTACATGACCGTGCCTCAGACAGTGGGGTCCAGAGATGAGGATTACATATATATCATTTCCTGATTCATTTATTCAGAGCAGGAAATACTCCCCAGGAAAGAGATGTATGTATAAATGAGAGACAGGATCAAGAAGACACAGTGATGGCACCAATCTGAGGGAGGGAGATCTCGACTGCTCTTAAAGGCGACACTGGGTTTGTGTTAGGACAGGCTACTCTTGGCTGAGGTAAAAGTTTTCTCTGGGAATCTCAGGAGTGTGTTAATTCCCCTCTTTGCCATGCTCTCTGTCCCTTGAGACTCCCCCCTCAGCTCTGCCCCCGCTCTCCCCACCTCTGCTCAGCACATTTGGAGAAAGTCCCCTGACTGTGGTGACCTTGGCACTGAAAGTTTTCTCTCTCTCCCCAGCACTGTTCTCTTCCTTTTTAAGCAACCTTACTTCTTCTCCCTGCTCACTTCCTGTGTAGCTACTCCTCACAGTCCTGTCCCTTCAGTCTGTCCTGCAATCCTCTTCTCTGTCACTTCCTCCTCCACTTCCTCTGCCTAAGAACTTGACAGTTGTAATAATTCTCCTCCCTCCTCCATCCCAGTGTCTGACTCACAACATCCCTTTTGCTGCCTACCTCTAATACCCACAAACTCCCTTCCCGGCTCCCATCCTTCATCACTCTTTTCCATCTCCACCCACCCACCCCTGATGACCTGACAGGTACCTGATTCTGAAATGAAGACCCTCCTAGGAAGCATAGTGTTAAATTTAAAGTTTTACCATATAGGACATGGTAAGAAGGAATTCTGGGCAAGTGCCGTGCTTTAAAAGAGTGGGAATGCTTTAGAACTTCCTGTAGACAAGGTCTCAGTGCTGAAGGGAGCAGTTACTTCTAGCTAGACTCAGATTTATGCAGGGCTGTTTATTGTCTTGCCTGGTTACTTAACGTGTGATCCAATTCTCATCAATGTCAATGGGAAGTCCTTTGGACTTCCGTTGGAATTTGATCAGCCCCTTACAATTGTTTTTCTGCTCATATCTGACCAGCTTTTTTTGTAGTGATAAAAAAATATGGACTTTACATTTACACCTAAAACAACAGGCTGGAGGCCAATTCTTTCCCTACCCCTCTCCACAGAGCACAGTAGTACGCCATCGCTGTAACGAGACATGCCTCTTGGACTTCAAAGCCAAGACTACAAGGGTTTACACTTGTTATTCCACTTAATGTTTTTGACTTTGAAATGATTGTGGGGTCTCCTCTGAATGCTTTATGGGGTAACAAAAATCCAGAAGAACAGGGGTGTTTCCAGCTGAGTAAACAGAAGGTATTTTCATAAATCTCTGGGCTATCAGAACATCAACAATGTTATCCTATGTGGATTGTTATGACTTTATATTTGCAAAGTCATATGTTGACGCTCAGACCAGTTCTTTCAGCTTTGTCTTCTAACAACCCAGCAAATTCAAGTAATCCCACAGAGGGGACTTCAGTTAATAATAATAAAAAAAAAACCCTCTCAGAGCCCTACTTGGAGTTCTATATGGTCAGCTGGGGTGAAGATTAGGCTGACTTTGATCACATCCATTGGCTTGATTGGGAATCCCTTTCTTTGACAAGGGATTAATGTCAGGGCTTTACTTCCTCTCCACTGCTTAAGATCTTGCCATACTTAGATGACAGGATAGAAAGTAGGAGTGTTTTTCCCCCCACAGGTGTCCTAGTTTTCTGGCCAAAGGACTTTTTCTCCTGTCAAGTCAGAGCACTTTATGGCATTTCCCCCCCCCCTCTCTCTGTAATCTGTAGGAATAGGTTGTAATTTAGCAATCAGAATGTTTCCCTCACAATACATACTGTGGTGCTACAAGACAGTATTAGAAGAGATGGGGGATAGAGCTGCAATAGCTGATAGGGCTGAACAGCTGTGCAGATGACCAAACCACTCATGAGGCATCAAGTGATTTGACATGCATGTTGGCTGTGTACTTGGTACACCGAGAAATTGTCTGGGATTGAATGAAGCAGCATCTCATGCGTGCTGGACACAGCTCCCACCGGACAGAGGAGACTCAAACAGTGACTAGATATTCACTGGAATCAACAAGGATATCCAGAGGTATAATAGTTCATGCTAACAAAAAGTATCACACAGGAGACAAAGCTTCATGTTTCCGGGCAATCTCTAACTCTTAGGGATTGGGATCAGACCTCCACGGGGGGCAGATTATCCCACATCTGCCAACTGAGGCACTTTCCTCTGAAGCAGCAAGTTAGAGGATCCTGCTGGTCCGATCCAGCCTGGCAATCCCTATGTTCCTAAAAACATCATGCAGACATAGGAACAACGGGAGAGTGACAGACAGGGCCGGCTCCAGGCACTAGCTTCTCAAGCAGGTACTTGGGGCGGCCGCTCCGGAGAGGGATGGCACATCCAGGTATTTGGCGGCAATTCGGCGGACGGTCTCTCACTCCGCCTGGGAGAGAAGGACCTCCCGCCGAATTGCCGCCGCAGATCGCGATCGCGGCTTTTTTGTTTGTTTGTTTTGGCTGCTTGGGGCGGTCAAAACCCTGGAGCCGGCCCTGGTGACAGAATACGCTTTTTACCTGAGAATTGAGCTGGAGGATGAGCAAGCCAACACATAGGCTTTGGTTTTGGAGAAGGTCTTTAATATAGCCATGCTGGCTACAGACCAATATTAGGAAGCCCAAGAAAGTGGGGGAAGATCTAAACAAGAACTTTTAACTCTTTTTGCAGAGTTTGGTACCTCCTTAAGGCCCTTATATTGAGCTCTAGACATGATCAGGTGGCCTAGACTTCCAATCAGCATATTTGTCTTTATTGCTGCCACCTTCTTGAATTCCTCTTCATCATTACATTAGCTTGACTCACCTGATATACTGATCCTTCCCCCTTCATGCCTGGCAGGCTATAAAAGAGAGGAACAACAGAATCAGAAGGTGATATGAAATAAGGACCAAAGACTGAGGTTTTAGGGATAAATTAACGTTCAGATTTAGACAAGACATTTGACGCTGAAGCTCATTGACTATCTGCAGGTTTCATTTTGCAATTCTAGGAACAGACATTTGTTCTCTGGTGGAGATGCTGCTGCTATAATTGAATCAAACAGTACAATATTCACGGAATTGTAGATAATATATACTGGTATTAATTAGTTGTACCATGGTTGCGCCTAGAAATTCATAGATTGCAACTTTGGTTCATGAAAATCTGAACATAGTGATACGGTTGGTTTCCTAGGGCAATATGGAAACTGAGCTCAGAAAGAGTTCTTTGGCTGCATTTTCCTATTCAGATCCCTAAAGAGTAACCTGCATGTGTTTGAATGAAACTTGGTAACTAGCTGTGCCTACAGTGAAAGATTTTATTTAGATTTCCCAGGTATTGTCATGCATAGATTGTAAGGCCAGATAGGACCGTTATGATCATCTAGTCTGTTCTGCTACATAACACAGGCTAAAGAACCCAGTAATTTCTCTGTCAAGCCCATAAGGTTTCCCAGGAGAAAATAATTGGTATTTTCCCACTACTCTCATTGGCTTCAATGCTGTTTCCCCACATAGGGAACTCCTGGCTGAGTGTATCAGACAGACTGATTTTACAGGGCACCTACGTGGGCTTAGCTGGATGTAGCCAGTAGTCTAGGACAAAGCTACCATTCGAAGCTGAAAAATACCAGCTACTGATATTCTGCAACCATAGCTTTTATTTCTTTGTCGGATTCCCTGATGCTTTAAATAAAATACTTTTCTTTAGAGGTATTGTCTGTGTGTCAAATTCCAGGCTCCCCTTGATTCAGATTTGTATCTTCCTCTCTCTTATTTCTCTTCTTAAGTAAGCACATACAGCCGCATACTGTCTTTGCTACACTTGATCTATGGCAATTGTTCCCAACTTTTTGGGGCATAAGTACCAGTTTATCATAACAGGATCAGACATTACTTAGGTCTTGCATCTGAAGAAGTGAGGTTCTTATCCACGAAAGCTTATGCTCCCAATACTTCTGTTAATCTTAAAGGTGCCACAGGACCCTCTGTTAGTTTATCATAAGAAGATGCTAGTTTGTACCAGCCTAGCACCGTCTCTTTAATTGCACATGCCTTTAACATGCGGAAGAGCTATGCAGGGCCTTGCGATCACAAAACTGAGGTCTGAAGAAGCTCCAAATGCTTGTGGAGTTCATAGTCATAGTCCTTATAACTGAGACATATAACATTAAAGATCTTCTGGTGCCCCTCATTCATTTGAACCACTCATTCCACCTGCCAGTAAAAGGGAATACACATGTATAAGTACTTGATCAAATTCCCATAGTGCCTATGGGAACCAGCCTATTACTCTGGTAGAAATGAAGAGATTGCATGTGTCAAAGTGGAACCTGGCGAGCCATCATTTTAAGCACAGCTTATAAAAAGGAGAGAAGTTAATTATTGTGCATGAGCACAGTATCGACAGCAGGTAGCAGCTGCCTACCTTCAACCAATTGAAAACGAGCAGAATCCCACACACTAGGTATGTCAAGAAGGAACAGATGGGAAGCACCCCGCCAAGCTAGAAAGACTCTCTGGGGTAACACCATTACAGACACGGCCCTGAGGAGCTGAGGGTATGTCTGAACGGGATCAGACATTACTTAGGACTTGCACAGAGGCTTTGCCAGAGCTGATACAGCACAACGTTCAGTTTTCTCACGCTTTCTCAAGCTACATACAGCTGTTCCACTTCAGCCAGTGCCAATAGCACCTAGAAGGAGTAAGTGTCACACATGCGGGAGGGTCTTTGATAAACATTAGAGAGGGAACCAAGCTGGGAAGCAGATAGCCTGCAGAAAACGATCCAAGACATGACTGGTAGCATCCAGTGGGAGTGATAAAATCAAGAAAAGCCACAACAGTGAGCAAGTCCATGGCTGCTTGTCAGGAGTTTGGTACTTTGCAGCCACTCCCATCATTTGTTGGAGACCAACCAGAATGAGTCAGGGACTTAGGAACCTCATTGGGCCAAATTCTTACTCCACTGGGTCACATGTCTTCAGTGGCTGTCCATAGAGAGTGATGAGGTGCAGAACTTATTGTAGGTGAGGTTTTCAACAGTGCTCAGCTCTGGTTTGTCTCAGCTTAAATGGGGGCAGAGCTAAGCCATCGCTGACAGCTTTTGAAAATCTGACCCTATATGTTTAGCCTCCATACTATAGCCAAGCCTGGATGTTAAATATGAAGAGACCAGAGCAAGAAGAGCCCAATATACCTTTAGAAAATTTAAACAATGTGATGGTTTTAATGATTTCAAAACACGACAAAAGAAACAGATTCTCAATTCCTTTGCTACTCCGTATAGGAAGGTTTCCAGCTGTTTGATAACTGATTCATCAAGCCATAGTTGTGGCTTTTTTGTGGCCAGGTTATGTTCTTATCCTCAGCGCGGACTTTTGTTTATGTCGGCCGATTGTCTGTTGTTCTAAGCGCCTGCAGCTGGGGGAAGGTGCCTGTGGCGACTATGTTTACTTTCAAAATCAGCACAATGTATTTTTCTTCACAGTTTGCAACTCGCTGATAGCCAAAACTCACATATTCCTGCTCAATTTGTTTTCCATCTACTCAATTGTTCGTTGTAATCGTAACAAGTGAGTAAATACAGATGACGGATCCCAAATACTCTACCTCACTTCATTATTTGGATTGCAGGACATAATTTAATAGTTGTTTTCAAAGAAGAAATTCATTTGAGTTGATAGCTGCTCAGAGCCCACGTGATCTTTTTGCCAGGGGAGAATAAGAATTACTGTACTAATCCTCAACTGGTAGCTCCATTAAAATCAATATCTCTATAAGTTATCTGAAGTGCACAGAATAATAGGGTTAATGTTACTTATAATAGCAAATAACTGTGGTATCTCTGATAACATTGTGGTAACTGTTGACTTTTTAGGTGACAACCCTTATAAACTATGTATGAATATAAATCCTCCTATAATGGAACTTCTTATAAAGTTACAATACCACATCTCTCCAATATATATAGTTTCAAAAGTGGTCTTAATATTAAGCACAACAGAACCTCAAGCAATGAAGTAAATATAAAAGTCAGCCAGAGACACTAGTCTTCTAAGCAGAAGAGCTCCTTTTGTACTGGTGACCACTGACAATATTTTAAGTCAAAGCACTGGGCTTCAACAGCACAACTGAGTGAATGAATTTTGCTCTCTTTCCATTGAGGAACAGCTCATGACTTTTCTCAAATTAACTTGTAATTAAAAACTACTTGGAAAATAGTTCATGATCTGTAAATGGTACTCAGGCAATTTGTTGTGAGAATTAGATATGCACAATTCAAACAGTATTGGTTAGGTCTGATGTGACATGTAGATCACACGTATCAGAGGGGTAGCCGTGTTAGTCTGAATCTGTAAAAAGCAACAGAGGGTCCTGTGGCACCTTTGAGACTAACAGAAGTACTGGGAGCATAAGCTTTCGTGGGTAAGAACCTCACTTCTTCAGATGCATCTGAAGAAGTGAGGTTCTTATCCACGAAAGCTTATGCTCCCAGTACTTCTGTAGATCACATGGTATTGTTCTGATCCGATTGGATTACTGTCACTGTTAGAATCAGGTTTCTAGTGTGTGACTCATATTTGAGAGAGTTCAAAATGTGCTCTCCATGGAAGTTAGTTCTTTTGGACGGGGAAGGTAATTTACACTGTGACTGTAGAGCGTGACGTGAAATGGGCTCCTGACCCTGATTGGAACATTCAGGTGCTGCTGTAATATCAGTCATAATATTCAAAAATTTCACATAAGAATTGCTGTTGTCAGGAACATTCCTGCCTGTAAATTCACTTGCTAGAATATTCACATAAAATGATAGGCAGGAGCGTAGTCACAGTGAATTCATTTTCAAATGTGGAAGAAACTTCCCCATACACTCCTCGTGGTGTTTGCCCCGCTCTAAATAGTAAGGTCCGTAACTATGAGCCAGGGGCGGCTCTATGTATTTTGCCGCCCCAAGCACGGCAGTTAGGCGGCTTTCGGTGGCGTGCCTGCGGCGGTCCGCTGGTAATGCGGATGCGGTGGCATGCCTGTGGAAGGTCCGCGGATTCGGCGGCATGCCTGCGTGAGGTCCGCCAGTCCCGCGGGTTCGGCATACCAGCCGCCAAATTGCCGCTGAAACCGCAGGACCGGCGGACCTCCCACAGGCAAGCCACCAAAGGCTCCCTGACTGCCGCCCCCACAGCGACCAGCAGGCCGCCCCCCCACGGCTTGCCGCCCCAGGCACGCGCTGGAGCTGCCCCTGCTACGAGCTGTATTACGTCTGCCTCATATCCACATTCACAGAGACCTCCCCAAACTCCCCACATCTCCTGGGCTCAGTGGAAATCCTGGGATGGATTCTCTGAAGGCAGTCCAAAGTCCTGGTCAAGGGGCTGGAGGTCATGTCTCCAGGACATTATAGTTCCTTCTCCAGCTACACAATTAACCAGATAATCCCTGCAATGCTGTCCTAAAGCGGTCTTAGCTGGCCAAAGGAGGGTCAGCCCGGCACCCTCAGATGGTGCCACCATGACGGTTCTCACACTACTCTCTCAACGGCCAGCACAGTGTGGTGGAAGAAAAAGGGCACGGCTAGGGCATCCCTGCACCCAGACAACCTCTGGCTGATGGAACAGCCCCTTTAGGCTGTTGGCAGCCACTGCAGGTTACAGCAGCATTCAAGCCGGGGGACCGGCTCGGTGCAGGATTGGGGGTGTACAACTATCTACGCACCACTGAAGTGCAGCTTAGCTGAAGCTGAGCATCTAGCCCAGGGATTGGCAATCTTTGGCACGTGGCCCTCCAGGGTAAGCCCCCTGGCGGGCCAGGCCAGTTTGTTTACCTGCCGTGTCCACATGTCCGGCCGATCGTGGCTCCCACTGGCCGCGGTTCGCTGCTCCAGGCCAATGGGGGCTGGGCGGCCAGCACATCCCTTGGCTCGTGTGGCTTCCCGCAGCCCCCATTGGCCTGGAGCAGCGAACCACAGCCAGTGGGAGCCGCGATTGGCCGAACCTGCGGATGCGGCAGGTAAACAAACTGGCCCGGTCCGCCAGTGTGCTTACCCTGGCGAGCCGCGTGCCAAAGGTTGCCGATCCCTGATCTAGCCCCATGAGATTGCTAAAATTTTATAGCTATTAAATTCCAAGTAAAAATAAGTCTGCCTGTTAAAAGCCATATTTTATTACTTATCCAGAGCCATACTTGAACATTACATAATGTCACAAATACAAAGGGCTTTAGCAGAGGCAGAGGCACACACACACACAGCTGTAGAATTCAACAGCACAATTTACTTTAGAGATTTCTGAATAATCTCAATGAAAACTGCTACTCACAGAGGTCAATGGTGGTAGACGAACAATGATCCAAGAGCATTTCAAACTTGGAGACATTTTTAAAAGGTTTATTTATAGAGTGTAACACGTTTGACAAGGCAAAAGTAGTGACATGAAGTATAAAAACGGTGATCGTACAAAAGGGCATGATAATGACTGATTACCAATGAGTCCCATGAAGTCAACAGCTCTGGTCCAAAGTGGAATAATAGGTTATCTAGCTATTGGATTATCTAGTTTATCGGTCTAAATAACTGGCATAGAAGCAGCATAATAGACATTTTTCATAAATACAAAGCGTGAATTCGTGGCACCATTGACTTTAGACTGGGGGTGAAATCCGGACCCCACTGAAGTCAATGGCAAAGCTCCCATTGACTACAGTGGGGCCAGGATTTCACCACAAGACTGTAGTACTGCTGACTGTTCATATTCTGATATGGTCAAAATGTCATAGCAAAGTCATCTTCACAACTTCAGCTGGTTAAACTCTCCACTACTTCATACCGCTCAGCCTGCTAAGGTCCAAATGCAGAACACACTGTGGTACAAAGATCCAAAACAGGGGACATGGAAAAGACAGGACAAGGATCTTGAAGCAATGTGAAATTAATTTCTTTAGCATGAATCACATTCTCTCTAAGGCCAGCTTCTTGCTTCCATGTTCCTGTTAATAATTTGCAGGATATGAAGCAAGTTCAGAGTGGGGAAGAGGCATATTTGGGGCTAATGTGAGGAATATCCCTTCTAACAAGGGACAGTCCAGAGATATGCATTAAGGAGCAGTCCAGAATTCTGATCCAGACGAAACTCCCGGGAATTTTAATTGATTTCAATGGAAATTTTGCCCAAGCAAGAATGGCAAGAGTTGGCAACAATTTGCATTATAAATTCAGGCTCACTCCCTGGAAGAGTTCAGCATTCTCTCTTTCCTGTTATGGGTTCCTCTCTTTTTCATATCAGGAAAGATTTTTGGAATCAAAATTAAAAAATATGCACTGGCTGTCTCCCAGAATCACTCAACATTTGCAGAAAATACTACTATATATCCACTGCTCTTATAAAGGAACATATAGCGTGGACCTCCTATGTTCACATTTTGCTGAGAAAAGCCATTTGAATGCATTTAAATTATTAGTCGTGAGCATTTATAAGCAAGGATGGCCCAGAAACACTTGCTAGCTGCTGCTGGTGACTTAAGTACTGGCAGTGAGATACCCTGAATGCTGCAGGAGATTGTATTTCCTACAGTAAGTACAAAGTAGTACAAGGGAATACTGCAGACATTGAGATAACTGGCTACTCACCCCAAGCAGTGCAAGCACAAAATATAGCACTGACTATCCCGACTGGTGTTTTTCCTTGTATGCTTCCTGCTCTTTTCAAAACACACTAGGCCAGATTCCATTTATTTATAATAAAGCATCATCCACTGCTCATGGCACGCGACTCTCTCCTCCTCCTCCCCCAAAATTAAATACAGTTTCATAGGTCAAAAAGACCACAGGCAGACATCCCCCAATTTCCACTCCCCATAAGAGACCACTCCCATAGCTTATAACAACACAAAACGCGAGTCCCAAGCCCCTAGCAACATTTCCTAGCCCAGCAAATCCTCCAGCCCCTCACTCATCCTTCCCTCTTCCAAAGTAAGCCTGGGAAAACAAGTGAATTCTGCAGTGTGCCCTACAGGTCACCAAATTCAGGCTCTTGCAGCCAGAATGGGGACAAGAGTATTAAATACAACGGCCTCTCAATGAGGACCCTGTATCAGTAGCCCCCTTTTGTCTCTCCTGAGCTGTTAGCTTGAGTGAATCAGATCACTTCAAGGGCTGCAGAACCACATGGGCAGAAGTTGTCTTTACAACAAGGGGACCCAAATCATTTAGGGCAGGGGTTCTCAAACTGGGTGTTGGGACCCCTCAGGGGGTCGAGAGTTTATTACATGGGGGGTCCCGAGCTGTCAGCCTCCACCCCAAACCCCGCTTTGCCTCCATAATTTATAATGGTGTTAAATATATTAAAAAGTGTTTTTAATTTATAAGGGGGGGGGTCACACTCAGAGGCTTGTTATGTGAAAGGGGTTACCAGTACAAAGGTTTGAGAACCACCGTTTTAGGGCTTTATAAGTGAAACTTCGTCTGGAAGTTGGTCGATAGCCAGAGTATTGGAAAGCTCAGAGCTCATTTTGTGCAAGACTCCAATGACTGAGTAGACCATGGCACCGTGGACTAGCTGCAATTGCTGAGTGGTTTGACAGTGTAGCCTCCTGCAGAACTCAATGCAGTAATCCAGTCTCAAAAACATTACAAACCCTATTAATGAATGAGATTTTATTTTTTTTGCCACCACTTTCTTGAAAATCTTCCCCTGAAACAGAAGACTTGAGATGGGTGATATCTGGAGAGATTATCTGCCATTGCAAAGAACGGATTTTTTTGAGCAAGGATCTAACAATTGCTTCTTTAAGTGAAGGAGGCATTTCAGGGAGGCACAAACAAACTTGAATAATAGCCCCAGAGCCTACTTGCTAGCTTCCCCCAGCCACATGGGAATTAGATCTAATTCACAAGCAGCAGCCCAGTGCTAAGGGCTGAAATGCAAACAGGATGCGTAAAATGCTAGATAATACATCCCAGTGTTATAGATTTCTCTTGCAATTCTGATCTTTAGTGGGGTTCACATCAGCTATACACTTCTAAAAATATATGGAAACGCCACTAAAATTATTGGGTAAAGTTGCCTGGCTTTTCTCAGATTTGCAATGTATGATTAAATCCATTAGATTTTAGGTGTTCTGAGATAGTTTTGAAATTCTTGAGCATTTCAAGAGAGATTTACAGAGTCTAGATATGTTTTTCACACACTTGTATGCAGTAATTCAGAAAGTGGGTCATTAACACATTTTGTCATGTTAAGCAGTCCCCCCACCCCCTTTCTAAAATGGGCTTCCTTCCAGGTCTAGTAACCAGCAATAAATCAATCACAGACTCTTTTAAGCCTGTTGACTTTAAGCTCTATACTGTAGGTTGGGTTAAGGACACAGCAAGCGACACTGCAGGAGATGGTGCAGGGTTGGATCTAATGATTGTTGTTTAAGAGTTGGTGTCTGCTCAACCCACAGCCATTCTTGCTGCCATTCTTGCTGCCATTCTTCATGCACTCTTCATTATCAGTGAGGGAGTCTTCCTCTTCTTCATCACTCCGGTCATCTTTCAAGTCCTAGACAGAAGAAGAAAGCATGGTGACCTCATGCAAATATTTACCATCACAAACTGCATTTATTACACTTGCTGTCCGACCAAGTATATGCTTGCATTTGGCAGGGCAGTAAAGATAATGGGTGAGATTTTCAAAAATGGATTATGGGGTTTGGACAAGCAATTCTCATTCATTTTAGTGCGAACTGCATATTCAAATCCTCTAGGTCAGTGTTTCCCAAACTTGGGATGCCAATTGTGTAGGGAAAGCCCCTGGCGGGCCGGGACGGTTTGTTTACCTACCACGTCCGCAGGTCCGGCCGATCGCGGCTCCCGCTGGCCACGATTCGCTGCTCCAGGCCAATGGGAGCTGCTGGAAGCAGCACGGGCCGAGGGATGTACCAGCCGCCGCTTCAGCAGCTCCCATTGGCCTGGAGCAGCAAACCGCGGCCAGTGGGAGCCGCAATCGGCTGGACCTGCGGACGCAGCAGGTAAACAAACCGGTCCGGCCCACCAGGGGCTTTCCCAACACAAGCGGTGTCCCAAGTTTGGGAAACACTGCTCTAGGTGGCTTTGGAAATACCAGCCAATAATTGTACTTATATATTAATTTATCAAGTACACTTATAAATATCATTGGGGTAGAGATAGTGTACAAAAGACACCAGAAATGACAGCATGCCCACTTGCCAACTCACCACCAACCGCTCCGTGTTCCACCCTCATCAGCAAAAGCCTGTGTGAGCAGATGGGTCTTGCAACAAACACAGAAGGTCATTGAATGTGGGCTGCATGAGACCAGTAGTGGAAGGCCAATATCAGACTAGGGCTGAAGGCCTTTTGCTCAGAACTTCCTGCCACTAGCCACACGTAGAGACTTGAGAGTCAGTTTAAATGTTCTGGCTGCTCTAAACTGATAGGCTAAGGGATGGAAGGAAAGATGGTCTCTAATGGACACACAGGACAAAATACACATAGGACTTAATAGATTAGAACCAACACCTTGAATCACACCTGGAAACTAGTGCTATCTATGGCACCCAGGCCTTGCATCTGAAGAAGTGAGGTTCTTACCCACGAAAGCTTATGCTCCCAATACTTCTGTTAGTCTTAAAGGTGCCACAGGACCCTCTGTTGCTTTTTACAGATTCAGACTAACACGGCTACCCCTCTGATACTTGACCCAGGTATAATGTGAACTATGTATGAAATACTCCTATGTATGAATATGCTGTCCAAGTTGTTTTCATGTATTACCCCAAGTAGAGCATATTGCAGCCATTCAACGGGGAGGTAATAAATGCGTGAAAACTGCGATGCAGCCCACCACCCAGTAGGAAAGGATGCAACCTTCTTTTCACATGAAGATGAAAAAGTGCTCTCAGCAGCTGCAGATATCAGGATGTCCAGGAGCAACCATTGTGAGCTCTGTTAATAAAGGATGGACAACTCTCCTCCATCAAAGGGGAAGATATGACTGCCGACATCTCCTCTGTTGGTTCCCTCAGGCAACCAGTGTCATTTTCCATTTTATCTGGACTGAGCCAGTCTCAGCCAACTCATCTAAACCTCAATATCTTCCAGAGACTGGACACATCTCAAAGATCATCGTCTGGGTTTGATGCAGAGAGGATAGTGGGCTGAGTATCATCTGCCCCAAATACTTCACAATCTTCCTGCAAGTGGGGTAACAAAGCCAAATCCCTTTGATGCCCCATATAAGAACCCTTGTTGCTAGTTAGCAATTTGAGACATTGTACATGTTCACACCCAATGTTTAATGGTATCCGAGACCGCTGCCATATTTAGAGGAATCAGGAGGGATATTTTAATCTTTGTCCATCACCAGAAGGAGACCAGCAATCACACAGGTGAGTGTAGTCTCTGTCTCACATCCAGATCGCCAAATAGACAAGGAAAACTGAAAACTCTAGAAAATGTCAGAGCTGCTATGCCACTCAAAAACGGATGACTGGCCTGTAATTGGCCAACATTGATAACACTTTCATCCTGACATATCCCAAAGCAGTCTTGGCCTGACAAGTCTCTTGACCCCTTCGATTTCCCCTGTTTGGAAAATGGTAATAACAAATGCCAGGGATTGTGAGGATTAACTAATGCTGGTGAAGTGCAGGGAAGATGAAAGAAACATTACGTATGTGCTAAGCATTATTAATACAGTAACAAGAGGCAGAAGCTAAGAAGTTGCTCATTACTAATAGGTGTAAACTACTGCAACTCCAGAATTCCTGTTTGCATCTCAACGTCTCCTGGGGTTACCCTAGTCCTTAGAAATTCAGTAATCACAAAATACTCTTCCTTGCGCCATGGCACATGTATCACCTCCTCATTTACAAGAGACAACTCCCCCGCCCCCCAAGCTCCTGTTTTACACAGATTAACCAAGTCAGATTTATTATTAGAAAAATTACAGTATCTGCAGTAGTGATATAAATATTCAAAGCCCTGTGAGAAAGGAAGGGGTCGTTCTCTGGAGCAAGGGGCAGATGGGCAAGGGAGGGACTTTGTTCCTAAATAGCTTGGGAGGGTTTTTTCCTCAGAGGAAGAATGTTGAATACCTGGTCCTTCGTTCTTCCTGCTCAGATGACCAAAACCATGCCAGGTGGTAACTCCCCCCCTCCTGCAGCTAAAAACAGGTGTCTGGCATCTGCTGCAACGCATCACAATGAGGTTTAGAAGAAGCTAAGAAAGATCATCCGAATACAGTGACAATTTGATGACATTTGGCATAATACATAAAATCTACTCAATCTACTCCTTTTCCACTTTTTGCCTCGCCGCGCCATAAGCAAAACACTGCATCCGTTTCTGGAGTTGGGATCAAACAGCGAAGGTTTGGTTTAAATACACCAAATCTTTGCTTCCTTTTAAACGTAACGGTTTTGGCAGAGAAGTACCTGAGCACTTGAATGACATCAGTGGAGTGAGGACAGTTTACATCAGTTGAGCATCTGCCCCTCTGACTGAAGTGTCTTTTTCCTGCGGGGAGGTACGAGTGGGTTCTTGTAACCAGGGAAGGGGGCCCCTGTTTGAGTATCTTAGTTATTGTGCGTGCAGTGCCCAGGTGCGTGTTTGGTGTCAGGAGCTCCATGACAAATAAATGGGCATTGGGTGGCTAAATATTGCTTTTATATTCCCACACATGAAATAACTTAGCAAATTTCACACAGGTCTCCAGCATTCCCTCTCTTGCCTTCCGGTTACATTTCCTATAGCAAGGACATTCGGACTCTACACGTTGATCCCCTTTGTTATCAATCTCAGCCAAGGGCTCAATGGGGTTGGAGATTGACATCCATCCCAGTTCCAGCCAGGTCAGAGATGAGGTGCACTATGGGGGAAGATTGCTCTGTTTCTACCCATCCTGTACCGGCTTTGTGAATAACTGATGATTTCATTCCCCAGGGCTGTTAGTCTGGCACCATCCATCAGCAGTACATTCAGACATAAGAATAAATTACCACTACAGTAGTAACTTATCTGACTGCAATCCTACTTCCCCTTTATATATAAAGTTTCAATGGAAACATGTAGGACTAGAAAGAAAATTAAAGAATAAACTCCACTGGTCTCGTCACGAAGTATAAACTTCCTGGGGTTCTTCTTTTGTCTCTTCCTGAACAACATGTTAAGGGGACCAAAACAAACAAATCTTAGTGTAAATACTGTAGAATAAACTTGGCATGTCATCAGTTAGAGTAAAGGAAAAGCAACCTTTCCCCCACACGCAATTTATGAGGTCTCATCTCATTCGGATCACCTCTGCTACTTCCTGTTAGTGCTGTGTTTTGTATGTATGGTCAAAGGCAGAAAGGTTTGCTGGGGTTAAGTTTTGCCACCGGAAATATTTAGGAAACAAATACAATTCAAATCAGAATATAGGGCCTAATCCAAACCCCATTAAAGTTAATGGAAAGACCCCGCTGATGTCAATAGGCTTTGGAACAGGCTCATACAGCTGAATGCTAAAGGAGAATGTGGTTTGGTGAAGCCAAACTGTGTGTAAATTTAGGCAAAACATTTAAGCATATACTTGATTTTAAGCACCTCCTCACGCCCCATTGAAGGCAAATGGGACTTAAAAAAAATGCTTGAAGTCAGGCATGTACTTCAGTGGTATGCTGAACAGGGATGGATTGCTGAATTGGGGCCTTGGAAGGACAGTTCTGTAGACCTTGCAGTCAAAGGCACACTTCGTCCTCCCAAAATAAGTTACAAAAGGGTCACCATGGGATGCTTTTTCAGTAGGAGTTATGTTATTGTACAAAAAGGATATATTTGTCCATAGCGCATGGGCCTTTTCATAAGTACATAGTTTAAAAAGCTCTGATCACCAGATAACAGACATCTTTAAATACAGGACAGGTGGTTGCCCTATCAGTCTAACTCCTCAACTCAGGTCTTCCTCCTTCCACGGTAGCTAAACTGTACCATGGAGTTTTCTGGGTGTGGGATCTTCTGAAAGAAATCTTATAAACCATGGTCTGGTCTTCTCTAAGAACGGTCATACTGGGTCAGACCAATGGATAGTTCATCTAGCCCAGTATCCTGTCTTCCGACAATGGCCAATGCTAGATGCTTCAGAGGGAATGAACAGAACAGGCAACCACTGAGTGATCCAACCTGTTGTCCACGCCCAGCTTCTGGCCATCAGTGGCTAGGCACACCTTAAGCATGGGGTTGCATCTCTGACTATCGTGGCTAATAGTCATTGATGAACCTATTCTCCAGGAACTTCTCTAATTCGTTTTTGAACCACGTTATAGTTTTGGCCTTCACAACAGCCCCTGGCAATGAGTTCCACAGGTTGACTGTGCATTGTGTGAATTAATACTTCCTTTTGTTTTAAACCTGCTTCCTATTAATTTCATTTGGTGACCCCTGGTTCTTGTGTTATGAGAAGGAGTTAATAACACTTCCTTATTCACTTTCTCCATACCATTCACAATTTTATAGACCTCTATCATATCCCCTTTTAGTCATTTCTTTTCCAAGCTGAAAAGACCCAGTCTTTTTACTCTCTCCTCATACAGAAGCTGTTCCATACCCTTAATCATTTTTGTTGCCCTTCTCTCTACCTTTTCCAAAGCGAATATATCTTTTTTGAGATGGGATGACCAGAACTGCACACAGTATTCAAGGTGTGGTTGTACCATGAATTTATATAGTAGCATTATGATATTTTCCGTCTTATTATCTATCCCCTTTCTAATGGACATAGACATTAACAATCTCACCCCACTTTTCATTAGCCCCGGTGTGCTTGGCCAAAGATTCTTCACCGCACGCTTGAACCCAAGTTGATTCCTGCCCTTCAATCTGCTAGTAGCTCCCTTGCCCATCTGCCCCGTTAACGGTACATAGCTTGTGAGCTGCTTTGGAATGCCTTGGGGTGGAAGGTGCTAAATGCAAGCTACAGCTATACCTACATGAGTCCGTACTCCCCACAGGGGTGGAGTGTGGTCTAGCATTTATAGCGTGGAACTGGGAGTTAGGAGACATGGGTCCTATTCTCAGCTCTGCACCTGATTTACTCTGAACTCAGGCAAGGCATTTTACCTGTTTGTGGCGCAGTCCCCCATCTATAAAACGGAGATAGCAACAATTACCTATAGTACGTCAATCAATGTTTGCTAGGCCCTTGAAGTGCTTCAGTGAAAGGTAATACAGTAAGGGCAAAATATGTTATTCGGAATTATCATCTAGAAACACAATAAACTTCTCTACGAGAAATAATATCCTAAGGATTTCAGACCAGCAAGTGTGTATTTCCTTCGTGTTCTGAGCACAGCACCGGTTACAGAGTAAGCCTGTTCAGTTCTGGAAAGGTTTATGACATTTCAAGTCTTGACCACTATCCAGATGGAAGCAAACTGCAAAGGCATAAACTTTCATTTTGACACTGAAATCGATCTAGCTCTCCCCCTTTGCATCTTTAAATCAAACAAATGCTTTCTGAACAATTGATTGCACTTGCAAAGCCCTTGCTTTAGAAACACTGTCTTTAGTACTGCAGAATTGTTCGAGCAATTGGAGGGCACAGGAAGTTAAGACAGGACAGAACTTTAAGCAGCAGTAACTTCTTCTGTAACTAGAAAACAATTCTGCACTCAGCTTGTTTACAATGGACTATTATAAAGCTATTAGAATATCATGAGTTGAGCTAGTGCTTATTTAACTCCGACCCTTTAAGGATGACAGATAATGTAACAGTTCCGAGGCTCTCGCTGCTTTACTTCCAAGATACTTTATCTGACCCCAGCACATCCTATATTATGCTGGTGTTTTCCAACTCAAAGAAAAGGGCTCCACTGTACTATAACTGATTAATATACTCCCCAAAGTTTAACAGCTGGTAAACTGTAGATATAAGAGTCGAGGCTGCCATTCATTACCAGTGCTTTTGTTTCATAATATTGGCTGAATTTTCTATAAGGGGCTTGGGGGAACAGACATAATGGACCTGTATATTTTATGTTCTGGATGACTAATCAATTTAATCTTTCTAAATGGGTGAATGGTTTCAAAGTTCACGAGAAGCACACTAATGCTCTAAAGTCTCCAAGAGAGTCATTTGTAGTGAGGCCAAAGCCGCACATGTCTGTAATCTTTTCCCTTTTCTTTAACCTTCCACCTGCTACTCAATCTCCCTCTTTTAGTTAAATCAACCGTATTTGTCAAGTCAGTTTTGGCTCTTTACCTTTTTATTGCTGTTACAATTTGGATCATGCAAACTGCTAACACCAAAGCCTACGGAAAGAACAGTAAAGGGAGCTTGACAGACACAATGGGCCTGATTACACCAAACTTGCAATGGTGTAACTCCATTGACTTCAATGGGGTCGCCCCCAATTCATGCCAGTGCGAGAATCAGGCCTAATTTGTCTAGTTAATACAAAGAAAAAGAGCCTCCCCCCCAAAAAAATCATCTTTTTAAAAAGGATGATTCTTAAATTCATAGATTTGACGGTCAGAAGAGACCATTAGGTTGTCAAGTCTGACCTGCTGTGTAACACAGGCCAGCGAATTTCATCTAGTTACTGTTATGATTCCAGCAACTTGTGTTTAACTAAAGCAAATCTTCCAGAAAGGCATCCGGTCTTGATCTGAAGACCCCAAGAAATGAAGACTGCACTACTTCCCTTGGTAGGTTGATCCAAAGGTTAATCGCCCTTGCTGTTAAAATGTGTGCCTTATTTTTAATTCAAATTTGTCTGGCTTTAACTTCCAGCCATTAGTGCTTGTTATGCTTTCCTGTGCAAGATTAGCGAGCTCTTTCATGTCGGGTATTGTCTGAATTTTGAGGATTCTACAGGTCAATGGCAGCCATAACCATTCCCTGAGAGATTTGCCAGGAAGTCTAATGTCTATGTCTAATGTGGTCTGCTGTGGTTTAGCTATCTTTCCCCTTCACTGGGATTAATGGGCTATCCTGTCCAATGTTCTAGACAAGTTTATAATCAGAGCTACTTAGGACTAAGAAGAGCAAATGCATTCTGAGCTCACCGGGACGACCCCGAACCAGAAACAATTGAGTGAAAAAGATATACTATAACCTACCACAAGAGCTCCGTCCTGCTTCCCCTGAAGCCAATGACATAACTCCCACAGACTTTCACGGGAACAGACTGAGGCCATAACTGAAGAGGTGAGCAGACTTCAAATTCTCTGCTGGTATAAATGGGTGAAATTCCACTAACGTCAATGGAGCTGCCCCATTTAAAACAGCAGTGAACTTGGCTCCAAATGTGCAAGTGAACACTAGATAGTCTTTACCTTCTTGGCCTCCTGGTCAAGTTCATGGTTCTGCATTTTGCCTGGTGCTGCTGACAAGGCACCATGAGAATATTAGGACCAAATTATGGCTGTCACTGGGTTGAGGATGGAGGTGCAAGGAACCTCTTATTCCGAATGGTCCTTTGCTAGAATAGCCAGTGTGGGTGATGCAGGCTTGTAAGCACAATGAAAGGGGAAGAAAAGGGGGGTTGTATGAGTGCTGCAAACAGCACCTACCACTTCAGGGAAGGACTGTCTGGGCAGAGTGCGCCCAGCACACTGGCAAGCAGCTGCAGAACTGTACTTAGGGGAGCACAATTCGGCAGCCTGTGTTCAATAGAACCTAACCATGTTGCAAATTGTCAGAGCCCCACCCTTCGATCTTAAACTGTCCCCACATCAAAGTACAGATCCGAATTAGAAACATTACAGGGATGGCATGGGGAAAAGAAAAAACTGAGCAGTCTTAGCGGCCTATCAAGGCAAAGGTCTGGTTATTCATACGGCCCGGACGTGATCAGAATAGAGAAGCCCGAAGAGAAGTTCTGCTATTAGCTCTTCTGATATATCAAAATTCCATCTCCAGCCCATCTTTGACTTGCCCTTGAAAAGGCATTCACTTCTGTCAGGGATCAGAGGTAAGGGTCATTCGGTGTGGTAGAAGTGATAAGTACAAAAACTGCTCTATATTTGTAAAGTTGAGGGTATGTGAGATCATTTACCCAAGTTATTTACTTGCCTCTGATGAAACGTACCAGTACGTTCCTCGGCCCGCGCCGCTTCCAGCAGCTCCCAGTGGCCTGGAGCGGCGAACCGCGGCCAGCGGGAGCCACGATCGGCCGGACCTGCGGACGCAGCAGGTAAACAAACCGGCCCGGCCCACCAGGGGCTTTCCCTACACAAGCGGTGTCCCAAGTTTGGGAAACACTGCCTTACAGGTGAAGGAGGGATTTTATGCTACCCGTAGCTGTATGTTTATGACAATGATGTTTAAGTTTTTTGGAACTACAACCTCCTAATTACCTGACCTTCAAACATGTGAATTTTTATGCAGAATTTTCATACTTTCTAATGTTTGTCATTTGTTATAACAATAATGTGCTCAATAATGGGGGTTTGATTTAACAGGTATCTATTTACAACTTTAACTTTATCTTAAGAACGTTTTTTTCATTTCAAAATCTAAATATGTGTTGACTAGATCCTGACTTTCTAAATTACGGGCAGTACATTCCACAGCATCTTACAATGCAAAGATAAAAAATGAGAGATAATAAAAAGTCAGTCCCAATAGATAGAGGGGGTAACTTTCCAAAAACCAGTACTATAATGTTGATAAAACTCGAAACTCAACATGTGCAATTCAATCAGCTAACATTACGACTTAATGTGCCTTCAGCCTCCACAGGAATGTAAGCAGTCTATATTTGGACTGAAGCAAACTGATCTACATTTCCAGCATGGAAGGTTTTATTGGACAAATTATTTTCCTTTCAGTTTATCATTCTCTAGTCAATGTAACTAACTATGATCCTCAATGGAAGATGGTTTGTCTGACTGTTTCCTTCGTTGCTTTCAAATTAAGATGCAGAATCTTTATGCTAATTATCTTGAGCATCTTGTGGCCACAAAATGACTTTAACTGAATCTTCCCCTTCTATGCCACGCTCAACTCCCAATGCTTCCCATGCAGAGTTTTCAGGGTGTATTCAAACAGGGATTCGAGAGCACAAAGTTAAAAAATGATTACATTACTTCCTCAAATATTGAAAAGAATAACCTGGTAAAATAAAACAGATTTTAGATGCAACTGTTACAGTAAGCCCTTGAGATTTCAGTTAAAAGGAATAAATTCTCTCTTACCAAATCTAACTTGTATTACCACTCAGCACAACATATATGTAACTGGAGCTACAGTACATTAATTGTTCAGAAGAAATAAATCATTGTGTTCAGTTAATCAGGTTCTCTGTGGTTTCAATAAAATCTCCTGGTTGCGTTATTGAAATCCACTACCTAAATCTTGCACTCGAGCATACGTGGCTTTACGATAATGTCAAAAGCCCAGGAGGTACTGAGTGAGTCATAGCGTCCCACTGCTTATTGAATGATTCCAATTTTAAATCCACAGTTGGCAACGAAACAAAGAGCAATATAATAAGCATTTTGATGCCCTTTTGTAAAGTGAACTTTTTTTTACCCTACGACAAAAACTTGCATTAAGCCAAAGAGTTTGGTGTTGTGAACCTTTATCAGGACATGCACTTTTATTCCTTATTACGAGTACCTGATTAGCTACAAAACAGCTTATCAGACACTGAGGTATAGTATTGCATTTAGGTTGAGTACCTGAAACAGCACATTGGTTATGAGCATTCTTATATAATCCCCATAATGATAATAACTATTCAGAGCCTGCAAAATATTTAATCACTTGAATGACAAATGCCTCTCTCTTACACAATATGTTTCTTTCTGGTTTTCCTAATACGAGAGCATGTCATTCAACCCTGGGAGACAGATGTAATTAAAGAACCCCCGCATGCCCACAAAATATGATCTTAGCGAAAATAGTCACCTTAGTTATCGCTTATATCAGGTACAAACTTGGTTACCTCAGTTGGCCTCATCTTTACCACTGTATGATGAATATACAGCCCTTCGAGACCACGGTTCTCAACACAGAATGTTTTAACTTGACACGAGATGAAGACCATCACTTGGATCAAGATAGAGCACAACATACTCAGCGCAGTAGTCTTACCGGCTGCATCTCTGTATTAATGATACCGATTGAGCACACAGTGGAACTCCGGGGATCCCACTGGGCTGTGGACTGCACTTAGAACTCTTCTGGTTGCTGACATGTTACTTACATGACTGCAATGAATGGCTTGCCACATTCGGCAGCAGATGGGACCCAACCTGTTTGTGCCTAAATTAAAGCTGTATATGTTTCAGCATGGCTCTGGCTTTACACTAATTACTCCAGGACAAAAAATAACCCACTCAAAAAGCCAAAAAGAGTATTGTGGAGGGGACTTTCTCCTATTTAAAGTAGATAGATGATTCAGGTAGAAAAAAACCTTCCTTTGGTTTAAATTAAATACAAACTAGTGTTCTCCAAAGATTTTGTTTCTTTGTTTGTTTCAGTTTAACAGAGCGTAGGTCCACTGGGAGTTCATCTGGAAATATGAGAAATAGGTTCCTAACTATCTGCTGTGAACTGGAAACACATTTCAACAATCCCTCAATCCCTTCATATTTCCTTTGAATTATAAACTGAAGGAACTAAAAGCTGGCTAGCGTTTAAGGTTTGTTGTGATGGTGGTGGTGTCTGTTTGTTTTCTAATTTATAGTTTTAAAGATACGTATAACCAGCAAATAGAGCATTTCATTAATAGTCTCCTGGGAAATTAAAACACACAAGTTAACCAATTACCCACAAAAAGAGCAGCAATCAAAGCTGTCAGCTAGTGCCAAGGCATGAGGAATACTGAGAGCAGAA
This sequence comes from Chrysemys picta bellii, assembly GCF_011386835.1. NCBI lineage: Eukaryota > Metazoa > Chordata > Testudines > Emydidae > Chrysemys > Chrysemys picta. Next base: position 8,109,250 of record NC_088800.1, on the reverse strand, counting down.
AGGCAATTATTGAATTGGAAAACAAATGTTTGATCGACATCTACCCCTTCTCTGGGCTGGCAATTTTCACAAACAGGCAATTTTTAGATCAGAGATTTACCAAAAAGGAGTTGTTTCATGTCAACAGACAGACAGACAATTGTTGGGCCCGATCCTCAGCTAGTGAAAACTGGCATTGCCCCATTGACTTCACTAGAGCTGTGTTGATTTATGGACCAAGATCAACAAAGCAAACTTTTGCTGAATTGCCTAGGGTAGGAGGCATAACATTTGGTAGATTGCAAGAAGCTACAGATATTATTCTTTATTCTCACAAAGTGCCTGCAGCTCCTACTGAAGTCAAACTCTGTACCTTTGAAAACATTGGGGTTTGCTCAGGAGCGGCGCCAGGGTTTTTGCCGCCCTAGGCGGCTTTGCTCCTCCTCAGAGTATTCGACGGCTGGGGTCCTTCTGCTCCACGTCTTCGGGGCGCTTTGGCGGCAGGTCCTGGAGACAGTGAAGGACCCACCACCAAAGCGCCCTAAAGACGCGGCGTGGAAAGACCCCCGCCGCCGAATTGCCACCGAGGATGGCAAAATGCCGCCCCCCAAATCCTGCCGCCCTAGGCGACTGCCTAGGGTCGCCTAGTGGAAGCGCCGGCCCTGGGTTTGCTGCACTTCCTATAAGAGGTCTGCATGACTCTATTCATGACACAGCTGATAAAGCAGGGACACTGAGGGTATTCACACCCATCTTTCTGGAATGAGTCCGGAAGATTGGTCACTGCATAGACCTCTTCTTGCAACATTTGCATGTGGCATGATGAAACGTGGAGGGTTACTTCACCCTAAGGCATGTGCCCCATTATCCATCTGCCCAGCTACTCTGGTCAACTTGAACATTCATCCTTAAACCGCTCTGCCTTAGTTCACCCACCTATTAAATGGGTATAACGATACCTAACCCAGATGTGCATTCTGAAGTTTGACAGATGTTCATAGAGTGCTTTGAGCTACTCTGATAAAAGGTGCTACAGAAGCACAAATTATTAACAGAGCTGGTCAAAACTTGAAATTCCTGTGAAAAATGGTTCACTATTTTGAAAATTTTATTTTTTTAAATCATCTCTAATTATTAAATACTTCCTAGATGTTTTCTGAAGTTAAGTAGTATCTGAAATGTGTGAACTCCTAACACACAAGTAGTAGCAGGTCAAAAAACTTACCCTCTTCCTGGATTTTATTCCTGGAAGGAATTCAAAGTGCGAACACCTCAAAATCCAGCCCAAATCTCTTCTGTGGGCACGGCTGCTCCCAGTGGTCCTCCATTTAGAGCCTAAATCTTATGCTGTTATATTCAGGCTCTTATCCTGCATCCATCACTGTGGTATCTAAGCACCTTCCAGATAGGCATTAAGTGACATGACTAGCATCTCTGAGGTCCTCTCCTTCTAGAAAGATAGTCCCACCACTCCTTATAACCAGGTGGGGAAAAAACAGCTCGAAGAGCCAGTAGAACCCAGTTCATTTTCCAGCTGGTTCAACACCTCCTAACAAGGTGGGACTTTCAGGTAAACATTGCCAGATTGTTGCAAGAGTGAAAGTCTTCCAAGGCCTCCCTCCCATAGCTGTTCTAACTACATGGATCCATAAGTAGGCAACCAAGAAGCCTGTACAAGACTGAAGGCTGCACTATAAATTGAAGGGCTATACTTCCCTCTGGAGATTTGTACAAGGGTGAGAGGAAGATGCCCAACTCAAAGAGAGTGCAGGTAGGCAAACAAGTGCAGGTTAAATCCATTGGCGATGGGATTGTGATGTTAAATCCTTGCCAGAATATTGCCAATGTGTATCATGGTGACAAGCAATGATTCTGAATAAACTAGTCAAAACTGTCCTTACAATGTTTCTGTGAAAACAGACTCTGAAGAAGACACTCTCCTACCTTCAATCAGGTTTCTTGGAAATTCTCTGCACCAATGGACTTTGTTCACAATCTTGACTGACAGGTGGAGGACTCAAATAATAGGTGGAGCTTTTATTCCTCCACATGTCATTGGATGCCCTCTGCAGGTTAGCTCCCGCACACTTTTCACTAGACATAACACTTAATAATAACAATAGCAGGTTAACATTCCTAACAGCGGTGCTATGAGCAAAGAGCCCAATGTGGGGAAAAGAGAATCCCTAAGAATAACTGCCAGCCACAGCAACCCTTGGTGCAGGGAACTTCCCAGAAATTGATTAATTGGTAGGAAAAATCTCCCTTTCTGCTTGTTCCTTACATCAATCTAAAAAAAATGGATACTTTAAAAAAAAGCAATGGTTTTCCAATGTTTCGATTCTGCAGACCACTTTATAACAGAGCACTCTTCTCACAGCCCCACCTCCTCCTCCGTCCACTGCTTGGCTCTCAAAATACATCATCCTATGGTCTGCCAGAGAAGGCTACATAGTCTACAGACAGCAAGAAATAATTTCTGCTGGAAATAACAAAGGAGTTCCAAAAAGACAAAGGCCTCATGAGAACTAGATTGAGGCTGCAGGGAAGAAAAGACAGGACTTAGAAATTGCCTGGATGCATGCGGACATCCGTGGATAGGACCCATCTGCCAACCCCTCAGGCAGACAGGCCTATCAGCATGTCACATTGCCATGCCACATTGTAAGATCTCCAGCTGTTTGGCTAGGGAAGACTTGGTCTTTGCTGTTGACAGAACACCATCAACAGAAGCTGCAATGGGAACAGGCCAAATAGTCCAGGAGGCTGATGAATGTTGTAAGGAAAGATTCCATCTTTTGTGGCACGGTTGGGAAAGACAGTGAAGAAAGACAGGCATCACACCAGTCTGGAGTTCCTGCTTCCCACTCTTGTCATGGAGAGGCAATCCCTACCTCAGAGGAGAGGGTCCTGGCAGAGATGAGGCAAATGGTAAAAAGCTTTCTCGGAAGAGGAACTTGTCTTGTGATGAGGCTCCTGGCAGCCTCTGAAACCCTATCCTCTGGAACCTTTACCATGGCCTGAATTTCCTAGATGGATCTGTCACAGAAAAGGTCTCCTTGGCTGATCCCACAGGGAGATGCACACCATAGAGATGGTGGGTGAAAGGGCACAAAGTTCCACACTTGCCTGATTTGTTTCCCCAGATTTTCTGCATGAGGATCTCTGACTTGTTCGAAATCCTCAGTACCCAAATAGGAATCACACACTCCACCCACTTCTAAAGTCGAGCAGTGGCAGACACGTCTCTTTCCGTTCTTTCTTTTCTTCTTACAGATTGTAGTCAGAGGCCTATAATTAGCAGGAGACTCGTGTCTGGAATTAGCTTTCACCGTTCTCCATCTCACAGGAGGGGAATCATTCCAGGCAGGGCTCTTCTTTTTTGCCCTCTGCTGCCTAGGCTTGCTGAACTGATCCAGACGTCTAATCAGACATGCTGGCCTGGCATCATGCATGTTTCTTTTGCTTCCTTGGTGCTAGCACAGCCATTTAGACAGAAGTCACTTGGATGTGAGTGGAGAGAGGGAGGTGGTTACTAAAAAAGGATCTCCTGCCACTCCAGGAATGCCCAGTGCATCAACTTAATGATTTTCTTCACTGTCTAGGCTCGACATGGCTGATACTTTGAGCAATTGAAGCTAGCTGGTTGAAAAGGGGCCCCAGGTGGTAGAAATCACCTTAGGAATCTCTTGAGCCTCTATGAAGCAGTGACCTATCATGAGATTGCACAGGCAGAAAGGAGACTGGAGCCAACCTGCTGAAGTTGTCCAGTTAGCAGCTTCTCAGTAGGAAACTCCTCCACCTTCGGAATGGACTGTCTCCCTGTCAGTCAAAGGTGAGAACTGAAGCCCATAGCCAAGACTGGCACAGGGGTTGAGGAGAAACAGAGTATTAGAGTCCCAGAATCATAATGTACAGTCTTGTGCATTTTAAAAAGGTGAGGTGGAAAGCTCCCTCCACTGGAAGGGAGGGGAGGAAAAGAGAGGGTGTGGAGGAGGGAGGTTTTGTAGAGATTTCAGGAAAATCAATGAGCTATCCCGATTAGATCATTATCTGAAACCCAGAACAGATGAGCTGACACACCAGTTGGGAAAGGATCATTATATAAAGATCTGGCTTACAAAGAGATATAGACAGATTTCAAAGGACACCAGACAAATTTGGACCATTTCTTGAGGAAGCATTCAGAGTAAATGCATGCAACTTACTTTTTTGCCATCAGTTTTAGCCCAAGCAGGTGTAGGCGTCCTGAACACCTGAAAAGCATAATTTCAACTATAGCTAGAGCATAATTGACAATAACCCAAGTCCAAGATATGCTACAGGAAAACAACTGTTGCAATCAGTATGTTAAAGGTAGCTTTGAAAACAGCTATTGCTAACAAGAGAAATACAGTTTGTTTTTGTCCTTTGCTACAGACGGTTTGGATTAAAGTTCTCTTTGACTGCTGCTCCCCCCCAAAAGCTATTAAAATGACACGGTAATGCAGTTGTTAATGTAGAAGGAACCACTCTGAGCATCTAGCACGGCCTCTTACATAACACAAGCTATAGAATTTCACCAAATGGTTTCCAAATCCATCCCAATACCTTATGGCTGACTTAGCGCATAGCTTTTAGAAAGACATCCAGGCTTTCTTGAGAAACTTCAAATGATGGAGAATCTGCCACATCCCTAGATAAATTAGTCCATAGGTTACTTACCCTCACTATAAAAAAAAAAAAAAAAGTCACGCTTCGTTTCTAGTCTGAATTTCTCTCACTTCATCTTCCAGCCTTGGGATCTTTTTATGCCTTTGTCTGCTAGATAAAGAGCCCTCAACTATCAGAAATTTTCTCCCCATGTAAGTGCTTATAGATTCTGGTGATGGGGATTCAAACACCTTTCGAATGATGCAGTTTGTGGAGCATTGTGCTAGGGAGCCATGACAAGGATTATGAGCTCTAGTCTAAGGGAGGCATGGGGACGGTGCAGACCTGGGTAGCAGACGGCGCAGAGCATCCTATCCTACTCATTAGCGATAAGCTTTCTCCCAGAGAAACACAACATGCAACTACCATTGTTATTGCCTAAAACAGGTATGAACTAGTAAAAGACCATCATGCATAGCCATGGCAAACACCACTTGGACCTGCAATCAGGCTTATTATTGACATTTTCCTCCTGCAGGTGAATTTGGCAATCCTGTGAGGTGAAACCTGTGGCCAGGCCTTGGGTCTTAACTAGACTGTTGTAACAGAATGGGAAACACTGCAGATGAGAGAAAGGCACATACAGGAACTCATTTCCCTTGACTAGGGAATATGAGCCTCCCTCTGACCTGGCTGGCTAGCTCCTTAGCTTCAGACTATAAAAAAAAAAGCCTTGGCCCCAAAGGAAAGGGGGCCAATTCGGAGTTGACTGTTACATGATGGAAAGCTCCCGGAAAAACTGTAGCCGACTCGCACCCAAACACTGGGTCATTTGAAAATCTATAAGAAAGATCTATCGGTTAATTACCAGCACACCAACCTCCCCATGCCCATCTTCAGATACCATACCAAAACATTTCCTAAAGAAAATCAAACAGTGCTAATCTAATGCAGGGCCAGGGATGCAACCCCGCGCTCAGGGTGGCCATAAAACTCTGACTGCCAGAAGCAGGGAAGGGAAGACAGGGGTAGAGAGCTCTCCAAAATTGCCCTGTTCTGTACACTGCTCCTGAAGCTCTGGTGCTGGACACTGTCAGAAACAGGATATTGGGGCTGGATGGACCATTGGTCTGACCCAGTATGGCTGTTCTTATATTTAGTCTGATTTGTGCTTAATCTTCATCCAAGAGAACTCCACACTGGGATTTTGTCTGAGTAAGGAATGAGTAAACACTGAGTAAGGATGTAGTCCAGGAGGCTTACATCTGAAATGGCAGAGGCAAAAACCACTGGTCCATCACAAAAGACCTAGGGGATTTTGCAAATATGGAAATAGTATTATTTAAGGAAACTGGCATGTTTTAAAGGATGACCTTTGTATGTGAGAAACAACAGTTATTTTCTACTTTATGTGTAGGGAAAGTAACTGTTGGTAATGGCGGCCATCACGAACCCTAACTAGGAGTGAGCTCTTTGCTTAGCTGGAAGGCAACATATTAAAAATTAAGAAAGCTACAAGAGTTTGAAAAATAATTTCTGATCACACTGAGGTCTGGTCTATACTACCCGCCTGAATCGGCGGGTAGAAATCGACCTCTCGGGGATCGATTTATCGCGTCCCGTCGGGACGCGACAATCGATCCCCGAATCGGCGCTCTAACTCCACCAGCGGAGGTGGTAGTAAGCGCCGCCGACAAAAAGCGGCAGAAGTCGATTTTGCCGCCGTCCTCACAACGGGGTAAGTCGGCTGTAATACGTCGAATTCAGCTACGCTATTCACGTAGCTGAATTTGCGTATCTTAAACCGACTCCCCGCTGTAGTGTAGATGTACCCTGAGGACCTGACGCAATGCCCATTGAAAGACAACCCATTACCTTCTGTCTTTGATGAGCCTTATAACAGGCCCTTAGCCAGCTGACTCACCTGGAATCCCCTCCCATTGTCTGCTAACAATGCATATTTTCAGGATTTAAAGCACTATTGTCTTAAGACCTCAACTCAGTCTCTTATGGTTTCAACATATACTTTACATCTTCATCTGCCACGATGCTGTGACTGTATGTTGCTGTCACTCGCTCAGAGGCTGCTCTACCCACAGGCAGACTAGGCAGCTGCACAGGACAGCAACTTTCTCCCCGCTCTCCCTCTCTTACGATGTAGGGGCTATGGGGCCAAATTGGAGTGGTGGTGTGAACCTGCGTGCCAGGTCGCAAAGCCACTCACTAAAATATGGCCTGGCTGCCCCTCAGTTATGATGGAGCAGCAGACAGGTCAAATCAGCTGTTGTAGGCCTATGAGTAGGGCAGCACACTGACATTTTGTGTATGGTGGCAGATCATCTTGAGTGGCTTCTGCATTCACTCTCTTTCTGATGCTAGGAACAACACGTTTAATCTCCATGGCATTTTCCTGGTATGATATTCTAGATCAGTGCATACGTACATGCTTTTCTAGATGCTTTTGTTTCATTTTCCTAAAATGTTCTCATATATGCTGACATGATGACTAGACATGTTTCAGTGGTGTTTGACACCTGATGCAAGAAGATAATTTAACTGTGTAATTGGGCAAGATTACAGAAACACACTAGCAACAAAAACCACTGGACAGTAAGATGGCGGCCAGCAGTTCTGTATTTCAATTCCCTGACCTAAACAGAAAAGAAGTTACCCTGGAAAAAAAAGTTTCCAACAAAAGTTACCCAAGATAAATGGCTGTGTGTCTGATCTTGCAAGTCGTCCTTACTTCCACAAGTACTGCATGGAAGCAGTGTGTGTAAGGCAGCAGGTCTAAGGTATTTTATTCAAAGCTTTTGATACGGTCTCCCACAGTATTCTTGCCAGCAAATTAAAACAGTATGGATTGGATGAATGGACTATAAGGTGGATAGAAAGCTGTCTAGATCATCGGGCTCAACGGGCAGTGATCAATGGCTCGATGTCTAGTTGGCAGCCAGTATCAAGTGGAATACTCCAGGGGTCGGTCCTGGGGCTAATTTTGTGGAACATGTTCATTAATTATCTGGATGTTGGGATGGATTGCACCCTCAGCCAGTTCACGGATGATGCTAAGCTGAGGGGAGAGGTAGATACACTGAAGGGTAGGGATAGGTTCCAGAGTGACCTAGACAAATTGGAGGATTGGGCTGGACAGAAGAATCCCATGCACTGCTACAGGCTGGGGACCGACTGGCTAAGCAGCAGTTCTGCAGAAAAGGACCTGGGGATTACAGTAGACGAGAAGTTGGATATGAGTCAACAGTGTGCCCTTTTTGCCAAGAAGGCTAATGGCATATTAGGCTGTATTAGTAGGAGCATTGCCAGCAGATTGAGGGAAGTGATTATTCCCCTCTGTTCAGCACTGTTGAGGCCACCTCTGGAGTACTGCATCCAGTTTTGGCCCCCCCCACTACAGAAAGTATATGGACAAATTGGAGAGAGTCCAATGGGGGGCAACGAAAATGATTAGGGGGCTGGGTCACATGATTTATGAGGAGAGGCTGAGGGAACTGAGATTATTTAGTCTGCAGAAGAGAAGAATGAGGGGGGATTTGATAGCTGCATTCAACTACTTGAAGGGGGGGCTCCAAAGAGTATGGATCTAGACTGTTCTCAGTGGTACCAGATGACAGAACAAGGAGTAATGGTCTCAAGTTGCAGTGGGGGATGTCTAGGTTGGATATTAGGAAAAAATATTTCACTAGGAAGGTGGTGAAGCACTGGAATGAGTTTCCTAGGGAGGTGGTGGAATCTCCATCCTTAGAGGTTTTAAGGCCCAGCCTGACAAAGCCCTCGCTGGGATGATTTAGTTGGGGTTGGTCCTGCTTTGAGCAGGGAGTTGGACTAGATGACCCCCTGAGGTCTCTTCCAACCCTAATCTTCTATGATAGTATGAAATATTTTTATGTTTCACTAAAATAAAAATAAAGTTTGCCTGAGAAATGCAATTGTTCTGTTCCTTTAAGTTCTTGTCCATATCGATAGAGAGAGATTATGTATGCACCAGATTCTCTGCTTTGATCTGACCAAGGCAAAGAACCTCAACACACCAGTCATCGGAGGATTCTCCCTACCCAAGGTTCCTTAGGTGATGCAGTGGTTCCCTACACTATTCACTTGGCTGCCAGCACAGAGGTTATGGCCGGGGAAAAGGGAGTGGGAACAGGGTCTCCTTACCATTCCAACCCAGAGGAAGTTTTTTTCCAGCAGTTAGGAGTCTAACCTGGGACTCAGGAGACCTGGTTTCAGTTCCCTGCTCTGCCAGACTTCCTTTGTGACCTTGGGCAAGTCGCTCAGCCACTCTGTCCCTTAGTTTGCTATCTGCAAAGTTAGGAGAATAGCACTTCCCTAGCTCAGAGTGGTATTGTGAGGATAACGCCATTAAAGATCGTGAAGTGGCTCAGATACTCTGGTAATGGGGGTCATAAGGCTCTAAGAAAGGTAGGTAGATTCCTAGCTCCTGGAACAAAGCCTTGGAGCTGTTGACTGTGGAGCTGCTATCATTTTCACTGGGGATTCAGCCCACACAGAACTGGTCAGGTCACAGGGGATGCAAAGGTGATTTAGAAACATTTTGTGCTTCAGGTATGCTGAGCACCCACCAGAGGATCTGGCCCTATGCAGTTCATCATCATCAACAGCTTCTTCCCAGTTCAAAACTGACCTACTTTTTCCATTCTAAGCCTTTAAGCTGTTGCTTTAAAAAAAATGTCAAAAATGGACTGTTTTCTGAATGAATTCCCTTCATTTTGGGCAGAGAAACTAAAACCTTTGCTAATGCAAGGGTGATGGTTTACTGGTACTCCACTAAAATAGCGACAGCTATTGGCACAGCGTCTGTGTATAATAAATGTGTTATAAAAAACAGTATTAGCCCCTTCTATAAGTGGCTTTTCCTTCACGATGCTGCCTTGCAAACAGCATTCTTTTAAAAGTTGGCTTTGCATCTTTGGAGGCCCAAGCTGATTTCACAGCCAAGTTTGCCACTGCTGTGGAAAACAGGCTCCACATGCAAGCCAGCTGAAGTCATCTGGGCTGGACAGGACTAGCGCTGCCACTGTAAAAGTGCTGTTGGACACAGCCTTTTCACGGGGCTGTGTAAGGAATCAAAAATCCACGGCGAGGATGCCAGCTTGACATCTTTGTATTGCTTACGTTGGCTAATCCTGGGCAGTGGTTACTTACAGTAAACCACTTCTGTCCCTCATAGAGACATAAGCAGTTAAGTAAATGGGGAGCTCTTCTATTCTGTAAAGAGTCTTGCACCGCCCCCATCGCTGTAGTCCATGAGCACATTCCAGCAGCACCCTCCCACGGTACCAGCCAACCGGGAAGGGGGAGCTGTGCCAAAATGCTACCCAACACAGGGAGAGAAGATTTTAATAGCGAATGGAAAGCTGCGCTTTTCACCCTCTTCCTCCTTTATTTCAACTCCCCTGTAGAAGGAACATACAACGTTCAGTGCCGTATGGTGGTAGACTCATTTCCTGCCCCACGGCCTCTCATATTATATAAACCAGCTCTGACTTTTCATTTTCACTCAATATTCTGTTCCAGGAATCTACATTTTCCTGATTTACACGGAATTTGTTTTCTGCATCTTTCTTAATTAACATCTGTGCCTGCGCAAAGTTCTTGACTAGTTATTTCCAGGCATATTCCAGTAATTCATGGCATATTTACACATTTCTATTCTAAGTAAAATAATAATAAAAAAATATATAATGGAATATTTCTGTTCTCCTAAGATGTTACACACCGTCAACTGTTTGAGATAACTGAGCTTGTTGGCCCTTTTTAAGTTACATAATTTGGAGCCTCAGAAAAACTCACTAGTTTCAATAGAGTGGCATTTCCCTCATTGAAAATCTGGTCCTAACGGGCGAAGGGAAAAGTAAGAATCTTTGTGTAACTCTGTCAAAGTTACAATTCAGTGTTTGAGGTTTCCCACATCTTTCGGCAGAAGCCTGAGTTACTTACCTTTAGGAACAGGAATTTATTCAAAATTTTGAGAACAAAATAGCCCCAGTATAGATGGAGGCCTTGCAGAATTAGAAGCTGCCCATTGAAGATGAAATATGCTATGACGATTGTTGAGGAGTAATATGAAGGCAGATATAATGTGCCAGGTAAAATCCTGAAAAATAAAGGCAATTGTTACAAAACAAGGAACCCCTGGTGCATGCCTGAGATATTTAGATTTTTTTATTTTAAATTGATTAGCTTCATCACCTTGCTATATACTCAAAATATTTAAAACTGCAAAGACTAAACATTCAATAACAAATCTTAGCTCTACTGGAATGTACAGTATGCTATTAAAATAGTCTTCTGAAGCCAAGCATTTTGAGAGTTGCATGAAAATGGTTTAAATATAGTTAAAAAATTCCATTATCTCCAAACAGGAAAGTGTATGTAGGATACATACACTGCTACTCAAAAGATTTTCTCCATCATTTTCAATGCTAATTCCCTCCAGTCTCTAGGCCCAATCCTGAAATCCTTATTCCAGTGAAATGCTGAAGGAATTTAGGATTTGGCTCTTTGTTAATTAATTCATGTGTTTATTTTTTCTTGAGCCTCATCTTCAATTCCATAGCTAGGTTGTTTGTTTTTGTTTTATACTCTTCAGTTGCTTCATTTACTGTTTCCAAACTTAAGAGTGATGACATAAGACTCCATAAAGCAAAATGACTGAAGCCCACTTGTGCAGTTAATTAAAAAAATAAAAACAAACAAAGAAAAAACCAACAAACCACCATCAAAAACCAGGAAGACAAAAGATAGGGGCATTTGGGAAATACAGAAAGTGACAGAGAATTAAGAAAGGGTTGGGCAATCAACATGCAGGCATATTATTAATATAACCAGCTTGTGTCCCTGAAAAATGCTACATAAAATCCATTGTAGTAAACTCAAACTACGCTGCACATTTTAAGAATTTTAATGAGCCAAGATTAGGTACTATCCCCATTGTATTTGTCATTTAATGGTTGCTAATCTGACCTCTGAAAAATAATTATAATAGATCTTCTCCTGAAGCCATAACACAGCCAGTTCTTTTTCCTTTTCCTCCAAACCTTAACCAACCTCCTTCTGAAAAGAAAATGAAACAGGAGTTGTGACTGAATCAAATGTTACTTACCAAAAAGGGAAAAGGATAATCCGCGTGATGAAGAACACGATAGAGAAGATGACGAAGAGAACATTGCAGGTTTTTTCCCAACGAGCGTAATTAAACATTTTGGCTGACTGAAATTGAATAAAAACCAACCAAACATGTTCAGAGACATTTATTAGCCTCAGAAATAGCTCCTCTTTAAGTTCTTATAATTAAGGATTTAGATTAAAGAGAATTCCCATCCATTTTGGCAAAAATAGCAACCATTTTAACGTTACTTGATAAAATAACAACAAAACATATTCCATGTTGATATTGCTCCTTTCATCTCAAAGGAAAGGACTCTATGTGAAGGGCCTTACAACAACTCTCTGATTAGAACATTAAGTTAGTTGCAAGACCTTCCATTCCCCAGGTTTACAACAGATTTAAAGGGGCTGCAGTCAGGGAGGGGAGACTTAGGCCCTGCTACACACTCAGGAATAGCCCCAAGTCAGCCATCAGTGGCTAGCAATCACCAGAGCTGCACCAGAGCTGACCCCTTACACGTAGATAAGGGCATGTTGATGTGTCTCCTTCAGTGCCTGATCTACAGAGGATATGAGTCTGTTCCAGCTTGGCTCTTTAATTCAAACTCTAGAAGCTCATGCTTTTAGCTCTGGAAGTCCCTGGTTCAATCCCCAGTGTATTGGCCAAGCCTGCGTCTGTCACAATGAGGTTTTCACTGATTGAGTTAACTGAGAATTGTCTCTTTCGTAAAGTCACAGCACACCCTTGTCTACGCTTAGAGGGTCACCACCAGTGCCGCTACCCCAATTACTGGCCCCAAATTACTGATTCAGGGCTGTTTCCAAGTGTGGACAAAGGTTCATGGGCCATACTCCACTGACGTAAGCACCACTTTGTGCTGGCCCCGCTGCAAAGGGGCAAGTTTCATCTCGTGGAACACAACAGGAGTGCCACACTCAGAGAGCGTTAAGGGTCAGGCCACAGAGGTAAATGCCTAAGAAGTGAAGCGAGTCTCAGATGCTCATCCAGACCAAACCTCTTAAGATTTGCCTATCGCTACAAACCGCCCACAGGTTGGCCTATTTTGTCTCATTTTAAGTGCAAAAGAAGAACAATCCAGGTGCACAGCTGAAATTCTAGCCCCAATTTCACACTACAGGACTTCTCTTCCTGTCTGTTTTCAACTGCCCAAAGTTCTTCAATGACAAGAGGTCAGACTAGGTAATCTAATGGTCCCCTTGGCCTTACAAATCTATAAAAACATTTCGTAATGGGGACGGAAGGAGGAAAAAAGGGGGAAAAACCTGCCACTGAACAAAACCTGAGCAATAAAAATTAACTGTGAGGTTTACCTCAAGCCAGAAGTCTGCAGTATCATGTACAATCATCACTAAGGTCCCAATACGAACGTAATTGCCACACCAAGAACAGGCCATCAAAACAATGGCTGCCAAATGGTGAACGACGTGGGCCATAAAGTCCTACGAATAAAATAAAAAACAAAACTTAAAGCAAACACCATTGCTTTCCAAAACAGACATTTACCAATGGAAGCAGCACAGCAGGCACCCAAACGAGAGGTTGTAACGGAAGCAGAGAGAGCGAGCAACGTACTGGCTTTGTGTGTACAAGTTCTAGAGTGATGCTGTCCTCTCGTCAGCGGTTCTCAACCTTTTTGGGCTTAGGACCCATTTGTAAATGTTGATAGCCTGGGGTGGAGGCCCTGAAGTGGTTTCGGACAGATCCTAACCACTGGAGGGGTTGGGTCCTGCCTGGCGCTCACCCCACAGTGGCATCTCCTGCAGCTCCTGTACTGGCTGGACTTGGCTCTCCAATCTGGACATCGCAACCTCTGGAGTTGCAGCATCGCTCAGGTTTGGCCCTGCTGTCCTGACTGGAGCAAATTTGTGTGAGTGGAGTTATGACCTGGCTCATGGGGTTACAATGCCAATCATTCAAATTTGGCCTACCTGGACTCCCATCCTCATGATGGCTGGGCTAAACCTGATTGGTATTTGGGACCCCAGAGGCTGCAATGTCTGGAGCAGGGAGGCGAGCCCAGCCAGCTCCGTGGTACAGGAGCTGCTGTGTGACTCTGAAACATTCTGGCAACCCAATTTTGGGTCCCGACTCATGGGTTGAGAAACCCTGCTCTAGTGGCTGACCCCATGGAGAGGCTAGATGACCTGCTACTGTTACCAGGTATGGGAATTCTTCTTCAGCTTAGGTGGTAGAAGCCTGTGGTTTGGGAGTGGAAGGACCAAGCTTTTAGTCCCCCCCCCGCCACCCCCCACTCCATTTGTTGGATTTGGTATAACCGTGATGTTGGTTTATTGCAGGGGCGAGGAATACCTCTTAGTACACATACAATTATTACAGGGGTGAGAGAGATACTCCTGGCCCCTTCTCCCTGCCTCCTACCCAGACACAGAGAATATTACAGAGGTGAGGTTTACTCCTGGTTACACAGACCAATTATTTTGGGGTGAGATATCACTCACCCCTTCCCCCACCACTCGTTATAGGGGAAAGGGATGGCTGGGGACATCCTGGCCATATCATATTCAGCAAATAGCTACTGACTTGAAGGTTCAAGCTCTGATTATTTCAGCACCTGCCACAGTGTTTTCTTAACAGAAGAGTATCATTCATAAGAGAATCAAAGACTTTGCTTGCAAATAACTGTAAATACTTGCCTTCCTTTTGATGTCAGTACCAAGGGTAAACAGCAGAGACCAATAAAAACTAATCTCGACCATGTAGTACCAATATTGGGATGATAGCAAGGGCTGTAAGGAAGAAAATATCAATTTTTTCTCTAGTCATTTCAACGCATTGCAACAGAGAGTACAAAATACCATGGACTTATTTACACGGCTTTTGCTCTTCTACTTAATCTGAGTTTGAAAACTGGAATAATGTTCTGAGCTTTATTAAGGAGCAAAACATTCTGAGGGCCAACTCTTTCAGCCTTTATTCAGGCAAAACTCCCAGTTACTTCAGCTGCTCCGCTTCCAGATTCTAGTATGCCTTCTCTGTCAGCAACGTGCTCTATATGCAGATTTCAGAGTAGCACCCGTGTTAGTCTGTATCCGCAAAAAGAACAGGAGGACTTGTGGCACCTTAGAGACTAACAAATTTATTTGAGCATAAGCTTTCATGGGCTACAGCCCACTTCTTCGGATGCAGAGTGCACCTGCATTTACTTGCAAACCAGTGAAAATAAATCAAGTCCATCATTATTATTTACAAATTAAAATTGTAACATATTCACACATCTGATAACTGAAACTGAAGTAGTTTATTTATATTAAAAGTCTATGCATCTATCTAAACTGTGAAAGGGCCATTTCCTCCACTGGGGAAAACAACAAAAATACCATGTTGATCAATGCAACAGTTCTGAAGAGCTCACCTGAAATGGATAGCCAACCCACACTTGCCATATATCATAAAACCAAGGTTTCTGGGGAAAGACAGAACCATGCAAAGAATGAGCAGTTTGTCAATCTTAGCTCAGAAATATTTAAAAAGTAACTCTAGGCTGAAGCAGGATTACCAGTTATATTCTCATACTACATTTTCTCTATCAACTGTACTCTAAAGCAATCACGTGCCAGTCCCAGTTCTTCAGATGATGTCCCAAATGTCTCGGGAGATTTTTGGGGCACCTGAAATGTTTCATTTGATCATTTTATCATTCAAGACATTGGATTTCTTTTATAAGTACAGTTTGTTCAAGATACATTGCTACAGCGATTAGAATTTGTACTGTCTTTATCAGGCACAGTCTTTCCAGCGGAACAAGCATTCAGCAAGATGAACAGTGCTTGGAGTGAAGAAAAAAGCCAAATGGGCACCTAACCCATCAAAGCAGTTCTTTCGCTCAAAATGAATGTTAATGACATCTGTGCAGTGTGTCCTGAGAAACTCATTCAGAACATTAGCTTACAGGGAAAAATCCTCTGCTCCAACAAGAACACACATATTGATGTTGAGTATTGACAATAGCAACCACGGTGAACATTAAAAAAAAAAAAAAAAGTGGCCTTTTGGTTTTTGTCTGAATGTGACTCTAAAAAAATGTTACAACAAAACTCTCCTGGTTTTTGATTTTGAAAATATGACCACGTTACATGAAATCCACGAGATACATTGTAAAACCATCACCCACACGTCTATTAAATAACGCAACACTGCCTGACAATAATAATTTTTGCAATTCTTCCTTAAAATGCTGGTTAGATGTAAAATTACATTTTATTGAGAAAGAATAATAGTACGTTTAAATGTAAATAAAATCTGGGTGAAAAGACTAGGCTGTAATTTAGATTATAATACTTTATAAAACAGCATTATGGTCTGAATCCAAAGCCCATTGAAGTCAATGGGAAATCATCCACTGACGGCAAAGGCCTTGGGAATACGCCCTTATTTTGTTACAACTGTGATAAGAATTGAAAATCTCTTCCAAATTAACTTACATCATATAGAAATATAAATCCAGCAATGGATGATGTGAGATAAAATGAAAATCGCCAGCTGCAAAACAAAAACAAAAAAAGGAAAATCAGAACATTGATTGCTCCTGCATAGACATTATGCAGAAATGGAATTGTGGCTGGAGACTGAACAATTACCGAGACATAAAATATACAGCTTTATCCTCTCCCTGAACTCTCCCTGGTTGTGTCTACCAGTCACCATATGATTATCTCTCAATCGCCATTATGCAAATATTTCTCTTTTGGATTGGCTAATCGTTATTAACAACCAGGTGTAGGGATTTACATAACCACAATAGGGCTAAGGAATGTGCACATTTCTCTGTTATGATTGTCTAAAGTAACCCCTCTCTTCTGATGGCCTTTACAGAATGTATCAATATTTTTCCAGTGTGAAAGACAATGAACATCCATAGCAAATGGCAATTTGATTTACCGGTATGTACGTTATAGGCGAGGCTGGTAGCACCATCTTATGTTAAATTTGCCCGACACTTACCATTGCATAGTCTCTCTCTCCTACTGCCAGATAGTCACATTTGAATAAGAACTTTTTCCTGTCATGGGGCGACTGGTCCCTTTAAGGGGGATCAGGGCCCAGTCTTCTTGGAGCTGCCTTCTGAAGACCCAACTAAGGGGTAACTGACTGCCCCAGGTAGCTAATTAAATATTAGCTAGTAAACGAACATCTGGACCTAGTAAAAAAGGTTATTTCGGGTTAGGGATGGTAGGTACTCTCATGGAGAAGGTGCTCCTAGAGAGAAGTCTCCCACAGAGGAAATGTTTGTTCCCAGGGACAGGAAGCTGGTCAGGGGAACTCACTGGGGAAAGGACCTACAAGGTATGCTCCTAGAGAGAGAAGATCCCTAAGGGAGAGCTACAGTTAGCAGGCCACCAGGAAGGCCTGGTCCTAGGGTTACCATACGTCTGGATTTTCCCGGACATGTCCGGCTTTTTGGGCTCCAAATCCCCGTCCGGGGGGAAATCCCAAAAAGCTGGACATGTCCGGGAAAATCGGACATGCGGTCGGCGGCTCGGGTGCCGGGGGCTCCGCCGGCGGTGCTCGGGGGGGGGGCCGGTGCCGGGCCGGGGGCTCGGGGGGCCTGGCCGGCGGTGCTCGGGGGGGCCCGGGGCCGGGGAGCTCGGCCGGCGGCTCGGGTGCCGGCGGTGCTCGGGGGGGCCCGGTGCCGGGCCGGGCCGGGGGGCTCGGCCGGCGGCTCGGGTGCCGGGTGCCGGGCCGGGTGCCGGCGGTGCTCGGGGGGGCCGGGTGCTGGGCCGGGCCGGGGGCTCGGCCGGCGGTGCTCGGGGGGGCCCGGTGCCGGGCCAGGCCCGGTGCCGGGCCAGGCCGGGGGGCTCGGCTGGCGGCTCGGGTGCCGGGTGCCGGCGGTGCTCGGAGGGGCCCGGTGCCGGCTCGGGTGCCGGGCCGGGTGCCGGCGGTGCTCGGGGGGGCCCGGTGCCGTGCCGTGCCGGGGACTCGGGGGGCCTGGCCGGGGACTCGGGTGCCGGGTCGGGGACTCGGCAGGCGGTGCCGGGCCGGGGGCTCGGGGGACGGGCTGGGGACCTGCGGTGCCGGGGGTGGGCCGCGCCTCCTCCCCCCACACACCCCTTACCTGCTTCAGGCTTCCCGCGACTCAAATGTTCGCGGGAAGCAGGGGAGGGGGCGGAGACTTTGGGGAGGGGGCGGGGTTGGGGCGGGGCTGGGGGCGGGGTTGGGGCCCCTTTAAAGTGTCCTCCTTTCGGAGGCACTAAATATGGTAACCCTACCTGGTCCCAGTAAAGGGATCTCGAAACAGTGACTGGAAGGTGTGGTGTTTAGATGCTGCTTTTATTATTAGAACTGGGAGCACTGGCTGTTGGGAGTCTGAAAGGACAGGAAACAGGAAGGATGGGGGAGGAGTTGAGGAGGCTGGGAGAGTTCCAGGGTGTGCAGCGACAGCTTGGAAAAGAGACTTCCGCTGTAAATAAAGTTCTGTTAAAGTTTGTTAATACCTTACGTGGTGGATACAACATTTTGGCGACGAGGCTGGATCTTCTGCCTCTGAACCCACTCGCACCCTTTCTGCAAAGCCCAGGTGAGCCTCCAATTGCTTTTACTGCCTGGATCCATATGTTTGAGACTTATCTGCTTGCAATCAGCGCTACAGAGATTTCTGAAGTAAGAAAGCGTGCTCTGCTAATCCACTGCCTTGGAGCACAGGGGCAGTGTAAAATATACACTTTTCCCCTTGCAGATGATAAATATGAGACTGCACTCACTGCATTAAATAATTTTTGTGCCAAAAGTGAATGTAGTAGCTAATCGCTACAGATTTCGCCAGCGTGAGCAGAAACCAGGGGAGACTATAATGCAGTATATGGCTTCCTTGAGAAGTCTGATTGCAACATGTGACTTTGGGAATATGGCAGATGAGATGATTAGGGACCAGCTCACTGAGAAAACAACCATGCTTCATGTAAGAGAACGCCTACTTCTAGAACCACAACTTACACTAGAAAAAGCAATACCCATTGCTACTCAGATTGAGTCAGCTACAGCTGAAGCCAAAATAATGAGCAAAGATACAGGAGGCCCAATCCAGACTGTGACTCCTTTGCAGAAAAGTTCACTATCGCTGCAGACAAACAACTGCAAAAGGAAAACTAATGAAAAGCCGCCGAACCAGCGAATGCAAAATACAGTACAAGCATGCTTTCGCTGTGGAGCCCCACAACATCTTGCAAGCTACACAGGATGTCCAGCAAAAGCAGCTCAGTGCAACCATTGCAAAAAGATTGGGCATTTTGCTAAAGTATGTCGCAGTCGCCAGTTCAATCAACAGGTGCATGCAGTTACAATACCAGACGTTACTGTGCTGAGTGTAGACAAAATCACTACTGCACATATTCCAGAACAGATAAAGTGCACTGTGAATGTTTCTGCCATACCCTCAGGCAAATCACACTCTGTTCAGCTAATGTTGGACACTGGCTCAGCAGGATCTATACAACCTGATTCCATCTATTTGCGTTACTTTAAAGATGTGCCTCTTACTGAACCCAAACTTCACTTGGTATGCGATTTGAAAAACCGTATTCCAGTACATGGCTGCCTGCCAGCAATAGTTACTTTTGGTGATCGCTGTGTAACTGCGGAGTTCTACATTGTCCACAAATCAAGTATCAGAGGGGTAGCCGTGTTAGTCTGGATCTGTAAAAAGCAACAGAGGGTCCTGTGGCACCTTTAAGACAAACAGATGTATTGGAGCATGAGCTTTCGTGGGTGAATGCCCACATCGTCGGATGACGCATTCACCCACGAAAGCTTATGCTCCAATACATCTGTTAGTCTTAAAGGTGCCACAGGACTCTCTGTTGCATTGTCCACAAAGGCACTGCTATCCTTGGCAGAGATTTATTAGCTGCTTTAAATCTCAGGGTAGTTAATGGACGAATTGATCTTCCTGAGCAAAGCACTCTTGCGGTACACACACCAGTTTCAGCTGGGACCCAACTCCAGGTTGCGGAAAAACTTGGCTGTGCTTATGGGTTTCTGCATAAAGTTAAAATGCGGAATAATGTGATCCTGTACGACAGAAATTACGGAGCTTATCATTTTCAGTCAGGGAAGCTGTTTCAGAGGAACTTAGAAAACTTGTTCAAAAGGACATTATTGAAGAGATTAACTCCTCGGAATGGGTTTCCCCTATAGTAGTGATGCAGAAGAAGGGTGGAGACATTCGCCTTTGTGTGGACTTAAGGGAGCCAAATAAAGCTATTGTGATTGACAGCCATCCTCTTCCTCACATAGAAGAAGTATTTGCAGAACTCCGTGGAGCAAAGATGTTTTCTACTCTTGATTTGCAGAGCACATACCACCAGGTTATGTTGCATGAAGATAGCAGAGACCTCACAGCATTTATTACACATCAGGGACTATTTCGTTTTAAACATGTTCCATACGGTCTCGCATCAGCCCAAAGTGCCTTCCAAAAAATGATGTAATTGATTCTGAAGAATCAACATGGAGTTCAGTGCTATTTGGATGATATTATTGTGTTTGGAAATACTACTGAGGAGCATGACAATAACCTGCAGTCTGTACTAAACTGCATCAGCAAAGCAGGCCTCAAGCTCAATAGGTCCAAATGCAAATTTAGACAAACTGAACTCTCCTTTCAGGGGCATACAATTTCACAGGCTGGACTAAAACCTGATACAGATCATATCCTGGCAATTTCAAATGCTCCTCCTCCAACAGATTTGCAAACCTTATGTTCCTTCTTGGGTCTTACCTCCTGGTATGCAAAATTCATTCCCAATTATGCTTCTGTCATTGAACCGTTACGAGAATTACTACGGAGAAGTTCAACCTTAGTGTGGACAACGGATGCACAAGTTAGTTTCGAAAGGGTGAAAGACTTGATTGTACATAGTCCAGTACTTGCATTATTAAGTCCCGCATTGCCCACAATTGTAACTACTGATGTTTCTGATTATGGACTTGGGGCTGTCCTCACACAACTTCATGAGGACAACACAGAGAGGACTGTTGCATTTGCTTCAAGGACACTAAGTAATGCTGAGAGAAAGACAGTTGAACAGAAAGTCTAAGGCTTTCACAGACAAATGGCGGGGTGCTAAGGAACCAAAGTTTGAGTGTGGTTCCTTTGTTAGAATATGAAAACCTGGAATCTGATGCAAAGGGGACCATAAATTCACAGCTCCTCTTAAAATCATAGAGAAGAAGGGACCTTACACCTATTGACTTTCTGATGGGCGGGTATGGAATGCTTCTTATCTTGCACTTGCCTATGCACCAAGAGGAGATTATGCCAACACCCAGTCTGCATTGGATGACTTCACTGTAGAACCAACACAACAAGACATTGAACTTGAGAGACGGCCTGTCAGACTCAGACAACTACCTGCCTGGACTAAAGACTGTATGTTATGTAGTATCTACAATGTTTTCAGTGTAATATTCCTGCCAACCGTGTAGTGTCTTGTTTCATATTTGTTCCTGGGGTTAGAACAACAATGTTTATTTTAATTTGGAAGTTTCTTAAGAGATGAGGGAATGTGGTGTTTAGATGCTGCTTGTATTATTAGAACTGGGAGCACTGGCTGTTGGGAGTCTGAAAGGACAGGAAACAGGAAGGAGGGGGGAGGAGTTGAGGAGGCTGGGAGAGTTACAGGGTGTGCAGCTACAGCTTGGAAAAGAGACTTCTGCTGTAAATAAAGTTCTGTTAAAGTTTGTTAATACCTCGGGTGGTGGATACAACAGAAGGCCAACCTGTCAGGAACCACAGGCTGTTCCTGAGAAGACCTCTCGCTCTGGGGAAAGATTCTTCTGAGGTAGTGGCAAGAGATCCAACTCCAGGAAAGGAACTCGAGTCAAGAGAACCCTGCTGGTAAAGGACCTGGATAGAGGCAAGCAATGGACTCAGGTGGGACAAAAAATAAGACTGACTCTGTCTCCCAGCTAAAACACTGGGGATGAAGGTTTTACTTATACTTTGTGCTGGCTTTTTCTGTTAATAAATGAGACCCTCCAAAGGGCGAAGTCTTTAGTACCTGAAGGTCTGATTAGACTTCTTTATACCCCAGGTGAGGGGAAATCAAGGTAGAGGTCAGCTGTGGCACCATTTCTGGGGTGGCCTGCACTATTACACTTTCACAATTCTATTTCTCCTAAGAACCACCTTCTGCAAGGTGGTGAGCGCCATTAACTACTACTAAAATCTATGGGGCCTTGAGGGCACCACTTACCAACTTGTTTTAGTTCGCAATCAAACTAACTTCTATTGGTCTCTTAACCGAAAAGGTAGAAAACAGCAGAGCTGTAGCAAACTGAGCAAATTGATGTCTCACTGCCTGATTTTGGTTGACCCTTGGGCCAGGTTAGCTAGCATTTCGCTGAGCCCGATTTTTGGTTTTGGGTGGCAGTCATGTGGTACTTGGCTTTTATCCAAACCGGGCAAAACATGAACTGAAATCTCCAAACAAAGCTTACAAGTGAACTGAAACCATATTGTTCCTTACAAATCTAGTAGAGATGTTGTAAATTCCAGCCAGCCCAGCACTGGTGTAATAGCTAAAGAGTCTGAGTAGGAGGTAATGGTCTTGAATTTGGGAAGGGCGAAGGATTGGGCAGGGGCATTCCAGGCCTATTTTTTAAGATGATGGAAATGCAATACATTACGCTTATTTCCTTTTCTTCAGGGATTGGTCTCACTCAACCCCCAACTTATCCCAAAGCAACTCTTGCTGGCCAAGGAGTGGCTCCAGCCAACATGAAAATGTTGCTTGATTTCAGGTGTCAAGAGTGGGAGTAGAGACAGACACGAGACACAAAATCTGGTGAAAACATTTTCTTAATTAACAGTGTTTCATAATACTGTTAAGAAACAGAGTTGCAGAATGACCAAGCAGATTTGACATGCTGAAGAAGACAAGACAAGATAGAACCCTGACAAGGAAGCTGCCTACACTAAAACCAATCCATAGACAGATACAGAGACGATGACTATAGGCTTCTGCTAACTCACGTAAGTCATGTAAATTAGCACCTGAGACAAGATGAGAGAGCTGTAATATATGCTAGGAGAGCATATATGAACAAAGGCAGCCCCACCTTGTCTTGCACTGCCCTGGCTCAAAGCCAGCATCACAGGTGGAGCCAATGAGCGGATCAACGTGTTAGCCAGCATATGCAGTTTGTAGGGGTTCATGCAGATTTTCCCCCTCCCCCAGTTTTCAGCCCACTGCAGGCCTGATCATGCAAGGTGCAGATATCTAATCCTGTGAAGCAAGTGCTTAACTTTAAGTATGTGACTAGTTCTGTTGACTTCAATGGGCCTATTCCTGTGTTTAAAGTTAAGCATGTGCTTAAATGCTTTCCTGAATCAGGGCCCGAGTGTTCAGCACCTTGCAGGATTTAGCTCTTAAATCGTTGCAGGGTTAGAGTCTATGTATGTGTTTATGCATGTGAGCAGTCCCACTGACTTCAGAGGGACAGCTCATGTGTAAGTCTTTGCAGGACTTTTTGTGTGTTACGGTCCATACTATTTGCTAAATATTTCAGAAACTGTGTTTCGTTGTGAATTTGTAATGTGAACAAATCCCAGGACCCAAAGCAAAGCTCACTCACGGGTTCTAATGAAAGACAATGGGATTTATACTCCTCTATCACTTAGGCTCATCTATACTAGTAAAGTTTTGCCAGCATAATTATTCATTTTGACAAAATAGTTATGCCAGTAAAAGCCCTGATTTGGATGCAGTTATATAGCCATAAATCTGCCTAATAGAGGCATAGATTATTTTGGTTCCCCCAAGCCAGTATAAACTATACTGCTATGAGCACTTTATACTAGTATATGTGCATCCACACTAGGAGTTTAATTATGCTAGCAGAGTTAAAGCAGTCAAAGTGTAGACAAGCCCTTAGCTGCTTTTGAAAATCTCCCTCTTAAATGCTGGGTCTATCTTGGAATTATGAGCACACAGGTTTTGTTGTTGATGAACATTTTTGTCATTCAACATGATTTATTAATGTCTGATTGATGAGACCATATTTCAGTTTATGTTCAGAAGCCGTTCTCCAGGAGTATCCAGTATTCATTCTGTGTCACTGGCCACTTAATTCACAGGCTACTGTTACTGCTCCCTGATATGACCCCTAAACCCCAAAATGGCTTTCACAATAGCAGCATAAATACACATTTGAACAAGGACTAACAAGACCTTCTCTTTCAGCCCACACTTTTTGCAAGCAAAAGTTTGTTCCTGTTCTCTGCAAGCTTCCATTGACAGCAAACTGGAGACAGATGAACAGAGGACATCCATTTGCTTGCAAACTTAAAAAAAAAAAACCACCTGATAAGAAAGAGAAAGAACTTCATTTTTTAAAAATTATTCTTTTTGTGTGTTATGGTACATACTATTTGCTAAACATTTCAGTAAAGATTCAATAATAAAAATATTACCTATTAAGTGAACTGATATTAAATGGCACTGAATGCATGTGAACACACATACATATACATATTAAATAGCACATCGGTAAGATGAGTGAGAGGAGTCCAGAATTTAGTGTCGTCACAACCATATACGTTTTCATCCCATCCATTGTGAAACATAGGACCTACAGAATTGGGATTTTTTTTTTTACATAAATAATTCTCTACTGAAATGTAACACAGATGCAATATTCTACCATATCATTAGTTTTAAGATTCAAAAGTCTCCCCAAATCCTGCCTGGAAACCCACTCCATTTAGTGGAACATGGCAGGCAGGATTTGGACTTTACATAGCACTCATTATAATGCTAATCCTTATGATGGTTCTTTCATTAACTGCCAAGACAGCAAAAATAATTGGGCTATTCCAAACAATATGGGCTTGGGAATCCCTGGCACCAGGCAAATGAAAAGGACCATGGTGATTTTATCTGCTCTACCATTTTCCTGCAGTGGGGCCTTGGTTAAGTCCCTTCACTTTCCTATGCCTCAGTGTCCCCATCTGTAAAATGGGGATGATTAGAGGGGCTCTGCTTGTCATACCTTAGAGGCCAAAAAGCTCTATGCAGCTGCAGTAAATGAGCCCACTTAAGGGGAACTCAAGTTGGGCACCCAAAATTAGTAGCCCCTTTTGAAATACGCAGGCCCACAATAAAGGTAGTTTTCTCTTCCTACCAAGCTTCCTGGAATTTCCGAAGCATCGTTGGGAGCTCAAGATTTCGCCGTCTCCTAAACCACTTTTCCACCAAACGAACTGTCCAGTTACACTTTTTGGCCAGGCCTTGAATCTCAGACTGTAAAAGGAGAGAAGTGTGTCAGTGGCAAAAAGTAACATCTACATCAGGTACCAGCTCCACCGACTTTGTATTTTAAACAACAACGTCCCGAAATAGGCAGGTCAGTCAGTTTTTTAAAAAACAAACCATTAATGTGATCTATTTACAGTTTGCCTGATAGCTTTTGGATCTAATTCTTGAACATTCATCATTGACATGTTATCTGTCAGCTATTCTCTGTAAAAAGGACACTGATTCGCCCCTCGCCATGGACATATTGTGCAGTTTTATGACGCAAGCTCCTTAGGTCTCATGCATGTAAATGAAGCAGATGTGAAATTTACAGGCCTAGAAGTTGAACAATTGTCTTCCTGTTCGCCTCAGAGGATTCAGGAAGTTAACATTTGTTTTTCATCACTGCAGCATTTACTGCTACGAATGAGAGATTTGAGCAGGGAGGATTTGGTACAGTGCCATGTAAGTTACTCACTTACACTCTAGAAGCCACAAAGTGGCTTTAGCCAGTGACAACTGGTTATTATATTATTTATTGTATAAAGTGAGGGAGGATGATCTTGTGGTTAAGTCACAGGTCTGGGAGTCACAGGAGATCCCAGCTGCCAAAAGTTGTTGTATGACACGCTCTCTCTCTGCCTCAGTTTCCTCATCTGTTGCATGGAGATAAAATAATTAAAACTTGGCACTTATCTTCAAAGATTAATCCTCATGACATTCCTATGCTGGTCGATGGGTAATTGTCACCTTTGTTGTACAGATGGGGAAGTAAAGAAGAGAAGTCTAGCTACTTGCCCAAGGTAGAGGAGTTTGCCTGTGCAATTTAGGTCTGATCCCATTAGCAGGCCCCTCTTTGGCCATACCGGGCTAAAGAGAAAGTAAGCCAGTGGTAGAGCCAGGAACTGAACCTTGCAGCTCCAGTTCAGTTTGTGGTTCTAGTCCTTACTCCTTTCTCTTAGGCATGGGAAGTATATACCACTGGCCATGTTAAGAAAGGGAGTGTTTTCAGACAATGTCCATGCTGCGGTATGTCCCTCCCACGAACAGACTGATTCATTTTCTGCATTTTCAAAATGCTGGAGTTTTATTTTAATTGCTCTTGTTTTGGTTTCCGAACCGACCACACGTTATCAGAGGTATTTTGATCCCGCATGCAGCCTATGACTAAACACAGAAGAGTCCATCAGACTGCTTCCAGCCCATTGTTTCAATTTTATTCCTTTAAAGTATAGCATAATATTGTTTTTAACTGACAGCTGTCCACTGCTGCTTTCTCCAAGTGGAGTTAGAGATGGATTATTGATCTTCACCAGAAGGAACATTAACAATCTGACCTAGAATAACATGCCAAGAAATTACACCATTTTATTAATGTTTTTATTTTATATTTTGGATGCTGTATACCCTGCCAGCAGGGTAGTAAAACAAATCCAAGTGAATTACATCATGCGCCGATCAGCTGGAATCCATCCCTTGGATGCATGATGTCACTGTGGATAGCTGATTGAAACATTAAGAGTTGGGATTTTCCATCCCCAAAGCACCTTAAAAGAATTAGAATCCTTACTTGGGATGGATGTTTTGTGCATTTTCGGAAATAATTCTCTAAAACAGCATTTGGCTGCGGCTTCACTCGCGTTACGTTCTTTATACCTAAAGCTTTTGCTAGAGGTATGGCAATATATCTGAAAAAGACACAACAGAAAAGCTCTCTCAAAATGCAGAATGGTTAATGGCATTCAGCTAGCCCTCGAGGATGCTAAGGAATTAAATCTGAAACCTGGTTCATCTGTCAGAGGAGACGTAGAACATTCA
Organism: Chrysemys picta bellii; assembly: GCF_011386835.1. NCBI lineage: Eukaryota > Metazoa > Chordata > Testudines > Emydidae > Chrysemys > Chrysemys picta. The sequence continues at coordinate 8,082,397 of NC_088800.1, read as the reverse complement.
TGAGCATCTTCAGCAGAGCTGCCTTAAGAGAAAACAATGGCATCCATACAGCAGAAGCCTGGTTCAGCAGAAAACAGCATTATCCTGCTTGCACAATCGCTCGATGGATGGTTTTTAATTAAACGTGGTCCTGAAATGCTGTACATTGCAAAGGAAAGTTCTTGGTTCTTTCACCCCTACATTTTTCAGAGGCTGGGCTGCTAGTGGAGAGATGTTATGCTATAGTCAAGGCCGCCTAAACAGAGAGGGGAGCTCTCATCACACAAGTCTGAGGAGGAGGGCGAGCTACTGGGGAGTACTGCTTACCCAGGTCAGGGGGAGGTAGGGGATCTATTCCCTTCCAAGGCTGTCTCAGCACCTTCCAGTCAATAAAGCACCTTGCTTATTAGGAGGGTCACCATCAGCCAATTGACGTTCTCTGAGAGGTGTCTGGTTTGACGGACAAATGGCACAGCATCTCACACAGCAATGGAGGCAGAAACAGCTGTTTTCTGCTCCATCTCCCACAGCTGCGGAATGTGCTGTTGGCATGGCTGACCTAGTTAGGTAGGTCTCTTTGGAATAAGCCCTCTCACCCCTGCTGGTGTCCTGCTTAAAGTGAGTTCTTATTACCCAGAACAGCGGTCAGCGTCTTCCATGTTCAAAAGCAGATACACTGCTGGCCAGCTGGATGGCTAATTGAGCAGATGAGCCGTTTCAAAATGGCAATGAAGCAAGGCACAACTGGACAAGCATTTGCTCAGGAGAGTAAGACTCTGAATTGTTATAAACATATAATCCACATTATTTTTGATCCTGAACCCAAGTGATTTTATCTGGTTTTGTCGTAAGTTTGTCCAAATAGCCCCATTCTTCCCTGAAATAGTTATAAAAAACATACTAATAGCATTTTTTAAACAAAAAGAATAAAGTAAAAAAAAAAAAGGGGGCCGGGGGGCTGCAAAGCTTAACATGATCATGCCTCAACCTCACGGGGCCAACCACAATCTGTCCTGTAAGATCACAACTGCAGCAACAGTTCTATGTTCGGTGCCAGATTTAAAAAAAAAAATCATCTTTACTAGAACTGCATGAAATGCTCACGCAGAACTTTGTGACCCCTTCCAGAACGTGTAGATTTGCTACATTTTGCGCACATGGGATATCTCAATCCTACACACCTGATCTGAAGACTCAGGGAGAGGAAGGAGGAGCTGGACCAGTGTGAGGTAAGTAAAGGGCATCAGAATATTTTATGGGTTGGTTTCATCTACGGGGGAGGAAATGATGATCTCTTCTCAAACTCCAGCGTCTAAACATACCTTCAGGAGCAATCACTTCCCACTTTTGTAAACTGAGCTGCAGGATTCAAACTGTGAAACTGCAGGTGGTGGAGAGTCACATGACCTTCATAATGGCAAAATTCCTATAAACTTATTCTACCTTTATCACCTGCTGTGTTACCTGTATTATACCTTTCTAGTGTAACCATTGGCCAAACCCATCTTTCTGAAAGAATTCACATACAGAACTAAACACATTTTAGTTTGCTAATATCCTTGGAGCTGAGGGGAGGAAACAAAGTAAAATTACATACAAGTTTCTTACCTTTCTATCACGAATCGGACCATCAGCATCACAAAAGCGTATGGTATCGTGGCATATAATTGATATGGCTTTGGAAAGACAATGCCATCGTGGTCTTCAAGATCTGCCCATGTGCAATTGGCAGGTATCCACAAGCTCTCCCACCAGAACCAGCTGTTGAGTGTCTTTAATACATATGCCATGCTAAGCGGGTAGAAGAAGAATTTCAAATTTGTCCTGACATTGAAGAGAAACCACATGTATATCAATAGCAAATAATATATTGAGAATTATTGTTCAAAGTATGTAGTTAGGATTAATAAAAAATAATGGCAAATGAAAAATTAAGGTGTAAATTGGTGTCATTCCATGACTTCAATGACTCTATGCTGATTTATACCAACTGAGAATCTGACTGGTTGTCTATATGAAACAGCTGCAGGAGGAATTCCTTGTTTAAGGTAAGCAAGGGGTTAACTTCAGCCTAGCATCTCTCTGTCCTGCACAGATGCTCAGATGTTTGGAAAACAGAGCTAGCAGAAAGCATTTGGGGAAGCTGGGCTCCATGTTCAGGATTACAGAACTAGAATGATGCCTCAAGCTGGGGCATTTTCTGTTTCCTTTTCCACTGATGTTTGCTTATTAATAATTCAAAATAAGATTTGTCCCTTTGGGAAGAGACCTTGCTAACTGCAATTTTTTCTCTGTGCTGACTCATTTCAATTTACAATAGCTTAGTTAATAATCAATCAGATCTACTGAACCCACATTTATAGTCTAGTGTATAAATACACAAGATGGGCTTGCACAACACTTGTGTAGAGTGCTGCTTGTCTAAATGAAGTGCAAGATAAAAAGGGATAAAAAAGCAAAAGGGAACCCAATTTTGTATTGGTGAGGCTGCTAATGTTTGGTTGTCAAGTCACTCCTGCTTAGTAGACTGGTTGCAAAGGACTCCTGGGTCCTAATTCTGCAAACAGAGCTATCCATAGTGCCAAACATCATATTTACAGAGAGCAGCCCCACAAAATAGAGCTGTGCAGAAACCGGCTATTTTGTTTTGTGGGAAATTCTGCAATTTTGAAATTTGCCTTCATTCCAAAAGAGAAGGAAATGCCCCCCATCCCAAAATCAGAATTTCCCACTGAATTAAAAGTTTGGGGAAATTTTGTTTTGGGTTAATTGAACATTGTTTTGATAAAATAAAGGGTGTTTTCCCCAATATTATTCGTAATAATAAGGTCAAAATGCATTCTGTACAAAATGTCACCAGTCGACAGCAAATGTATCAATTTAATTGAATCAGCATTTTCAGATGGAAAAGTGCTCTGTTGGGAAAATTTCAACCAACTCTACCTAAAGTGTGGTACTTCCTCCCCATTGGGATGGTTTGCAGTCTTCAGTGTTTTAGCCCACGAAAGCTTATGCTGAAATAAATGTGTTAGTCTCTAAGGTGCCACAAGTACTCCTGTTCTTTTTGCGGATACAGACTAACACCACTGCTACTCTGAAACCAGTCTTCATTGTGTGCAGGATTGAATGCTAAGAGTTTAACCCATTATTTGCATGCTGAAGATTGCATGTGAGCTCATGTCTCCTCAGACATGCCCATTCGCCCTTCATACCCAACCCATTTTTACTCTATCCAACTGTGAGTAAAGGATTGTTCAGTGCAGAGGATACCACCTCGCTCTTAACTTTGCACTCACACGCAGCTTCTATCTGCACTGGCTTTGACACGCAAACTTTCCAGATTCAGACCTTAGTCCATTTCGGAGATGCATTTTTACTCAACTGCAAAAAGTCAATTTATTGTGCATCCATTTTTAGATGCTTTCTTAAAAGAGAGTGGTCTCTTCTAGACCCTTCCAGCAGACCTGTGAAACAACTTGAGTGTCACAGGACTGTGTCATATGGAGCTGCGGTAATCCAGCTACTTTTAATGAAGTTACTGGCCATACACAGTAGTCAGTATTGAAACATTAATAACTCACCCATTGAATATTTTTAAATACCAAAAGGGGATTATAAAAATCTACTGCATGGACGGTGTTGGTATATATTTATATGTCTAAATTAAAGGTGGTGAGAGAGGGGGTAATCATATTGTTCCTGGGCAAAGACCTTGTATGCTGAGTTTTGGCCCACAGCAAATTTTTATTGCTGAATTATAAACCCCTAGAAGTAGGGATTTATAATGGGACTGTTAACAGACTCTTAACTACAGCTAGCAGGCACCATGATAATGAAGCAGAGCTTTAAAACCTGATTTTTTAGTTCAGACCCAGAGGTTTACAGACTACGTTGAGAGACTCCATTATATAGTCATTTTCCTGAATGTTTTTTTTTTAAACAGACTAAATTGCAAACTGTCAAAAGCTGTCAGAGTTGACAATGCACATAAAAAGAGACCAGTCTGATGTAACAGTGGACAGAGCACCAAAGTTTCCCCCCATGCTGTGATGCAGCATGGATTTATACACCCGACATATTGAAATATTGAGGGCAGCATATATCTTTATACTGGATTCTTGGGATGTTAAAATCTCCTCCGTCCAGTACTGTGTGCCAATACTACTGCTACTGTAGTATTTAATAACTTTACTGTTTTAGGACCAGATGCAGCAATTCATTCCTTTTCAGCAAAGCATTTAAAAATAAAAATAAATATATCTATCTCATAGAACTGGAAGGGACCTTGAAAGGTCATTGAGTTCAGTCCCCTGCCTTCACTAGCAGGACCAAGTATTGTCCCTGACTGTGTTTGCTTTGTTTTGTTTTTGCCCCCGGATCCCTAAATGGCCCCCTCAAGGATTGAACTCACAACCCTAAGTTTAGTGGGCCAATGCTCAAACCACTGAGCTATCCCTCCCCCCAAAGCACATGCATAAGTGCTTTGTTGAATTAGGGCCTTAGGGTCTGAGCCACAACCCACTGATGTGAATGGAAATCTTTCCATTCACTTCACTGAGTTTTGGATCAGGCCCTTAAGTTTAAATTGTACTCACATACAGATACCAAACATGAGCGGCAGAGTACAATTCAGGGGGCTTCTGCAGCACTGGGAAGGCGAAGGATTCATCCAGTCCCAGCCAGACTGTGCAGCAGCAGAATAGAGCCCCTGAAGTTTCTACTACAGCATGAAGGCTTCTACTGTAGCCCTCACAGCTCCTGTCTCCCGGCTTCACAGCAATGACAGGTGGATCCATGCAGCAGGAGATTCACCGGCCCTGCTTCTTCTCCTCAATAAACCCGAATCCATGGGAGCATGCAGAATGCCCCTATGAATGGGATTCGGGGGCATATCCCTGTGGCACAGTTCTCCACTTCTGCACCACAATTCAAACAAAATGCAGACCCTCCCATTCTACTAGGAAGTGCCTCATGATGCCAAACAAATATGCATGCAACTTTTCCTATGCTAGACGAGGGAGGTCCTCTGAGATTCCTCTTTTCTCCCCCCACAGGACCCTTCCACCAGGCAAGTAATGCTAGATGCAAGTCCATTAGGAACATATTAATATTACTCTGTGCTTTGTTGGGGAGGGGCAGAGTAGACCCTTGAGAGTGGCAGAACCGTCTCTTCCACCAAGAAGTTGCTCAAGGCACTACCTTGGCCTGAGAGTCAGGACTTGGTCTCTGATCTCAGCTCAGCACAACAGCATGGTCCGTCTGGAGTGCTGGACTGTCTAGTAGTTGTATCCCTTACATTTACCATTTGATTGTTTTTCGGTATCCTAATAAAACGGGTGGGCAAACTTTTTGGCCCGAGGGCCACATTGGGGTTGCAAAACTGGATGGAGGGGAGAGTAGGGAAGGCTGTGCCTCCACAAACAGCCTGGCACCCTCCCACTTCCCACCCCCTGACTGCCCCCCTCAGGACTCCTGACCCATCCAACCCCCCCTGCTCCTTGTCCTCTAACTGCCCCCTCCCGGGACTCCTGCCCCTAACCGCCCTTTGGGAGCCCACCCCCTATCCAACCCCCTTGCTCCCAGTCCCCTAAGTGCCCCGACCCCATCCACACCTCCGCCCCTGACAGGCCCCCTGGGACCCCACGCCTATCCAACCCCCCCCCGATCCCCGTACCCTGATTGCCCCCCCTTGAACCTCTGCTCCATTCAACTGCCCCCTGCTCCCTCTCCCCTGACTGCCCCCCGGGGCCCACCACCCCTTATACAAGCCCCCGGCCCACTTACCATGCCGAGCAGAGCATGCAAAACAGCATGTCTGGCTGCCACGCCGGCCGGAGCCAGACACGCTGCCGCTCTGCTTGGCAGAAGCGCCCAGCTCCGCCGCCCAGAGCGCTGCCTGCGTGACTCTGCGGGGGAGGGAGAGACAGCGGGGGAGGGGCCGTGGGCTAGCCTCCCCGGCCGGGAGCTCAGGGGCCGGGCAGGATGGTCCCGCGGGACGGATGTGGCCCGCGGGCCGTAGTTTGCCCACCTCTGTAATAAAAACACCCTGCAACCACTGCCTGCTCCATGTCTGTTTCAGTTATGCCAGATACCACCTTCCTAAATCCAGTGGAATTTTGAAAACTCCTCCCTCTAAGTCCACATAAGCACGGCCATACTGGGTCAGACCAAAGGTCCATCTAGCCCAGCATCCTGTCTTCTGACAGTGGCCAGTGCCAGGTGCCCCAGAGGGAATGAACAGAACAGGTCATCATCAAGTGATCTATCCCATTGCCCCCTTGACACTTTATTTTTCCTTTCATCAAGCTTATGAATACATACAATTCATCTCAGCTGCCCCCCGTTATCCCCATCCACCTTTGCTCACCAACTCTCTCTCCAAGCACTTCCACTGATGCGCAACAACTGCTCCCAGAAAACCTCCATTATAGCCTTATGTTTTAATACTAGAGCCCAATTTATTTTGTAAGCATGGTTCCAGGACCCTGCCTAGCCTGGTTTTTCTGTGCATGCCCCCTGTTGCACCACACAGTCCATACCCTGTGCCATGTTCACCACCCATCACCAGTAATGGTGATCCTCTTTGTCTACTTCAAGTCGGTATTTTGACTGCTTTTGTTGTTGTTGCCAGCCACTTTGGGTGATTTTTGCCCAGTAAAGACTGAACGGTGGCTTTGAAGGCTGTGAGATGCTCGGGGGAAAGGAGCACACCCTGCGCCTTAGCCAGCCCCTTTGCCTCCAGGACTCCTTGAGGACAGGGAGGGGCGCATGTAGCATTTCTCGTTACACTTGTTAGGAAGGTGTCGCTGCACTTGTTCCCCTTTCGCTTCCCTGCAGCTACAAGCTGGCACAGGGCCATGATCCCATCCAGACTTGCCCCATTCATTGCCTGTAGCAGTGCTGGGGGCACTTGCTTCTTCCCCCACTTGTACTCCCTGTTCTGGGTGTCCCAGGTGGGAGTGGTAGGAGAAGCTTGCCTTCTTATACCTGGGCATTCCAAAAGGGCAGGCTATGGGAATTTCTACACTGCAATCCTAGCAACACAAATACATACCCAGGGTTCCCCGCGTGCTCTTACAGGTCATGCTGACACAGCTCCACAGCTATTGTTAGCCATGCCGGTGCAGGGAAAGCTAGTGCAGGCCTACCCAAGATGCAATCCCAGCTTGGATTGCAGTGTTGACATACACTAAGTCTGAACCGACAGTCCAGGTCAGGTTTAAGGCACATTGCCAGAGGCTTGCCCTGTTAATGCTTATGCTGTATGCATTCTGCAGACAGACAGAGGACTTCACTCCCCACGGCTGCAAATCTGGCACTTTCCATGAGCACTCATTTCAAACACACGCTATAAACACTGGAAATTGTTTCAACCCTAAATATAGTAGAGCAGGTACTTGGTAGTCGTCAAATGCCAGCATTTCAGAGAGGTTGGCAAACCCTGCTCCAGTGCCACAAAACCCAGCTGCTCTAGTCAGGGCGCTCCCCCATGCCTGCTATTTTCTGGCTGCACTTGTGTTTTGGTTAAGCGGCTTTCACAACAAGCCTGTTTCAGGCTGCCATCCAACCTGCAGCTCTAACAGAAATGTGCTACTGAACGGCAATTTTTAGAGCCAGATTCTGGTCGCAGGTCACACAAGTGTAAACCTGGATATATCCCACTGACTTTTGTTCAAGTTAGTTACAGCGGCATAAATCTAGGGTACTTGCACTAGCTATAATGGAGTTTATCTGGATTTACACCAGAGGAACTGAGATCAGAATAAAGCAACAGAGTGTCCTGTGGCACCCAGGGCCGGCTTTAGGAACTGCGGGGCCCGATTCGAATACCCGGCGGCGGTCCGGGTCTTCGGCGGCACTTCGGCGCCGGGGGGTCCTTCACTCACTCCGGGTCTTCTGCAGCACTGAAGGACCCCCCCACCACCGAAATGCCACTGAAGACCCAGACCACCGCTGGGTGAGTAAAAAAAATTAAAAAATTAAAAAGCGCCTAAGGCACGGGGCCCTCTTAGGCGCGGGTGCATGGCCCGATTCCAGGGAATCGGGGGAATCGACCTAAAGCCGGCCCTGGTGGCACCTTATAGACTAACAGATGTATTGGAGCATAAGCTTTCGTGTGTGAATACCCACTTTGTCAGATGCACCACCCACGTATTCACCCATGAAAGCTTATGCTCCAATACATCTATTAGTCTATAAGGTACCACGGGACTCTTTGTTGCTTTTTACAGATCCAGACTAACACGGCTACCCCTCTGATAATTGAGATCAGAATCTGATTCATGGATTCCAAGGAAAGACAACTTTTTTTGTTTGCATAAAACTCACATAGTTTTTTTCCCCCGACAGTAGTCCCAAACCTGCTCCCATTGCAGGTAAGAGCAAGATGCCTTGATTTGGGGCTGGCTCTTGCATGAATCTTGAAAGCATGTCCAGTGGCAGTCTCCTGCTTGCTCAAAGAACTATGTTCCCCATTCTTTTCTTCTAGTTCCAAACAGAGCCAACCAAACAGACTGTGTGTTTAGTTTGGAATTAAGTTCAGTTGAATGCACCATGCTCTGCTGAACCACTGTGAAAAGACCTCCACTTCCCTGAAGTCCAATCCTACTTCCCAGTGACAGGAATAAGAGCTTTGCCATTGACTTCAGGGCCTTTGCAGAGCATGATCTCCCAATGAAACATACTTTGGGAAGCTGGAAAATTCCCTTGAATCCTAGAAATTAGGGAAGCTCATCCACCACTTCCAATGAAAGACCTTCATTTTTGGCCTGTCCGGTCAAGTTTTAACGACCTGCTGCAAAGACAGGAAAATCAGGACTGATCGGTTGAGGAATTTCAGACCGGCTCTACTGAGTCCTTAAGTAATTTAAGCATGAAGCACACACGCAGCCAGAGAATACCAAAGTGATGCTCATTTTACAGATCTATTTCTTAGACTTCTTGAGATGTTCTGTTAAAACATTTTCACCTTGTACTTTTAATAGGTTTGGCAAAGGAGGCCAGGTTTTGATTTGCCTTAACCTAATTGGTTGGGTTTCCCCACCCAAAGCCAGGCGCTCTTTGGAACCAGGGTCCATTGCATCTGGGCCACCAAACTCTGAGGAAAGTACAGACGAACAGCTAGGATTTTGTTCCCTTTCCAGAAAAACTAGAATGGCTTTACAAAAATCTCAGTTGAGCTACTCTTTTGCAAAGCAAAAACCAGACTCGGGGATAGGTGAGATTTTATCCAAACCAAAGTTTGGGGGAAGGGTAGGTAAGAGAGCCTTTCCTTAGCTTTTAACATAGTGAGAAAGCATATAGAATGCAGGGGTTGCATAAGTAGGGGCAGGAAGCCATGGGTTCTCTAAGGGTCTTGCTAGACTGCCTACAGGGCAGAGACAGAGATAGAACAGATCCAGCAGACTACAGAATGATCAGAGAACTAGGAAGGTTAAATTATGTGACAAGACTGGAAAAGCTGGTACAGGAACTTAGAGGAGAGCAGATATGACTGAAGTTTCCCAGATGCTAGGAGAGATAGTGAAGCTACTCCAAGCTATTAATCATCAATGCTAATCAGGGAAAGGGCTGGGGGGCTAAGACTAAATAGGACACAGACTCACCAACCACAGCGTTTGCTGCTTAAAACCAGGCAACGAACACTACAAAGGTGCTGCTTGTTGGGTTTAGCAGCAGACTTTGTGGTCTGCTAACACCAGGCAGCGTACATCCATCACAGTAAAGGATCCCAGGATCTATTGTCGATTGCCTTTATGATTCCTGAACACAACCACTTAGCAGGTGAAAAGAGAAAATGTTTTGCCTAAACTCAAATTCATGAGATTATACAACCTCCTACTATGTAGAATAGGTACCTTTAAAAAACAAAAAGCTAAACAAAGACAGGCATTTAGAAAACATTCAGAATTATTAATGCGGTGTGTCCCGACACTAATCAGCTGACAGGATAGTATTCCTACAATTGAAAGTTCTGACACAATCAGTGTCACGCTATCAAGTCTTTCAAATGCACAATGGTACATGGGAACTTGAAAGAAACAAACACTGCATCATGCCTGGCGTTCATCATAAGGAGAATATGAATACCTCCCAAAACAAGCACAAACCTGGAGGACACAAATCCAGACTTGTTATTGTTTAAGTGCGAGGCAGTATCTTAAGCACTGAAAGCTACAGTGCACTGTCCAGAAGGGACAGGGCCTGATTCAATGCTCACTGAAATTAATGAAAGCACTGCCTGGGGTCAGGTCCATATATTCTAGTGGATGACAGGCAAATCTAAAATAAAAACAAATTCCCTCCCACTCTGCACCATTGCCTTTTCGTTCTCACCACATCTTCCAGATGTTGTCCATGTTCTTTATTTACTTTACCCTTCCTCTGTCCTGTTCCACTCCCCCCACCACCTTCCATTCTGCTCCCATGAGTCCTGCTGCCTTCTTTCCTCCTTTCACTGCATCCTTTCACACCTCTCTTGATTGCCTCGGCTCACTCATTCTTGTCTGCACCCCCGCCTCTGGCAGTACACGTTCTACACAAGCACTCCTCCTATGCCCACTCCCTTCCTTACCTTCAGCTACCCGCAGGGGCTCTCTCCCTACTAATCTTCTTCCCATCCCTCTGCTCTCTGGTTCCTTCCCTCCCACTCCATACAGAACTAAAGCCCCATTTCCAAATAGCTTATTTCAGTTTGTGATCCACCCTCTGCTTCCTCCTCCTTCTCACTGAAACTTGGCTATCTCCCTCCGACTCTGCTCCAGGGGTTGCCCAGTCCTTTGGTGAGCTTCTCTCCCACCCCAAGAGGTGGATCTCCTCCACATGTTGACATCCTCCTGGTCTTTTCCATACTTCCTCCTCCCTCCCACCAACTTTTTCTTTCTCCGAAGTCCACTCCATCCAACTCATCTCTCCCCTCTCCTAACATACATGGGTTTTTGGCTCCTTTTCTTCCTTCTCTGGCTTTGATGCCTGGCTCTCCCGTTTCTCTCTCATCTCAGTCTCCCTCTCCTTTAACTTGAATTCGTTCAGTATCCACATTGATCACCCTTCCTACCCCACTCATGGCGTCTCTTTCACCTATTTGTGTGAACTTCAACGCTGGAGTGAATCACCACCTCAGCCACTTCCTCTCTTTCTCCCCCACTCCTTTATGCCATTCCCCATTTACCAGGCACTCCATCGTAATCCTTTTGTGATCTCCGGTCAATTGGCCTCAGATGCCTCTTCTCTAATTACCCTTGCTGTCTCTTGACAACATAGCTTCAACTCCTTCAACTGCACCCTTCCTTCCGCAATCAAACTAATCCCTTAAAGAACTGCTCTCCCTCTCTTCACTCTCTCATACCAGTCCCCAGCCTTGCCTCGCCTCCTGTGCTGAAGATTGGCTCTGGAGACCATTTTTCTATAGATGGGACATTCTGTTTTCCCCAGTGAGTAGCTAAGGAGGTTCTTGATGCAAGCTGAATCCACTCAAGACAGAGGTGATGCTAGTGGGCAGAGAAAAGCATTCTGAAGAGTTCACAGAAACAGAGTAGTTTTCTTTGGTTCAGGGCTAACTGGTCAATTCAGTCTGTAGCTTAGGAGCGCTCCTGGATACTGATCTCTCACATAACAGAATCTGCAAGTAACACTTTCTAGCATTTCCAGTTGGCAGGGGACTCCATCCCATCCTAACTGACAAAGACTTGGCCTCAGTTATACATACTGTTGTCTCCTCTGAGCTGCACTATGATAATGCAATATAGGTAGACAGAAAGCCATCAGACCTTAGGAATCTCCAACTAGTACAGAACACCGCCGCGTCTGCTCAGCAACAACGGCTACTAGGAATGCATCAGACTTGTTCTCCACTCTCTTCACGGGTTTCCCATAGAATATCCGGTCAAGTTCAAGTTCTCATTCCTTATCTGTAAGGCCCTGGGCCCAGCATATCTAAGAGATCACCTAAAACTTGGTATGAAGACCATGGTTGACAGTTGTGCTCTTGAGGCACAAGTGAACTTTCTGCCATAACCAAACCAAAACCCTCCACTCCCCATACAATCCTCCCCCTGGAGAGAATGCAAGAGAGAATGAACCACACATGACAGATATTAATTGTGTTGCTTAGTGCACTTTTGGAGACACTCAAATACTACAGTGATGACGGCGGTAGAAGACCCTTCATAGAATAAGAAATAAAAGAGTTGATAAACTTGGCAGGATTCTAGAGGACCCAAAATGGTCCAGGCTCATAAGTACTGAGACACAGCTGCTGAATGATGTTCCTTAGTAATTCTGTAAATAATTGTAAAATGGCGAAATTCTTACAACACTGCCAAGTGACCGTTCACACTCCCTCTAGCCAGCTGCTGATACACAACTAACAAAAGGAATACTTGGGTCACATTTGGCCCAAAATTAAGATTTAAAAAAAATGCTTTTACAAAAATCTAAGGCCAAGAAAAATAGTTCTGTGAAATTAAAGTAGAATAAAATTTAAAATTATTCCAATGAATAACAAAATAAAAGCAAAGCCAAACACACCATCCTCTGTCTAAGGTACAACTTCAGCATTGCAGCATTGTGCTTGTGCATGAGAATCTGACAGTGAAATTGACTCGAAACTAATGACTACATTTCCTTTTCCAAACTGAGAGACATGCAAAAAATAAAAACAAACAACTTATGTTCTGACTTTTCAGAAGTTCATAGTGAGGTGTCCCTTTCTCTTGCCCTTTGCAAAACTAGCCCACCCCAATCCTTTTCATTTGGTTCCCTAAACCCAAACTAAGCCGCCATCGATTGGATCAGTTACAGGCTTAAATCTACCATTCATCATTTTCCAAAACCCTGGAAATCAGTAGAGCCGTTGAAAATGATGTTAGAGTTAAATTCAATTGCTGTCACATGGTTATTCTGTATTCACGGTCAAGATGATCTTTTATTAAGGTGGTACATAGTTCCCTACATTCACATTTGAGCTTTAATTCAATTGCATCGATTATGAATGAAAAGACAAATGTCTCATGGGTAAAAAAACAATTTCCTGGGGTTACAGCACCTCTTACAAACATATCCATCTCTGCACCAAATCCTATTCACCTTCCACCTGCTAAATAAGAGCTTTATCTGTATATGTAACAATGCTAGACCTACCATGCGGGGAAATAGCACCAAAATGCAAGAAATGATTTCACTAGCGTCCCAGGAAAAATTACTTTCATCTTTCGTTTGACAAAGCACCTGACCCCATGTCATGGGTTTGCAAGCATTGCAGAGTCAGACCGGTCAGGGGAGAAGGTACAGCGCTTTTATTAACTGGCAGAGAATCGGCTCTTTTGGATTCACTGCAGCTTTTCTAAAAATCTATTTTGTACTGGACATGCTTAGAGTCTTAGTACAGTGACACATGCACCCTGATGCCTACCCTAACAATAAAAGCCTTGCTCACTCTTCTAATTGGGAGTGCAAGACAGGCAACCACCTCCCAGGTGCTGCCTCGTGGCCAGAGGTCTCTCTATGGCATCCTACCTCTGTTTTCCCCCTCTACAGGGCCCTTTAAGAACAACTCACTCAATCCAAACAGTCCCCTCCTGGGGTCCAGTTTACTGAATCCTCAGGTGCATACCAGCTGTAGGCCCCACCCCCAGTTCAGTGTCTCTCTACTGATAATCCAAAATAAAGCAAATTTTCATCCCAGGTTCAGCAGGGCACAGTCCCACCTCCCCGAGGGACTATCCTTCTGCTTCCCAGCACCTCATGCCTGCAGTATGCCCTTCTCCACAGGCCTTTCCAGGTGGGCCTTTGCAGTCTTTCCCCAGTTATACAAGGTGCCTCCCTGCCTGGAGAGCTTTCCTCACTCTCTCCTGCTTCTTGGGCTTCCCCCCGTACTCAGGGCCGGTGCTACCATTAAGGCAAACTAGGCGGTTGCCTAGGGCGCCAAGATTTGGGGGCGCCAAAAAGCAGTGCCCCCAAATTTTTTTTACAGCGTTCCTATGTCCCCTCCCCGAGCGCGCGGTCGCCGCTCCACTTCTCCCGCCTCCCAGGCTTGCAGCACCAATCAGCTGTTTGGCGCCGCAAGCCTGGGAGGGGAGGAGAATTAGAGCGGGGGCGGCATGCTCAGGAGGAGGCGGAGCAGAGGTGAGCTGGGGTGGGGAGCTGCTGCACGGCTCCCCGGGCCAGGGGGGTGGGGAGCTGCCGCAGGGGTGTCTCAGGGCGGGGGGTCGGGGAGCTGCCACAGGGCTCCTTACCCCAGCTCACCTCTGCTATGACCCCTCCCTGAGCACGCCATCACTGCTCCACTTCTCCCGCCTCCCAGGCTTCCAGTGCCAATCAGCTGTTTGGTGCCACAAGGCTGGGAGGGGAGAATTAGAGCGGGGGCGGCGTGCTCGGAGAGGAGGCGGAGCAGAGGTGAGCTGGGGTTGGGAGCTGCCGCACGGCTCCTTGCGGGGGAGCTGCCCCAGGGTGGGGGGCGCCTCAGGGCAGGGGGGGAGCTGCTGCAGGGGGGCACCTCAGGGTGGAACGGGGAGCTGCCGCAGGGCTGGGGGGGGGGTGCAAGGTGGAAGTTTCGCCTAGGGCGCAAAGCTTCCTTGCACCGGCCCTGCCCGTACTGACTCAGAGCCCTGAAGGAGCCTTCTTGCTCCTACTGCCATTTCCTGGGCTTCCCCCCTTGTGTCCTGCTCCTTTTGTACTGGAATCACTGGATCCCTCTCAGGTGAGTTTCATCCTATAATCAGGGCTGGCTTAACCCTGGATTCTCCAGCCCATGGGGCAAGCCACACCTTATTACAAGGAGCATAAAACCCTCTGTGCTCACCTCAGGCAGGATAAGAGTCCCGTTGAAGTAAGTCAAGAGGAACGTAGGGCGCCATTGGGGTGAGGTGTGCTTAGCAATGGCAATAAACCTTCACCCCAATTCTCGGTGCCATTCACAGCGGTTATTTATCAGAATAGCTTCTCCTGATAAGGCAGCCATGAGGAGACAGCCACGCCAATGCCCCAGACTGCACAGGCCACGTCTAATCATTCAGATAGGAGGCTCCAAAGCAGCGGGACAATATTTAGCCTGACTGCTAAAGAGCCCTTTTGAAAAGGATTAATAAGGATTAGTGTCTCACCTAAACTTTTGGCTTTGAGCAATGAGCAGGGTTTGAAAATTCTGGGAGGCCCTTGGGACCAACCAACCGCTTGTTGAAATTACACTTATCGTGGAGAGATGGCTGAAGCAGAGCTAGCAACAGAATTGCCAACCCCAAACATTTAAAAAAAAAAAGTCAGGCCTCAAAAAATCATCAGATTGGCTTAAAAAGAAAGATGGTGAAAATAACAGACTATCAATTCTTCTAATTTGCCTTGACTCTTTACATTTCATGCTTCCACGATTTTCTTTGCGAGCAATCTTTTCTCCTGTACCATTGCAGTTAACGGGAATCTTGCCATGGACGTCAACAATCACAAGACCACGGTCTAAGTATGTGCCTATTTGTTTTGTAACCCCCGAGTGAAATCTTCCCAGGATTTGGTTTTTTAAGAGTTAACTCTAGAGCAGAGCAGTTCCACATGATCTAAACTCGCTCCCTGTGGTTGCCTTCCCTTCACTGTTGGTTAGTTTCACTGCAGCATCCTCCCACCATCACATTTTAAAATTAATTTCACCATTGATAATATTTATGTTAAAAATATAGTCCCAAGGGCCATTTTAGTGCCAATCAAATTCAATCTGAAATGGGGATAGCACTGTGCATCTGTCCGTCAGAGACGCATGGCCCAATCTGCATCCTTGGCATCAAGTGTCTCAGGTTTAGATGGATTGTCTGTTTTGGTTGACAGGTGCATAGTCTGCACTATGTTCTAACCTGTGAAGTGCTGAAATGCAGGGTGGGAGCTCTGAGCCATCTCCATCAACTTTATTTGAATATGCAATCACTCTGTTCCATTTAAATTTTGTTTTCACAGGATCTATGCTGCAGCATGGACGGCACCCTGAGGAACATGCAAATATAATTGGTGGCCGAGCAGAGTAAAACTGAAAGTAGTCAAACTTGCTGGGTCTCTTATGATGGGAACAGTAGAAAATAATATGCAAGCACAACAGAGCTGAGTTATGATTGCTGTAAGACCTTTAACTCCAAGTTTCCTTAATAACAACTATAATATCTGAACTATAGCGTTTCATTTAATTATGAGTCAGAAGATTTTTATGTCTTTTATTACTCTATCGCATTACCTATTATTCGATGACTATTGTAGCATATGTAAAATAGTGCTCGCGCAGTAGCAATTGCTATAATTAAGACAGCAGCTCAATTTGTATTATACTTTCCCTGTTTTCACATGTGAAAAACTTTTGGAAAGAGTCTCCTTTCAGGCTGAAAATTTTCATGCTGTGTCTCTGCCCAAAGATGAATTGTTCTAGAGAGTTTGACTATATCCATTCTGCTGAGTTAGGAGAGAAAGTGAAAAAAATTCAACTCTCGCTACACAGTTCTTATCAGAGCTAGGTCAAAAAACAGCTACTATTTTAAACTTGAAATAATGCTGGATAAGGAGTATGATAAAAAACCTCTGAACTGGTTTTGAGTTAATTTAGTTATGACTTTATGAACAGCATGCTCTGTGAAAAATGTGGTTAAATATACAGGTACCGGATTCATGACAGGTGTCCCATATGTTTGGCCAGCCCCAGAAATGCACGCAAATTGGTTCACGTGCCTACCAGTAGAGTTGGTCAACATTTATTTAATGACAAGAGGTGTGTGTGTGTGTGGGAGGGGGGAATCTGACACAGAGGCTAGGAAATTACAAAATCTATCTTTAAAAAAAAAAGGTACAGGCCAAAAAATGAAAGTAATAGTTGTGGTAACTCATTTCAGTGTGCGATTTGTGGCAACACCTGTTTCAGCTCTTTGGTCAGAATGATCTTTATATAGAACAGACATCTCGTGTTCTGACATTAAATCTACTTTTTTTTTCCCCCTTAGAACAATTTTCTTACTGTTTTTTACACACACACACACACACACACACACAAAATCTGTGTAGTTATTTCACCGAGTTTTCCTGTTAAAAATGATTTTTCACTCCTTGAATTTAAGAATTTAGCATTATCCCATTAAAACTTTATGGGATGGTGATCAACTAGGTAAAATAGGAGCAGGGCAAAAGCTGCTATTCTAACCTTTACTCACGAATTTAAAAAGTAAACATATTGCAAAATACAAGAACCATCTCCGAATGAATCAGTCATAAAATATAAAAAGGAGTTTTCAAATAAGGGCTTGCTAAAACCTATCCCAAACATCTGGCTCATTCAAACACTTAGTTTTAAGTTGTGTTAGTAGAATTTCTGCTATTTTTCTTTATGAGCCAGACAATGTTAGAGACCAGTGCATGCTAACAGCTCAGATCCTCAACATACAGCGTGAAAGGAAAAAGTGCCTACCTTTACAGCGGTTCAGTCACAGAGCATGCTAGTATGTTAGCAAAAAACAGGCATATATGCTGGCTACTTTCTCATAGGTAAACACGCCCCATCTGCAGAACGCCTTCAAATTCTTCAAGACCCACCCAGTAAAGCTGCAATTCAAGATTTCTGACTGAGGGCAATCCTGATGTTGTGCAAAACCACGGGATGCAACTTTTGAGTAGTAATGCAGAATGTCTTCACTATTGCTGGTTTCAACATAGTAAAGGGAGAATGGTTCTAAACCTTATGGTGTAGCTATTTCGTTGTACATCTGAGCATTTCTCTCCTCCTTTCTAATTTTGCTCTACACACAAACACAAGGATGATGTGCTGGTAACAGAAAAATAACCTCACAATACACAAAACTGCACAGACATGTGGGAATAATTAGATAATTGCGTACTCCAGGGTGGATTTGAACATAAAAATTGGGAAAGGGACTCCCCTTTTTCTGACTATATAATGGAATACTTCATGGCTCAGTGTCAACTGGACACTTTACAGAAACTAATTCCATAATGGGGCCCAGTTGCTTAGGTGGTATAAACTGCCATAGCTTCACTGATGTTTATAGAGCTATGCTGATGTACTCCCACTGAGAATCTAGCCCTGCATATTTATGATCTTCTCAATTTTGTTTCACTTCAAATGAATATTTAAATACAACATCCAGTTATAATTAGGATATGGTAGTAACCAAAGGCCATTCTGGACCACGTCTTCCACAAAACAGCGGACAGAGTCTGGAATTGATGACATCACTGGGAATGCAAAGGCATCACCTCCTGGTGCTGCTGGCAAGAGAGATGGGGATAACTGCTGGGGCCAGGTGGCCCCCAAAGTTTTGGCTCTGGAGGGAGGCTAGTAGGCTCAATTAGCCCTCTCCCTCTGCTCCCTGGTTCTGCTAGCAACAATAGAACAGTAATCCATATACAATAACGCAATAAGTTTGCACTGGGGTCTAAATTTCCCCAAAGCTCAAGGTTGTTTGGATCAAAGGGTGTTTTTTGGGAGGGTAGGAGGAGGGGAGAGTACAGCATCCTTTATGAGCTGGGTGCATTTCATTTCTTCAGTCCTACTATATAAAACTGGGAGGGGTATTCAAACTGAAGCTGTACAGAAACATTTAACTTGAAGGCTTAGTTCAGAAAGGCAACATTACTACTTTGCTGCGCAACTCAGACTATTTCTACATTTTTCCACATCTGAATCGTGACTGTGAGCCAAACAAACAGAACATCTAAGAACGCTTTCCCAACTAGGGAAGCGTAGAGCAAGTTGATTCATGTATCATTTGGTTAATACAGTCCCTTTCATTTCATAAAGGCATCGGGATATTTGTGATGCCTTGATTCACAACCTCTTCACTGTTGCTCTCATCTGCTCCAAACCCCTGTGTTTGACTGACGGAAATTCAAACCTGTTTTAGATGAGCTTGGAAGAATTCGATTTTTATTGATAAATGTCAATTTCACAGAAATATGCAAATCGACAAAAATATATTCCCATCTAGAATCATTCAAATGTACAGTGAAGAGGTTGTGAATCAAGGCATCACAAATACCCCAATGCCTCTATGAAATGAAAGGGACTGTATTAACCAAATGATACATGAATCAACTTAATTTCCCAATCAATCAAAAAACAACAAAACACTGATAATTATTCCCCATTTTCCAGCCAACTGTATTTACCTGACTCAATGAACCCAGATCCTGGTTGTGAATTCTACCCTCATAGTTCCTAAGTAGCTATAAAAAAGGGAAATGATAAAACCAGAGTATATTTTAAAAGATAAATCCCAATTGGATGTCTTGTCAGGAAAGGCTTATTTAGCAAAATAGTTGTGCCATGCTAAATCTTTAACTTCTAGAATTCAGAGCTGGTGAGTATGAGAATCCAAAGTCAAAAGAAAGGCCTGCAGTTTAGTTTTAAGAGGTTTCGTTCTGCTAAACTATCTCAGTCAGATGGTAGTTATTTATTGTCTGATAATAGTCGATAGTGGCATAACAGTTGTTTCCAATAGCTTAAGACTGAGAATGTTCTACATCACCTGGCATTTAATTAAAAAATAGTAATTTCTTTGCTAACCTCTCCCCCCAGCCCTGCTAACATTATTTCATCAAGATTTAGAAACTGATGAACATAAAGCACTCTGAAGCAAGGAAATGTATGGGTAGGCTAGAAAGACACATTGGCATCAAAACCCATGGAGCTGACTTGGGAGCCAAATCCCCTGCTTCTTCATGTGGGTACAGAATGCCTGTCAATGTATTTCCTCCCCCCCCCCCCCCACCCGCACATGGAAAAATGTGGGGGCAACTTCATATGGGAACCACTGCAAAAATTTCCTCCCCAGAACCAGTCTTGCAAGAAGGTCTGATCCAGCTCTTAATTTACGTTGGTTTGCAAGTGAGGCGAAGTTCCTGTCTCGTCAACCACGTTGTCCCATCTCTCAGGAGTGATATTTAATGCATTATTCTACTGCTGCTCACTTGGAGGAGAATAAAGATTTCTAAAGCACTCTCCCATCAAGGGCTTTACCAACAATAACAGCACACACATCACACCAGATTTGGATTTATGCTGAACATTAGGGACACAAACGCTCAAGTGAGTGCGCACCAGGGTTTTTGCAGGCCTAAGTTGGAAGCAGACACACATGAACATTTGGTCCCAAAAGGAAAGGGAGGATGCCAATCAGCATATAAGGGGCCAGCACTGGTCATACTAAAAGAAAAAACCTACACCACTGGAGGGGAAAGGAGCGAGTTCCACTGCTTTGTTTTCACTACAAGTGAGCAAGCTATGTTTTCAAGGTGTAGAAATGAGACCACTAATTGGTTTCCAATACCCTTCAGGACAAGGCTTAAAGAGGCGGTCTTGAATTTAGCTGGGGGTCTACATTTGTCTGTATTGTTCATTCCGAAATATTTATCACTACTCCTGTGTATAACAATTCAAAAGTGTCAATGTGGCAGTTCTTTTGTGAGCTCTTTCAAGCTGGTGCAACTCATTTCCTTAGCTATGTACTTTATTACTGATAAATGCTCTTACGATATTACTGATAAACCTTCAGATGGTACCTGTTGAATCATCACATGCTCATTGACTCATACAGGAGGTGGCTAGAGAAGAATTGGTTGTGACCGATTTTTAATCAGATTTCTGCACATGCGATATTCCAACTTGTTCTGTTATCAAATTCTCTCCCCTGGGATAAAGCCATTCTTTCCTGGTTGACTGGCATGATCTTGTCCATTCCTGTCAAATGAACCTCCTGGCCAAAGGAATCTGAAGCATAGAAGTGTGTAACGTTCTACTGTAACTGGAACTAGAAATAAGTTTCTTCCTTAGCATTACATTCAACATCTCACAACTTTGTTTCTGACAGAGTTGTAAGCTTGTACAGGCTGGAGCTTTAAATGGGTGCATTTGAAATAAGTCTAAATAAATAAACATGGCAAAAGAATGAACGCTGTTGCTCATATTTATAATAATAGTATATATTCTCTTTGAACTCTGTATTAGCCATAACTAGATGTTGTTAATATTTGGTGTTTATATTGCACCCTTGCCCCCTCAAGGTGCTAATACTAATTCAGTATTTAGTCCTCACAGCACTCCTTTGAGCTATGCCCATTTCACATAGGGGGAAACAAAGGAAGAAAGACTTAACCTTTCAGGATCAACCCTTCTCAACACTCAATCAGCATCAAAGCAAGGATTTGAACTCAGGAGCTCCTGTCTTTCTGGTTTTAGAGTCAATCCATCAGACCAGAGATTCCCAAACTTCTTTTTGCTACACCTCCACATTCAGATTTATGTCCCAGGTAAGTCCCCCTCGGCACAGGGGAATACAGATGGTGCAAAGTTCAGAGCCCAGGAGGTTGGGGATGAGTGAAGGGGGAAATCCCCATGTGACCAGCGCATGTGGGAGGAGGCTCACACGTCCTGTTGGAATGCCAGTTGCCCAAAGCGGCAACTCATGCCTGTGTGCAGCAGTGCTGCCCTCTTCCTGCATGCATGTGCACACGCGGTGAAAGACATTTGCTGTTGGGCCAAGACACAGGTGTCGTGCAACTGCCAGTTTAATTCCCAGCACAGCAATGGGAGAGAGGAGACAGGGAGAGTAACGGTGAGACAGAGAGAAAGGATCAGAGTGAGTTCTTGTCCTGTACAGATCCCGTGGGAGCTGGCCAGCAGCAGGATGTGCTGGGTTTATTCTTAATCAGTCAAGTCCTTGAGCTCCCCTGATAACCCTCGCTGGGGAGGGTGGCCCACAGTTGAAAACCAATGCAAGCAGACCATACCTTCTCTTTAGCATATATACACACACACACACACACAGATATATAAATAAAACAAACCACACATCTAGTTTAATGCCTTCTCCCGCTCCTATTCAGTGGCTTGATAGCATTCTGTCCATTGTGTAGATCAGTCCCTTCTGTTTATTTCCAGACAGCAACTATGCCTCTAAAGGGTGCACAATTTCGGTAAATAATCATTTTTCTCATACGGATAATTGATAATAAAACTTGGTACCTGAGCATAGTGAAACCAATGCTCCTTTCCAGTACTCCCATTCATCACAGTACAATCAGATCAGGCAGGTGGGAGATTTTAAAAGAAATAGTTTTTGGTAACTTAGGAAGGGAGTGCAAGATGGAAGTGAGCAACTCCCTTATTAATCATTAGAGTCATGAATAATGGTGTAATAACTGTGTGAAGAAATAAATCCTGATAATACAAAAACCCCAAGCATATGTACTAATTACAAACTTACATAAAATAAAACCTTGGGAAAAAACAGCTCGAATATTAAATTAATAGGACATTCCTACCGATTCAACATAGTGTTGTTCTCTTCAAGGAGAATCAGAGGGCATTCAATTGCACCTACTGGAAAGGACAAATTGTCTAAGTGCATAAGGACAATTATTTCTCATGCTGTCAGAAAAGAAATAAGTCCAGTATCATGATGTTTTAACTATGAGAGTAGGTTGTTCTCAATGGCCTTTTAGGAGGCATATGTTACTACCAAACACTGCTGTTTTCTTTAAGTGAGCATATATAGATGTTGGTGCTGAGTAATCTATTGCCTTTCTTGGCTGACCCTACAAAAGGAATTCTCTGCTGTGGAACCAATTCCATTTGTATCAGGACACCAACAGACACACAGGAAATGGTGTGGACAATAAACGGTCATGGAGATCTCACCACATCTGCTTCCTTTGTTGATTTAACTGGTTCAGTAATAGATACATTAATATAGCATTCCACAAGGCTAGGTTATGAGAAATTTATATGAACATCAATAATTATGCCCTGTTGGGACCTTTTCTGTGGGTTGATCACTCCTACTCCCTTTTTGGCGTCAGCAACTAACGTGGCACTATTTCAACTTTAGTGAGCACATGCTGGGGAAAGTAGTTGCAGCTTCTTTCAGAGTACAGCCAATAAATCCCATGCCTGGGCTCTGTTCCTTTCTGAAACAGAAAAAGCTTGATTTTCTTAACTCAATTTTCATCTCTCACAAAAGACAGCTGAAACAGAAGCGGGCCACTGATTATAACAACCTTATAAAAGGATGTGTATGGATGAGGCATTACACAAAACTACTAGAGACTAGGCAGTGGACAGCATAGTGAAACTCAATAAAGATTAGGGTGCCAAAAAAAAATATCGACTTCATCTTATACAAGAACAACAATGCTCAAAATTCAAAGGCAATATACACCTCTACCTCGATATAACGCTGTCCTCGGGAGCCAAAAAATCTTACCGCGTTATAGGTGAAACCGTGTTATATCGAACTTGCTTTGATCCACTGGAGTGCACAGCCCCGCCTGCGCCCCCCCCCCGGAGCACTACTTTACCGCATTATATCCAACAAATTCATGTTATATCGGGTCGTGTTATAGCAGGGTAGAGGTGTACATAAAAGAAAAAGACTTGTTTCCATGTAGTGCAGATTAAAAAGACCCACTTTATGCACTGCCACAGGTTATTAGTGAAGCAGGCAGAGGTACTTTTTTTTAACATAAAGAATTAGCTACTCATCTAAAGAAGAATGTAGTTACACTAAATAGTTTAAGCCAGTGCATAGACTGACCAGCTAGAAAGGAAAAAATAGAAGTGCCACCTACAAGCCATTTCACATCTCTTTCCTCAAGGCTTGCTTCATTTCCACAAAACAAATCTCAAAACCAGAAAAATTAATTCCAGCTCCTGGGTAATAACGTAAGAACATAAGAACAGCCGTACCGGGTCAGACCAAAGGTCCATCTAGCCCGGTATCCTGTCTACTGACAGTGGCCAATGCTAGGTGCCCCAGAGAGAGTGAACCCAACAGGTAATGATCAACTGATCTCTCTCCTGCCATCCATCTCCACCCTCTGACAGAGGCTAGGGACACCATTCCTTACCATCCTGGCTAATAGCCATTAATGGACTCAACCACCATGAATTTATCCAGTTCTCTTTTAAACGCTGTTATAGTCCTAGCCTTCATAACCTCCTCAGGTAAGGAGTTCCACAAGTTGACTGTGCGCTGTGTGAAGAAGAACTTCCTTTTATTTGTTTTAAACCTGCGGCCTATTAATTTCATTTGGTGACTCCTAGTTCTTGTATTATGGGAATAAGTAAATAACTTTTCCTTATCTACTTTTTCCACATCCCTCATGATTTTATATACCTCTATCATACCCCCCTTTAGTCTCCTTTTTTCCAAGCTGAAAAGTCCTAGCCTCTTTAATCTCTCTTCATATGGGACCCGTTCCAAACCCCTAATCATTTTAGTTGCCCTCTGAACCACCTCCAGCCTCTTCAATTTCAGCTAACTGGCAGGAGAGAGCACATATCCTTTCCTATAGTAGTTTCCTTCACCTTTATATATATATAAACCCCATTCAGATCAGCCATATACTGTACTAAGCACGAACCACTTACATGCTGGAACAGTTTTACACCTTGTAATTTTAATAATGTTTGTGACAAGTGGGATCAAACTTGAATGCTTCACAGCCAGCATTAAGTCTCCCACACGCCATTCATCTCTTGATATAGTATTAACAAAAATCAGCTGTACTACAGTGCTGGATATTTTTACCCTCCACTGAAGAGGCCAATATGAATTACTAATCTAGATGGAGCACTGTTTTGTTCCTGTGTACCAAATTCTATGTTCTTTTCGCAAAAGGCTGAATACAATATTTTGTCCAACTGTTATGGCTTACTGCCATAGCCAACTCTGCGCTTACACAGAATGGTCTTTAACATTATTCTTGCTGCAAAGTACACTAGGCTAATAATAATAATTAGGGTCACAATCAGATAATCATTTAGAAACAGTTTTCTTCAAGACAGCAAAACTGAATGAGTATCAAATAGATCAAAGATGAGGGTGGGTTTTAATTTTCATTTCAGCTGGTGTGCAAAAGGCCCTTTTCACATCACATTGGAGGGCGTTCTGGGGATACACGTGCATGCATGATGTAAACATTCAGAGGACGAATAACTGATTAAAGCAAAACATTATTACCCCCTCTTGAAGGAATTTAGGTTGTTTCATAGTACTGCCATCTCCCTGAGGAATTTGGTATATAATGGAGGTCAATCAGTACAACATGAAGACTGCTTATTCTGGGAATGGAAGTCCCTGATATCGGGGAAAAAGACATTCCACGTAATAAACTTATCTCATGTACCAAAGGCTCCAAAGAAACTTTCGTCACCTTTATTAGGACTAGTATCCTCTGCTATAAGGAATTCCCTGTTTGTGGGGAAGAGGTTAATTGCATCCAGACCTGAATGACCTGGATAACAGAAAGATGGAGTAATACCTTCATCATAAACCATGAAAGTCCAAAACAGCTGCCATATGAACTCCAAGGGAAGATGTCTAAGACAGGTTGACAGGTGAAGGAAGTCAAGCAGTATTTGTGCTGGGAACATAGGAATAGCCGTGGGGGGTTTTGGCACTAGGCTGCAACCCTTTCCCACTTAAGATCTGCATACGTCCTATGTTTGAATTCAAAGTTGTCTTCCCATGTTGGCTTTCACTAAGTTGCCTGTTGCTTTGTATACATCCTTTGGAGAAGCTAGAAGGATGAGAGCCACCTGCTTGGAAATGTCAAGCCTCTCATTTTCTACCTTCCTTGGAGTTATATAGACAGAGAGAGGTCCCAGGTTAAGATGCAGGGCAGTAGTTGCTTCATATAATCATACGTGGTCAGACTCCTAGCCTGTTTGGATCAGCTACTACAGTTCCTAACATGATCAAGACAAATTTTGTCTCAGACAAAATGAGACAATTAGGACCGAGGAACGTTTATCTTTTCTCCATGGGGAGTAAAGGTCTACAAATCAGTCTCAGGAAAAAATACGTCAGCTTCCCCTCTTAGTGTGAAGGCATTATTCAACAGTGCAAAAACAATCAGTTATTCAGATATTCCACGTCCCCCTGTTGTAAGCTCTGCTTCAACTAAACCCTCATTGAGGGACTACTCGTGTGGGTGTACCATTGACTGGCATAGCTTTTGTTTTCTTTACCTTTCAGGAAAGTACTAACCAGTGCTGCCTTGCAGGACACTCATTCTACACAAAGGCTTTCTGCCACATACAAGGTGCAATTCTGTTCCTTCCTTCCTTGCTTTATGTAGAACTTGGGAGTCTGGATTATCCATTTGAATTAGGACTTCTTTTTAGGATACCACCAGATCTTTGAAGGTCCTCAGAGCAATCACAACTATCCTCATTTCCACATTTAAAAGACACTGCACCAGGAGAGAGAGTAAGTGCCTTGGGAATATAGCTCACCTACCAGAGTTATGTATTACAGGGACTATACTTTAGCTCAAATGAATTTGAACATCCATAACCAAGTGTAGATTGTTCCTGGCTTATCAATAACCAGGTGAGCACAGGAGATTGACGGTTATCCTATTACAAGACAAGCATATACTCTGTTTTCAGGGAGACTTCAGCACACACTGGGGTGGTCTGGTAAACATATAGAAAAGCAGCAGCAATAGCATTGCAGTTAATGGTACATTCGAAGTTCTTGGTGTGATGCTGGCTAGCTCTGCTAAATCCTCAATACCAGATCCTAGCTGAAGTCAGGATGGAATAAGTTGTTGTTCTACTTTGGAAGAAATATAAATATCATTTGCACTCCCCTAACATTACTGGAGTCACAAATAAAAGACAACACCATGTCAGGCTTTTTATTCACAAATTTGCCAAGAAAATTGTTCTACTGTAGATGAATTCAAGAAGTTTGATTTATTAAGTCTCCAACCCATAATGGGAGACCAAAAAATTAAAATGTGGAAAAGTAGAAATATTGGCGGAAATAGAGTCCACAAAGAACCACAAGTGTCCTGGATTTAGACAGATTTCCAGTAATTAATACCTATTCTTAAAGAGATGCATGCACTGTAACAGCTTTTAATAGTAATTACTTGCCTCCTTACAGCACATTTTATTAATTCTTACATCCAGATCCTCCCCAGGATACTATGGCACTTACGCTATTGCTTATAGAGCAGTGGTTCCCAAACTAGGGGCGCCGCTTGTGCAGGGAAAGCCCCTGGCGGGGCCCCCATCACTCCCATTTTCACCCATTCCTAACTATGTGCAAGATTCAATGTCGGGCAAAGGCCAAGCATGGAAAATTTCAGCCTCAAAAGGTGAAATCTGGTCTGGAAAGTTTGAACAAACCGTCTGCAGCCATTTTTATTGCAGCAGGGGTAAAAAAATTCTCATTTCTACACAATTTAGCAATGTATTATTTTTATATACAAGTAACACAATCTTTTAAAAAAAAATAATCCCAAAATGTAGGGCCTCTCCAATTTTGCTGCATTCTACAATATCCTGAAAATTCTAAGCTTCCATTTAAAAAAAAAAAAAAAAAAATCTTTTTAAGTTGTGAAGCTAGTCATTGTAGCTAGAGTAAACTGATAGAAAATTGGCACCTGCCAAACAGGAAATTTATCCACCCACCCTTCTTACTTCATTAATATGTGAAAGATATTGCCCAACTGGCAGTATTTAAAATATATATAAAATTATAACATTATGCATAACATTAAGCAATTTAAATGCATTAACACAGCCATTAGCAACAGTGAGATTAGTCAGTTAATCACAGGTAGTGAGTAAATGCAGAAGATATGTTCTAATAGTAATGTTTACATTGTATATTTGCAATTCAAGCCAGTTATCCATTTTTTAATAATTGGTGTATTTTAATATGCTACGGTGCTATGCATTTTATATCATAACACCCTATATATTAATGCACCTCCGTAAGCATTGCCATTGAAATTTTACTTGTGCATTGCACAATTTTGATTTTAAATTTAATGCTGCATTAACAAATTTTCATTTAAATAGGGAATTTACATACTAGTTCAACTTTTTTTTTTTTTTTTTAAAAAGGAACACACCTGATTATGTTTTAGGCATTAATTTTAAACTCAGTTTTTAGTGACATCATCAATTCCAATTTGGACCGATAAAAGTGCTATGCTACTAGCTGATCAGACCTACAGAAAAGGCCAAAAAGCGAAACAATAAATATAACTTAGCATTAAAATCACAGAAGTGGAGGAATGGGATATAATTTTTGGTTTGTACATCACCTAGCACAACGGGGTCCTGGTCTGTGACTAAGGCTCCGAGGCCCTGTGGCATTACAAACACAGAACAGACGAACCTTGCCCCAAAGAGCTTACATAGCTGTGCTAAGTACTTGAGCCTGGAATTATCATTGCAATCTAGTTGGCTCTTACGATATTAGAATGACATTAGGAAGAATTACACCTTACACTTCAAATGGAAGTACTTTATTATGTCTTTCTGTGAATAATCAATTTATTGTTAAATTTGCTAATACCCAGTAACTCACCCTCACTCTGTCATACGTACCATAAATAAGTTTGGGACCATGAAACAACAGGTTGAGTACTTAAACACCGCTGCAGATTTGTCTTTTCAAAGTGTCAGTTGGCAGCCCGTTGAGCCTGCTTGGTCTAAACACGCTGATAGGTCCAAAAGGAATGTACCTCTGAGCATGTACACTCTTCTTGTGGAAACATTCCATCACATACTAGTGTGAAATCACTTCAAAATGTCAACAATAGCACTTCATTGTCTTATAGTAGATTCATGCTTTTATTGGTTGTCTCAATGTGACTCAACAGTTTCAACAATGCAGCTGGGTTGTATGGGAAAAGATTTCTTCTCTGTAACCTAGAAATTGCTTTTTGCAGTTCTTCCAGACATTTCATTGATTTGAGAAGCATTCTTTCTACAGGCACAGGGTTATTTGGAGACACATTACATACCCCGAGTGACAAGGGATTAGAACTTTTTTGTTTCAGGGGCAACACTTTAGGTTCAAGTGTATGGGGTTTGTCATGTACGTCCATACAAACAGTTTCCCTTATCTTTGTACTGCCTTGATTGTTTGAAGGCATCTGCTTCATGTTTGCCAAACACTCCTTTCCCACTGATTCAAATTCAGAATCTTCTGAACTGTCATAATTAACAAGGCTTTGAAGGCAATCCAATGCAGATGTGTTATCAGTCCATATCAATGAGTTAGACTTGTTGGGTTTTACAACTTGGTCATCACCTTGCTGTTCCATGGGTACAGAAGGCTTCTGGGAAGAAGCCAAAGATACCAGAGTGTGTTGTACTGGATCACAACAAGCATTCTCCAAACTTAAATCTGTCAGACAGGTTTTTTTTTCTTGGTGGGATGAGGTGACAAAAGAAACACACACACCTCTTTTAGACGCAATATCAAAGCAGTTAGAGATGTTGACAAAATGATGCCAGTCTTCTCTAAGAAGTTTTAAATATCTTACAAAATACTCAAGGAAGCAGGTTTCTGATGAAATCAAAAAGTCAAGAAGAACTGTGGAATCAAACGCAATACTTTTTAGGAAAAATAAAAAGATACAGTGAGGATTACAGCCACTCTCATGTGTCAGGCAGATCCAGGTTTCGTCGTCTTCTGCTGCAAGGCACAAGTTATCAGCAGCATCATGCCATAACCTG
Source organism: Chrysemys picta bellii (assembly GCF_011386835.1). Classification (NCBI taxonomy): domain Eukaryota; kingdom Metazoa; phylum Chordata; order Testudines; family Emydidae; genus Chrysemys; species Chrysemys picta. The sequence continues at coordinate 8,052,894 of NC_088800.1, read as the reverse complement.
AAAAGTTACCCAAACACAGATTAAACGGAATGCAATAGAACAGTTATTTAAATACTGAATAATTTTCCATAAACATTCTTGCTTAACATTTTTAGTAATTTTAACTACAGAGGTAGAAGCAATGTATGAGAGATCAGCAGGATACACACCAGATCCTATTATAGTTTAATATTAAAGGCAAGGTTTTCCAATCTATATATTGAACTCAGCAAAACTATAATATAACAATATATGGAGATATACCTATCTCATAGAGCTGGAAGGGACCCCAAAAGGTCATTGAGTCCAGCCCCCTGCCTTCACTAGCAGGACCAATTTTGCCCCAGATCCCTAAGTGGCCCCCTCAAGGATTGAACTCACAACCCTGGGTTTAGCAGCGGTGTTTGAGCTGGAGCCCCTGTTGGTATAAAAACAAGAGGGGACTGCTAGCATGGTGTTCTCTGTGAGGGCTCCACAGCTTTGGAATTTGCTCCCCTTCTTGGTCTGAAATATCCTTAATTTGATGACCTCCAGGACATTAAGATACCTGAAATATTGGTGGTCAGTTATCGTAAACCGTACTACTCCATTTAATATGTATTTATATGTTACGTCAAAGGTGCCTCGAATATGTGAGTAGATATCCTTTTCACATTTTTTTAAAAATACAAACAATTAATAAAGGTTACTTCATTCACAAGATGCTATGCACCTTGGAAAAAGTTATTTAGGTTCCTAAGTATAGATTTAGGTGTCTAACTTTAAGGCCAGCATTTTCAAACCTGGGTGCCTTAACATTTAACAACAGACACTACTAGCAATAATGCAATCAAACAAATCTGAAATTACAAAGTGATTCACCCAGCCAAGTTTCTTTTCATAAAGTTGGGCTGCATCTCCTGTCCCCTCCCTTGTACAGGAAATTGAATGAAAATGAAACAAAAGGGTTTGCATGATAAATGTATAATGCACAAGAACTCAACACATTTTAGATATCAGTATTGCCACTTCTCAGCAAGTTATGGGGATCCTGCCTAAGAAACCATTACTGTAAGGTGTGATTACAGTTCACTTCAGCAATCCTCAGATTCAACTATCATTCATTCTTAAAGTTTAATCATAACATGAAATCCTTCTCCAAAAAGTTGAGTGTTCACAAAAAACACTCAAGTCTTGCCTTTCAGTCAGCATCTGACCATCACTCAAATTCTGTGAAGTCAGCTACTGTGAATTAGAGGGTAGGACTGAACTTGTAATAGAAAGACTACTATAAACACCACTTACAGTCTGATCTGAAACATATTAACATCAATGTAAGACTCCCAGTGATTTCCAACTACACCTCTACCCCGATATAACACTGTCCTCAGGAGCCAAAAAATCATACCGCATTATAGGTGAAACTGCGTTATATCGAACTTGCTTTGATCCGCCGGAGTGTGCAGCCCTGCCCCGCCCCCGGAGTGCTGCTTTACCGTGTTATATCTGAATTCATGTTATATCGGGCCGCGTTATATGGGGGTAGAGGTGTACTGTTGATGTCAATGGGAACCATATCAGTTCCTACAAAGTAGTTCATTAAATCCATTAAAGATTGTTAATGTATTTTCTTGTGTTATTACTTTATGTAATGGTCATATAAAAATACTGCTATTGTGAACTGTATGATCTCACTAAATAAAAGCTTAATTTGTCTTCAAAGATCTAACAAAGAAATTAATATATATACCAACCTATCAAACTTTAAATAAACCGTTAACAAAGATTTAGCAGCTTCCAGCATGTCATCATCTTGTTCTATAAAGACCATGGAAAGCCACTCACAAGGATGTACATTTGAATGAAAATGTGGAGAAGACTTCAGATGTTTCTTCAAGAATATCAATAACCGGGACATGAAACTCTGCAAGTCTGCTAAAAATAGAGAGCATAACTGTGAAATTTTGCTTTCATTTTTTCATATTGAAAAGCCAAACCCACATTTCCTTAAAAAAAAACAGTGGACAGTATGGAACCCAGTTGTCCAAGCACACATCCCTTAGCTCAACTGAACTAGCACTGCATTGACAAATGCCTTGCAGAATGATACCATTTATGGAGTCAAAAATCAAAGCCATCAAAGCAAAGAGCCATCAGCAAAATCATTTCACCTCAAATCCAACATAGTTACTTTTTGCACAAACGTATATGTAAAAACTCTTACAATATTTACTTTTATATGTCTAATGCAAAACACAGATTTCACTGCTCAAGTGGAGGACAACATCCAGAAGAGTTAGCATTGACGCAATTTAAGGACATATGCAAATATATTATTTGAAGAATGGGATTCTTAGGCTCTTGTTACTTCCTCCCACAGAAAGACCACATATAAGAGATGGGAGGCGGGGGGAACCTTTATGGTTGTGGGGTGGGAAGGGGTCAGCCCTCTCTCTCTCCCAGGCTTACTGCAGAATAAACAAGGAGATTACATCTCCATAATCTGCTGGTGTCAGGAGAGCTGTAAAAAAATCCAAGGCCGTCTACATAGAAACCCTATATTCCCACACTTGCCCTGGGGTCTCTGACTCTCATTTGGCTCTCTGACTGCATGTCTCCATTGGCCCTGGCCTCCAGCAAATGCAAATGTAGAGAGAGGTGAGATATAATCCACCTCATGCCACAGATAGAATGATCTGATAAGGCCACCTTGCTGTAATTTATCCCACTTGGTCCCTCCCATGCAAAGGAATAATCTGGTGCAGTGTTAAGACTAAGATCCCTATGGTCCAGTTTTTTTTTAGCGTCAACGAATTGCAGAATCAGGGCCTAAACTTTTGCAGGAAATATAAATGTATGAAACTGGTAATACAAACATAGCAAAATCTACTCTGACAAAAAAAAACCTTCAAAGATTAGATAGGTTCTCATATGTATGTTGGGAGACTGCTGTGACTGAACATAAATGCTGAGAGATACAAACCAAACCTTGCCAGAAAATTACATTATTCAGGAAGATGTCCATTTTCTAGGTCACCACAGAACTGTACCATGTTTGTGGGGATGGAGGGGCAGAAGGAGAGGCCCATCTATACTCTTAGCCCAGCAGAAGGATCTGTCCTATCTCGGGGCCTCTCCTTCTGCCCCTCCACCCCCACGAACATGGTACAGTTCTGTGGGGACCTAGAAACGAAAGCTTATGCTCAAATAAATTTGTTAGTCTCTAAGGTGCCACAAGTACTCCTCGTTCTTTTTATTATTAGTAAGAATATAAAATTTTCCTGCAATTCTTCATTCTGATTGCAACACCCCCTAATTTTAAATACTACCTGTACACTGCATGTCAGCAGCACCTGCATTGCCACATACGGCCTGAGGATACAAGAGGAAAGATTCTCCCAAGACTACCATGCCATTTTATTGCTGTGGCCAGCTCTTGAAAAACAACCTTGTGTGTACCATATAAACACCCTTCCTCATATGAGAGATTTACCTCTGCAATATTCCAGTGCATAGTAAAAAGATTCCTCAAATCCAAATTTGGGCCCAATTTTCCAAACAAGTGCTCTCAGCATTTTAAAAAAAAACAATGGCATCTTAGATTATCAGAAAGTATTTCTTAGATTGTATTGGAAAAGCTCTATGGATTGAATGATATAATCTGAATGGAAGCTAATGCTGTAGCAAGATTTGTTACAACATGGGAATCACCTTTGTTGTAAAAAAGTACAATGTAGCTCACCCTAAAATTAGATTTTTAAAGGCTTGCCTTGCTTCTCAGCAAAAGACTATGAACCTTCAATCATCATACATGTTCAGGTACTTTTCAGACTGAAATCAGGGATCATTCTATTCCCCCCCACCCCCTCAGAACTAGAATATCTGGTAACTACCACCAAGGGTTAGTTTAGTTCAAATTACGCAATTTTAAGTCTATAATATAGCAAACAAACAAAACCCCAAACCCATATTATCACCCAACCACCTGTGCCTAAATTGTGTTCCTAACATTTCAGTTCTATAGAATCATAGAATTATCAGGGTTGGAAGGGACCTCGGGAGGTCATTTAGTCCAACCCCCTGCTCAAAGCAGGACCTAATCCCAACTAAATCATTAAACTTAAGTGAAGTCATTACTCTTAATATTTTAATAGTGTTTTAATCTAGCTGGTTGCACCCTTCGTACCATCTGGAGGCCGAGCTCATTGTATATCTCTGGGGCTCACTGGATCCCTTCATTCCCCTCACAATCTTCCTGGGTGCCACCATCCCATGCCCCTCTATTTCAGGGACTCCTTGCAACTCCCACTTGAATATTCCTTCCGCAGTAGTTCTGTGTGCACCCCATTCCCTTCTCCTCTCATACCAGGGTCCCTCATTTTCTTCACTATGCCAGCGGCTCTATGGGCACTCCCATTCCCACTTCCCCACCACAAATAGCAGAGGCTCTGTGTGTCGCTCCTTTCTACTCCCCCACCCCAATGGCAAAGGCTGTGTGCGCTCCCTTCTCCGAGTCCCCCATTCGCCCCACCAGGCCAGGGTTTCTGTTCCCCACTCATGCCCCGCTCCCACCATACATGGGGCCCCAATCTCTGCATCATGCCAGCAGCTAGGTCTCTCTCCTTTCTCCCTCCTAAAGTACCTTTCTTCCCCACCCCAACTGTAAGGGAAGGGGCAGATAGCTGGTTCCTCTCTCCCCCACCTGACGCAGGCATTGAGGAGGCCGGATATTAAGAAGAAAGAAAGGGATTCTTTTCTCTCCCTCTGCCTGCCCCCATGGCTGACAATTCACCCCAGGGACCCAACAGGAAGAGCAATTATTTCTCTTCTGTTATTCAGGGTGTCAACACATTACACTCTACTGGGAGGATGAGTAGGGGTACTGTTATGCTGCAAAGTATTAATAGATGACAGTAGCTCCATGTGTTCCTATGTTCCCTCTATCAATGTTCTGATTGTCCCCAAAATCAACAGGGTTCTGGCCACTAATTCCTAGAAATTCCCTGAAAATCGAATTGGTCGGATGTGGCATTCAGAAATAATTGTGTTACACACATAAAGAGAAATGCTGTTGTGTATAAGACTTTGCAAGCTCAGCCAACAATTTTAAATTGCCTAAATCAACTATAAGCTTTAGAATGCATGCTACTTAATGAATTTAAACAGAACATTACCTTTTATTTCAGCTGCTTTAGTAGAGTTCTGCACCTTGATCTCTAAAGCTTTAAGTAAAACCAAACTTAAGGCTCTGAGGATTACTTGGTCAGGACCACTGTGGATGCCATCGTCAGGTTGAGCTTCACTGCCTCCAAAATAGCTGGCTTTTTCAGAAACAGGTATTTGATTCAGCCACCCCAAATTCACAGCTTGCAAAACAACATTAGCCAGCGCTAACATATCCTTATCCAAATAAGGATCCTGTAGGGATAAAGGGGGTAATGATCCACTTATGAAATCTTCACCAGCTTTATAAAGGATGCATTTTTTGAGGAGCATAATGGACTTCTTCTTGATTAAATAATGAACTGATGAATAAGTGAGGTCCAAGATGCAAGAAGTATTCAAAAATAAAATTCTTTGGCATTTGAAATGTGACTCTATTTGGATTCTTGAGGCCACAAGAACTTCAAGAAAATCTATGAATCCGATCAAGTTGTTTGCAGCTTTAGAATATAGTGAAGTATCCTGGAAGCTGTTAAAACGACGAGACAAAATGGAATTGTAAAATCCTTCAAGTACAGTATCAAGAGGAGTGAAAACCTTTTTCAGGAGATCTATAATAAATAAAATAATTGTTAAGCAGAGTTGAAGTGGAGTTCCTAAAGTACAATTCAATTAACCAGATAATTTAAAACAACTTTTCACCACTGAAATAGCATCAGCAAGGAGGAGATCATGATAATCTCTCAAATTCAATGTGTATTGGGGGCACTGTATTTTCATTTTTAATATATTTTTTTGTATTATGACAAGGTAAATAACCCATTGCCATTAGTATTTTAAACAGGCTGATTTCTCTGAAGGATATTAAGTAGCCTTCCTCCCCCTAGTGGACACTTGTATATTAATATCAAAAAAATCTTACAATACCTGCTTTGTGCAAATCTTTATCTTTCAAAATGTCTCTAATAATAGCTCTAAGAATCCATAGACATTCTGCTACTTGATCACTCTTAGGGAATTCTGACAGAGTCTTCAAACAAAAAGTGAGCCAGGTGACATTAAATGTATTCTAGAAAAATAAATTAAAAAATTATTCTGTATGCACAAAATGTGATGTGATATTACTTTTTTTTTTAAAAGTTATAACTGTTGTGCATAGTAAGTTAACACACTGATACATATAAAAGGAGTAAGTGTGGGAATGGACAAAGAGACAGACAGAATATAGAAGTGCCAAGCAGTTTTACTAAAGCACCTATCATTCCTTTACAAACATTAAACTGCACAACAGCAATTTGATAAGCAAAAATCCTCCTCATTTTACATACAGGAAAACCAAAGCCTGGTGAAGTTATGTGATTGATCCGAAGTCCCACAAAAGGACTGTGGCAGATGCAAGAATTGAACTCATAGCTCCCACATTTCTTGTTTCTAGAGGCTGGTAATAGCACAAGTGTGGGTAGCAAGCACGTGTCAGATAGCAAGTGTCAAAAATCGGGACAGGAGGTGGGGGGTAATAGGTGCCTATGAGAAAAAGACCCAAAAATCGGGACATCTGGTCACCCTAAGTGTGGGGAACGGTTTGCAAGAAAACACAACCATTCAAACTATTTTGTACATGTGCAAGTTATTTTCTTACTAGTGAATTAAGCAGTAACACATTAGACAGAAACTGAATTAATGGGCTTCATCATTTTAAGACCCCTGTGCAGGAAGTATTAAAAACAAATATGTTCTGAAAGACAATACCATCCAAAGAAATTGCTATAGGGCCTATAGTATGTGCCCACTAAGTAAACAGGGTAGTTGTACCTTTGTCAGTCCCAGGATATTAGAGAGACAAGAAGGGTGAGGGAATATCTTTTATTGGACCAATTTCTGTTTGTCTCTCTCACCAACAGAAGTTGGTCCAATAAAAGATATTACCTCACCCACCTAGTCGCAATAAGTAAACAGTAAGTTTTGGTAACTGGGGACATTCAGAAAACAAAAAATGGAAAAGTATTCTATTAGTTATGAACAGGTTGGTGCCTATTTTTATTTGCTGAAGGATTTAGATTTCAAATAAATGTAAATATAGTAAGATTTATGAAGTTCAGCAAGCTGCACAATTAATATTCTACAATGCAAATCGCCTAAAGAGAATATCTTTGTGACACAAAAATAAAACTATTAAAAGCATTTTAAAACAAAAACCACAAGCTTGATGTATTTACATTAAAAGAAATATTCATGCTCACTTTCAGAACGTTGCTCCTGCCTATGTTTCTGACCTCACTTCTTCCTACACATTCTCCTGATCCCTGTCAGAGCCACTAACTGCTCCCTTTGTCCACTCCATGCTCTCTTTGGGTATGTCTATACTGGAAATGGGAGCCAGTCTTCCAACCTGAGTAGACAGACTTGTGCTATCAGGACTCGATCTAGTGCTCTAAAAATTGGAACTATGGATGTTCCGGTTCGTGCAGAAGCTCAGGTTCTCAACGCTAGGGGCCTGGGTGGGCTTGAGAGCCCAAGCTCCCACCAGAGGTGGAACATCCACAATTGCTATTTTTAGCACACTAGCTCAAGTCCCGCTAGCTCTCTCCCAGTTGCAGTGTAAACATACCCTTTCATGCCCCTCCTACCACATTTGAAATAGTCTCTGGAAACATTTAACAAGCATCTTCCCTTTCCTCCACCAAATCACTCCTCACCCAATACCTCCTCAGTGTGGCCCTCTCCCACAACGCTACCTCGTACTACTTTTACACTCTGTTTCGGAAAATGGCTCTGAAAAAAAGACAGTGTGCCCAGAGTTGAGAAAGAGCAAGACTTTGAAGCAGGAGGCCACTGAGGGATGTGCCCATGGCATGCTGCAAAGCAGTCATGCTAGCAAGTACACAGATCCATTGTCTAAAATTCCTTTTGGAAGGATGGAACATGGTAGACAGAGGTGTTACAGATTTGAGGCTGCAGATGCAGGAAGGGAGCAGCTCTGTTATTACTCTATAGTCTGATGGGCATGGAAGGATTCCAGCACCTCCTCCCACCAACAGGCACTGCACCTGTTTAGGCAGGCTTTGCACTAGAGAGAAAATTTAATTGTTACACTGTAAAATGTTCAGTGACTGCTCTGTGTCATTTAACTATTGTAGAAGGTCAGCTATAGTTAGATGGAACAACTAAGGAAAACTGGAAGGAATGTATCCACTCATGTTTGCTTTGATAGCTTACATACAAATTCAAAGTCCACCCAGGAACCTGACACACTCACCTCTTTCTTTAGTTGGAAATATATAAGGGAGGCTATACTTTTTGAAGCCATGTGAGACAATAGTTTATCAGAACTATTGCATAGACAAATCTGCAGACATGTAAAAAAAAAAAAAAAAACTAAGTTACACTCACTTTTTACTTTGTTTTGAAAAGTTTTGAAAATAATTAAAAAAAGCTTACTAATTTTGAATCAATTTTTGTCTCTTTCAGAAGAATTGTTATTATATCAAGGTACTTCTGTCTTATGCTGAATTCAGTTTCCTGGGACTGTACTTTGGCAATCATCATCTTGATCAATGTTAACTGTAGCAGTATCATTTCCCGTGAACAGAACACTGAAGAGCTCGTGTTTGCAAAGCTATCAGATTTATCATCTGTCACAAGGGCAAGAGCATCTGAAACAGCAGAGTCCTGATGGCTCCAAGTGCCCCAGTTAGGAGATTCTGGGCATATTTGATTATGTGACTCATTAACTCTTGTGGATGAATCTTGTGGTGAAACATGCGGGTTGAGGAAAGCAGCATAATCCTGGCTGTTCTTTGTTAAAGGAGTGCCTACCAGCACATCCCTATGCAGCTGCTGGAGAAGAGACAGATCTCCCATTTTGGGAAAAATTTTATGAAATTTTATGTTTTGGAGAATGCCACATGCCTTCACTTATTACTTGTGGACATTATGGGTCACTTCAGAAATTACTTCTGTCCAATCAAAGAAATGGATTTGTAGCTTTATAAAGGCATTTCTTCTAGGGTATCTAGGAAAAAAGTAATGAGATTAAATCATTTTTGCTATTAAATTTAATAGATTAGCAGAATGATACAGCTGAATATGGATCATTTACTGAGCACCATAGTTAAAATGAAACTACTTTTAATAAACATCATTTGAAAGAAAATCTGGGAATGTGCATTTAGCACAATATTCCTTAAACAGCAAGGACGATAACTAACATCCACACAAAACTCTTCATCCAAACATCCCAAAGCACAAAATGTGTTATACCACAAATCCAGGAATCTTGCCAACCTCTGAAATGAAGCCATTTGGATGGAGTCATGCAGGACTGGGTGCATAGCAATACTTCTGAAATGGGGCAGAAAGGGAAAAATACTGTGACCATTTGAAACTTCAGAGGAATTTTAGGCAGGCAAGGGGAAGTTACTGAGTCAATTTGACCAGCCATGCAAAAATACCATGCCATCCTGAATGATCGAGATCTCAATTTAAAGTCACTCGTGTAAAAGCTCCAGCAACACACAGTGCCTTCTAGCATCATGCTGGGACACTGATTCAGACATGAGGGAACAGTGCCATCTACTGCATTGCCAGCACCCTTTCCTACAACATCCTGGGTTTTGCCAGCTATGAATAAGTATTTTTTTTTTTTTAAAAGAACCGAGTAAAGATGCATTGCCAGTATGTCTTGATGTTTGTCCACTGGAGAAAATGTATTCAACCTTATTTTCAAAACTTGTATTCCATGGATGTTCAACCATAGTTTGTTTTGACTAAACACATACAAATCTGCATTTTATTACTGCTACAGACATCCCAACAACTGATCTACTTCCCTTTTAAAGCCATTCACTGTACCAAGTTTTAAACCACTTGGTTGATGGACAAACAAAACTCAAAAAAAAGGAAAACAATACGTTCACACTGGATTTTAACTAAAGATAATAAGGCCCCAATTCTGTAAATGGATCCAGGTGAGCACACCCTTGAACCAGTATAGAGTCCCAATGAAGTCAGTGGGACTATACAGCAGCATCAAGATCTGCCTACATATATGTGTTTGCAGGATGAAGGCTTCAAACTTAAGTTTATTAAAAGTACTTGCTGATAACTGTGCAAGTTTTTGCAGGATTGGCACCAAAATATTTTTAAATGGCCAAACATTAAAAGCATTACCAAAGAGTTGTATTAAAAACAAGCTAACTTAACTGCTTCTATGTAGATTCTTCTGGAGTTCACAGATATTAGTGAGGGCAGGATTCAAGTGCTCGCTGGAACTGATGAAGGCAAGGCAGGCTATCAGAAGACACATTTTGATCTGAAACACAAAAAGAGAACGTTGGGGAAACACTATTCTCCCTCTCCAGAACAATATAAAACACTGGTTTCTTACATCTGGCTTCTCATTTCTTTTTTACATAGCTAAGCTAAGGTCAGTCTGAAGTGGGTAGGGTTCAAGATTTTCACCACAAGAATTCTTAAGAATCACTCTTAAAAAAAATGGAGATGAATGACCCAATACTACACTCTGTTGCACGTGAGCTCCAGGGGAGTAATACACACATACTGAAAAGCAGAACTTGGCCCTTGCTTTAATAAACAGAATAAAACAAAGCTTGTGTAACTGCATTAGTTAACGTCTACATTTTCAAAAGTCCCGGTCTCTAATTCTGGGTGCCTGATTTCTAGAGGTGCTGAGCACCCTCCAGCTGAAGTCAATAGAAACTGCAGGTGCTCACTACTTCAGAAAGTAAGGTTCTTTTTACCGTCTGCAACTGAGACACTCCAAATAAGAAGCTACTTAAGAAGCTGGGTCTAAGAATCTGTGAACACCCCTAAATATACATAAAAGTCCTTGCCAGGAAGGCCATACAAATACTTCAACCACATGTAGAAAGACTGACCTTGTTATCAAAGATTATACTTTAAATAGCATCACAATTATTTAGTACAGCTTAAAGAGAAGTTACTATGAATTTAAGTATCACTCTTTAGTTTCAAGTGGGAGTATCTATCTAGGTACTTACACAGCTCCATCACCACACAAGTGCCTTGACAGACAGATCTCCATACCAGAGAACTAAAAAGACACACTTAAGATCATAGCAGTTTCTCTTTGCATACTATTATCTTTAGGTGACAGTTACGACTCATAACACACTCTAGAGGCACTTCTTTAGCACCTTTCTAGTTTCTATTAACTCTCTCTACAACATTAGAAACTTTTCCCCCAGCATGCCTTTTTGGGGCTGGGCCTTAAAATTTGGCAGAACTAAACAAGCACAGTCCCAGAGTGGTCATTTTGTAACTAGCTGCATTTCTTTTTCCAGCTGGTAAGTACTTATATTCCCTTTCTTATTCATGAAAAGATAGCACATTGTCATAGCAGGATTCCCAGCACATCTATCAATTATACTTGCAAGCAGTAGCAAACAGAACCACGGAGTTTACACATTTTTAGCTTCTGCTTATTTTGACTAGGAGAAATAGAGTAAAAGTATACAAAATGTTAGACTGTAGCACCCAGCATATATATACAGTACCTTTTAGCTGAAGATCTCAAAGTACTTTCCAAAGGTAGGGAATATTCCCATTTTATATATGTGGAAATTAAGTTATAGATAAATAAAGTGACTTTCCAAGGTTATGTAGCAAGCTAGTGACAGACTGAAGAATATAACCCAAGTCTCCTGACTACCATAACTAGACCATATTTCCTCTGAGGCAGAATCTAAAATTGGAATTGGAAGATAAGACATTATCCATAATGAACTATAAAAATTGTGGTAGCACTATGTTTTTTACACAGACATCCATGTATTTTTGAGAATATCTTTCCACCGCACTTGTGACAGCTGACCTGCAGTGTTCCTCAGCCAAATCTCAATCAGGCTGATGCAGGGACCGCTATCAGTTCTCAAAGCCTGCACTTTACATATTAAGAATAAATCTGATACTTCAGGCTATACATTTCTCCTTCATTTGCAGAATATACTTTGAATTCTACTTGAGATAGAAATTTATGATCTGAAACCTCATAAAATTTCTTTGGAAATCACCCTGTGAATATTTTATACAACTCTGAGTTTAATCTCTATCTAAACCAATACATAAAATTATTTCAACATATTTACTAATGTACTCAGGACCAAACTGAATTACTGTCCGAGAGGTTAAATGAATGGATCTCTCGTGCACCAATTTATACAATACAGTGAGGCTGTTAGTGTGAAATAAATTTAGAACTCCTCTGGGACAAGCACTATGAAATTGTACCTTTGCAACATGATAGTGTTTGTGCTTTCCCTGACCATATATCATAGTTATACAGCACCATTAATTTACACGGCACTTTACCAAACATTGATAAGACATGTCACTTGCTCAAGACCTCAATCTAAAACAGATTAAACCAACGTAGGATACCAAGTCAGGAAAAGGGGAGAGAGTGTCGGTCATTACAAAATGGGAGAGGGTTGCTTTAAGAGATGGGTTTTAAGAAGTTAATTTGAAAGCGCGAAAAGATGCCAAAGGACAACAGAGATATTTTTTCAGCCATAGTAAGACACCATGGCAGAGGGGACAACGCTAAAAGAGAGGGAATAAGAGACAGCTGTACGATAATAGGGATATGTAAGGAATAATGTACTCCAATTGTCCCTGGAAACCAATCAAGAGCGGGATCCAGAATAAGAAACAATCCCTGCCCTGAAGAGCTTGCAACGTAAATAGACAAGCCAGACAAAAGGTTGAGAGAAAAGGGATATCGCATATAAGCAGCGTGAATAACGTGATGGTTGTCAAACATCATGTTAATGCCATGATTGTTTTGGTTTAACTTAAATAAAAATCACAGGGATTGGTAAATAAGAATTACTAAATAGAAAGTAAGGGAGAAGAAACACTGAAGGGAAAGGATTGGGGTAGGAAGCAAGGAGGACAGTTGACTTGAGGTCAACAAGTTTTGAGGAACACTATAAATCACAAAAGTCAATGGCTAGTCAATGACTCCACAATATCCCTAAAATAGAATTATAAAGTCTGTATGTGTTTTCAGGGTATAGTACTTCAGCTAACGTACTATATACAGAAATCTATCGCTCATTTGATAACCACTGATGTTGAAATAGTTTTGTTTTCAAATCACATTATCTTCTACATTCTCCGACTGCATTTTAAGTCACAAGTGATATTTGTTGGTTACAGTTGACCTGTGTCTATGGCATATCATGACTCACATAGGATACAACTAGCCAAGGAAGCATGTGTTTCTCACAATCATGACTAAAGGAAAGTCCTGTTAAATCATTATCTTTGTTTTGTCCTTCATTGGAGCATGATCATATTAAATGCTATTGCATGAAAAGTTTCTCCTGACTGCTATCTTCACAAACAGAAAACAATGGTGGATTCAGCTATGATGCATGAAATATGGGGCATGAGCATACTCAAGTTTCACTGAAAGGCTCTGGCACCTGTCAAGGAGTCATGGCAGATCCACACACAACAGGATATAGATGAACTATACTCTGGCTCTCTGAACTTTATAATTGGCTGGAGAATTGTGTTTCAGCTTATAGGCTTGCCTTTAAAAAGCTGTTACATTTCCAGCCTCTGTGTGGGAATAAATATTTCCCATGTAAATCACAGTTCATCCTGCCTGCCTGTGCAGTCTCCAACAACTGTGAGGTGTGAACCATCTGTTATCTTGATCGTCTGCAGTGTTGTTGTAGATAGGTTGGTTCCCAGATAGGAAACACAAGGTGGGTGAGGTAATATCTTTTATTGGACCAACTTCTGTTGGTGAAACAGACAAGCTTCAACATTTAGACAGAGGTCTTTTTCAGGTCTGGGGAACCAGCTTGAAAGCTGGTCTCCTTCACCAACAGAAGTTGGTCCAATAAACAATATTACCTCAGCCACCTGCTGTCTCCTAATAACAACCATTTAGAACATCAACACTTAACTTTTTCCACTGCTGGTCATTATAGTAGCAACACCCAAGCTAATGTCCTGGCTGAACAGAGCAGTAATTATTGGAGCACAGTGGGGAACATAACCAATCAGGTGAGGAATTCATTCTCCCACCCCAAAATGTGAAGTCATCAACTACACCACATGGGGATGGGAAAGAGTAGAGCCTCCTCCCCACTCCCACCAGTACCAGATGTCTGCCAATAGCAAAGACCCCACACTTTTCCCTGACATTTTTTTTTTAAACCTGTCATTACAGGGAGCAAAGAGCCCGAGGAAGGAGAGCTCAGAAGGTGGAAGCGTCCCTGGCTTCATCTGCATCGTGCCTAGAACAGCAGGTTGCCCATAGGCAGCCTCCCCTCCCTAGATTGCAAAGTGATGCTGTGACAGATCAGCTCCTCCTCAACCTGCGGCCCTCTCCCCTCACCATCCGCCTCAACCTCAGCCCCTCCTCCTGCCTTCGCACACCCCCGCCCGCCCAACTGTCCTCACCCCCTCCTCACGCCTTCGCACACCCCCGCCCGCCCAACTGTCCTCAGCCCCTCCTCCTGCCTTCGCACACCCCCGCCCGCCCAACTGTCCTCAGCCCCTCCTCCTGCCTTCGCACACCCCCGCCCGCCCAACTGTCCTCACCACCCCCCTCACCCCCTCCTCCTGCCTTCACACACCCCCACCCACCCAACTGTCCTCACCGCCCCCCTCAGCCCCTCCTCCTGCCTTCGCACACCCCCGCCCGCCCAACTGTCCTCACCCCCTCCTCACGCCCCTCCTCCTGCCTTCACACACCCCCACCCACCCAACTGTCCTCACTGCCCTCCTCAGCTGCTCCTCCTCCTGCCTTCACACACCCCCATCCGCCCAACTGTCCTCACCCCCTCCTCAGCCCCTCCTCCTGCCTTCACACACCCCCACCCACCTGTCCTCACTGCCCTCCTCAGCTGCTCCTCCTCCTGCCTTTGCACACCCCCGCCCGCCCAACTGTCCTCACCCCCTCCTCCTGCCTACGCACACCCCCTCCTCCTGCCTTCGCACACCCCCTCCCGCCCAACTGTCCTTACCCCCTCCTCAGCCCCTCCTCCTGCCTTCACACACCCCCTCCCGCCCAACTGTCCTCACCGCCCCCCTCAGCCCCTCCTCCTGCCTTCGCACACCCCCACCCGCCCAACTGTCCTCACCCCCTCCTCAGCCCCTCCTCCTGCCTTCACACACCCCCACCCGCCCAACTGTCCTCACCCCCTCCTCCTGCCTTCACACACCCCTGCCCGCCCAACTGTCCTCACCCCCTCCTCCTGCCTTCACACACCCCTGCCCGCCCAACTGTCCTCACCCCCTCCTCCTGCCTTCACACACCCCCACCCGCCCACCTGTCCTCACCCCCTCCTCAGCCCCTCCTCCTCACCGCCCTCCTCAGCCCCTCCTCCTGCCTTCGCACACCCCCACCCGCCCAACTGTCCTCAGCCCCTCCTCCTGCCTTCGCACACCCCCGCCCGCCTGTCCTCACCCCCTCCTCCTGCCTTCGCACACCCCTGCCCGCCCAACTGTCCCCACCGCCCCCCTCAGCCCCTCCCCCTGCCTTCACACACACCCGCCTGCCCAACTGTCCTCACCCCCTCCTCACGCCCCTCCCTCGACCTCAGCCCAGCTCCCCGCCACCCCCCAGCCGCCCTCACCTAGCAGCCCAAGGTCCCGCTCTTTAGCCATCGCCGCCAGGCCCCGCCGCGGTGCATACGAGTCACGCAAGTCTCGCTCGCCCCTCCCACCCATCGCTGCTAGGCAACCCCCTCGCTTTACCCGCCCCTGGAGACGGGGCGCGGTAGGGCCCACTTCTCCCAGAACAAACTCGAGCGCAATCAATCCTTACCGTTAGCTGTCGCAAAGCCCCACCGGGCTTTACGGCATTTGGGAGGGGAGATGGGCGGAGTCGCCCAAACCCCGCCACCCAACCCGGCGCGGCGGTAGTTTACGGCTTGGGGCGGGACTATGGCTGCGGCAGCTGATTGGCTGCGGTGGGGGTCAGCCCCTGCCCAGTGACCCTGGAGTGAGGAGGGGGGCGGCTCAGTCAGTGCAAAGTGTCCCCACAACGCCCCCGGCTGGGTCTGCGGCTCCCCCCACCCCTGAGCCAGTGCCAGTGGGGGGAGCGGCGGCGGAGCGGCCGCCGGTCCCGTCCCCCTCAGGAGGAGACAGGTAACAGCCGGGGGGCTAAAGCCCTGTTTGCCCCGAGACTCCGTCATGGGGGCGCCTGCCCCAGCCACTGCTACGGGAGGGCTAAGCCCCCTCTCCTCCCCTCCCCCCTGCCCGCCCCGAGGCTGCGCGCTAGGGGCTGCTCCCCCTGCCCACTCCCACGGGACTTTGCTGTGGGTGGGGGGAGGGGAATAGACTGCAGCCCCATAGGGCTGCTGGGGGGTCATTAGCCCATCCCCCTGGATACTGGTCTTGGGCGCCCCCCCCCTTCCGCCCCGTGATTCCTTTGACATTTTGGTATGGGGGGGGCTCATCCCCGCTCTGCCCCCATGGTTCCTTTGAGACTGCTGTTGAGGGGGAGGGCTATCCCCCCTGCCCCATGGTCCCTCTGAGACTCTGCTATAGAGGGAACTAGCCCATTCCATACCTGCCCTCATCCCCCTGACTCATTTGAAGGAGACGTACTTCTCTCCTCCCACTGTATACCTTGCCCCCACTATCCTCCCAAGACTGTTTTGGAGAAGAACAAATCTGCCCCATGCCTCCCCCCTTTGATCCCTCCTTGGATACTCGGTTATAGGGGGTTCACCCTTCCCTGCTCCCACTGTCCCCTTTCAGATACCTTGAAATACTCTGTTTTGTACATTGCTCCCCTCCCCACCTTTCACCCTCTTCCCCACTCTCGGGGGGGTCTCACAACAAATTTTTTGGTGGCCTCGGAGTGTGGTCACTAACTCTTGGTGGTGGCCACTATGACAAATTTTCTAAAATATTTAATTAACTTTAGGAAAAAATATAGAAAAATCCATGTCCAAATCATAGTAATTTATTTATGTAGGTTTTTTTAAACAGACTCAATAATAATAATAACAACAATGTACAGTTTTCTCTATTCTTTACTGGACCTAAATAGAATAGAAACACAAATAAGGTGCTTTGCATGTTCTTGTCTTTTATTGTTGTTTTTTTTTTTTTTTGGTTGTGGTTTTTTTTAGACATGCTAGCTAGTAAGTCTGCTTCTGTGAAAAGTGATATTTGTATGTTTGTTAATATCACTTTTCACAGCAGCAGACTTGTTAGCTAGTTGGGAGGCAGTGAAAAGTGATATTAACATACAAATATCACTTTCCACAGCACACTTACTCAACCCTAGCAACTGGGAGACAAATTAAGCCTTAGATGGGGAGGTGGGAAGGGAGGCAGTAGGGGCCAGGGTGATGGGATGGATTGGTGAAGGGCTGGTGGCTGCATGGGGGCTGGGGCAATTGGGGGATGAGCCCGAAGCCCAGTGGCTAGGGGACGGAGCCTGTCTCTGTGCAGCCAAAGCCCAGAGACATGGTCGTAGCCGATGGCCAGAGCCTGCTCACAGCCGCTGTTGAGTGGACAGAGCCTGCTGCCCGCCACCCCAAGGTTGAAGCCGGAAACTCGAGCCCCACCACCCCCGGGAAGATAGGGAACTCGCACCGGATGTCTGCTCCTCCGCCCTTGGTGTTTCCAGAGTGGGAGTAGGGTCCAACCTTGTGGCCCCAGGGGAAGGGCTTCTCCCTCCTCCCCAATCAATGCCCAGGAGGCTGTGGCCACAAGAAAACCTCTGTGGCTGCACGTGGCCACCAGGGGCTGCATTTGTGAAATGCTGCTCTCAGCTTTGGTTAGGGAAGACAAGCACTATCATCCTGGGCCCATTTTCTGCTCTCAGATGTTTCTACCATTTCTTTTACCACCCACCATCACCCTGACAGTCTGTTCTGGGCCATCTGCCTTCAGACCTCAAAACCATTCTCTGGTGGCTAACCTTCTCCCCCATGTCCTACCTTTCTTCCTCAGAGCTCCTGAGACTCTGCTGTTGGGGAGGAGGCGGAGGGCAGCGGTTAGATTGCTGCTCCTTTTAATTCCTCTGAAGCTGTGATTTGTGGATTATTCTCTGCCCACCCTTTAATGGTCCTTGTCCCTTACGTCAATCCCAATGAGACTGTACTTTGAGGAGACAGACTATCCTGCTGTTTTTCTAACCCCATTCAAACCCTAAATATTCTCTATGGATTACCCCTCCTTTTCAATTTCCACTTTGTGGCAATACCCTTTGCTTCCTCTCTCTCCATTCTTCCTACTCCAACCGTGACAGTGTTTTGGACATGAACACCCTTTATCCTTCACTTCTCATTCATCTAACATTGCATAGCTCAGTACTACCTCTCTCTTTTCAGGCTCAAGCTGCCTCAGGGGAGACTTGCAAGCTGTGAATCTGAAGGAGACGATACAGACAGTAAGAAAAAGTGAAAGTAGTACTCAATATAAAGGTGATAATCCACCTTCACTCTTCTCTCATATCCCAGGCCATCTCTGCACGTCCACCCTTGTCTGGATGTTTGTGGAACCCTTTCTTGTTGGTTCTAGTGACTCATTTATGTGAGTATGCAAGATTAGGTTTCCCCCTTCTCTAAAAACTAATTGCTATTTGGCTTGAAAAAGTAAAATAACTTTGCAGTACAGGGAATGAACTTCTTCCCTTCTCTGTGTATTGTTCTGCGCTTTGCATTATCGTTTGCTAAATATAGCACATATTTACTTACTTTTGTGGGCTGCGGCTTCAAGATCTTTTGTGGCTTCTCTCTTTAAGAATTTTATAAAAACTCCCTGTCAATTGTTAATTGGGTCTCCTTATTGAAAAATAAATAAACATTGTATACATCCCTCCCTTTGTCTTACTTCCAACCTATACACACAGAGGAAACCTTCCATAGTAACTGCAGTGATTGAGAATCATTACTAACATAGGTTATAGTAAATGCATTTTGATGGCTTACTTACAATTATGTCTGTAATTCTTAATGTGTATAAAGCGTATATGTGCAGATTGTATTGCAGTTAGTTTGTGAACACTGAATACTAATCAATCAATTGATTGTTTACAAGTTCAGACCTTCTTGATGTATCTTGGCCTTTGCAGACTTAGTCACAGAAGAATCAAATATTATTGTTCGTTGCAACTCAAAATGCTATTGGGAAGTGTTTGTTTTTACACAAATTCAAAAATGTTTTGATAGCAAAGGATTTACAAGGGTTTAGATAAACAAGGGAGGGTGACAGTTGGAAGAGATAAAGCTGACTTAGTATATAGTTTTGTTAAATTTATTATTTTTTCTGCCAGAAATTCTGGTTAGATATTTATAAGTAACTTAACCATTTGCATTGTTTCTGATGATATTGAGTGTTTGAGCTTATATCTTATTTAAATGATTTTCAGGACTATTTGCAGTAAAATCTTCTTACATAGAAATCATTCCTGTTGTTGGTTGGCTAATTGCACAGGGCAATAAGTGTACTTTACAAACAAATAATACTATGCCCCTATCCCAAATTATTTGCAATCCAAATAGATATTACATGGAGAGTAATGTTAGGGTGGTAATAAGAATTGCACAGAGTCAGGGGGAAAATAGAGAATATGAGCATTGCAGCAATAAGATTGAGACTGCTTCAGTCAGTAGTGCATGTGTCTTGAGAATTCAGTGGTTTGTGTGCAAATACTGTTACTATGAGAATAAGGGTAAGTTTGATAGGCTGAGAGAGTGGAAGTGGTTGTGAGGAGGAAGTTTCTTTTGAAGGAAAGAGATAAAAGAAGAGAGGAGTGGCTCAGGGGTAGGGGTCTACGTGGAAGAAGGTATGAGTAGGAGAAAGATGTTATTGGCCCATCTTAAAGCCTAGACCAGATTTACATGAAAATTGTAGATGATAATTGGAAAGGATTTCCGAAGTACTCTGGAACCATCCCTTTCGTAGTATGCTCCAGTTGATGGAGTTCCTGGTTATATTTCTTTTCATTGTCAATCTACATCTAAATATGTCCTCTCCTTATTCAAAACATTTATACGTTTCATTTATCTTAAGAGGAGCTGTGCATTGTGATAAAGAAAAAGGAAACCGAATTGAATACATTTAAAATCATTGTTATAATCCAAGTTAACTGGTAACATACAATAGCATAGCTTCTAGGTCTATCTATATTAGGAAAATGACCCACTGTTGACACTGGTTTTCTGAAGAATCCTCTTAAGACAATCTTGAAATTGCAAGTTTAGATGAGGCTAAGCTTTTCCACCGTTATATAAAGTATCAATACTGCTAGAGTCTACTGCACGTTCTGAAATGTGTTGAAAAGGGTTTGACCCAGTCTTCACTAGCACTCATATTTTTTTCAGCACCAGTTTCAGAGGGGGTAGGCTGTACTTTTTGCTGACAACACTGGTCAACAATTGATCACTTTCCTAGTATAGATGGATTCTTAGTGCATGTTGCCCGTGGTCAAACATAATTGTTATATATCAATGGCTAAACAAAAACTTAACAGCCATGCAAGTCAAATAAGATTTAGAAGACGATTTTCGAAAAGTACAACGAGGAAGTACTCTGTTACCTGTCATTCATGGTTATGGTGTATGATCAAAATCATACGCTTACTGCTATAGAATGTGTTTGCTGCACATATTCAGTGTGCACCCATGGGCTTTTCTACATGAGGGAATCTTGCACCAGTGTAATTTCACTGATGTTGCTAGGCTGGTGCAAACCTCCAGCATAAATGTGCTGTATTTTTTGTTCAAATCCTTAGTTCTTTGGGATTCATTCATACGGTGAACAACAAGCATTGATTTTTGTTCGTGGGGCTCCTTTTTTAACATAAAATACTAATTCAGCAAAGTTTGTGACAAGTACAGTTTTGTGAATGTGATCACTATCAATCAGGGAATTAGCTGACAATTGAAACTTCATTGGTGGTTGGGACAAGTAATGAAGCAGGGTTAGAAACTGAAGGCCAAATCAGGATCTCTGTACTACAAGTACAGCTATTTCCTAGGTAGGAGGAAGACTGCGCACGTAGGCTTACAGGATAAATAGATTTTTTTCTGTTGTGCTTTCTAGTTGTATAAAACTACCTTTTTTGTTTTTCTTATGGTGGACTCTTAGAAACTGGAAGACTTGCTGACTGAGACGGTCTTCCATTGTTGAGCCCTCAGCATTAGCTTC
Organism: Chrysemys picta bellii; assembly: GCF_011386835.1. Lineage (NCBI taxonomy): Eukaryota > Metazoa > Chordata > Testudines > Emydidae > Chrysemys > Chrysemys picta. The sequence continues at coordinate 8,031,600 of NC_088800.1, read as the reverse complement.
CAGAATTGTATTATGAATTAAAAACTGTTGTGTTATCCACCCAAGTGGTCCATTGTACTGTTTCCATTCAGGTTTTTAGGACGTTCTAAAATGAGACTCTGAGCAAATATAAATCTTTAGTTGAAATCTTTGGATGGTGAAACAGGTTATATAAATGCTGCTTATTTTTATTCAGCATCAGCTGTGTTGTAAGTATTCTAGGAATGATTGGATATTTCAGTCTATCAAAATATTCTCTCTCTACTTGTTGATTCTCATTGAAATGTCACTATTCAGCTATTTAAATGATAGAAGTCCCATGTTCACGTCAGTTCCATGGAAATTACAAGCAGCTTTAATTTGATTATGATTTCTTGGAGGCAATTATGCCCATGAAAAATCTGTATACAAAGAATCGTCTTTTTCTTTTCTTTTTTTTTTAATGAGTGGTATGTTAAAATTATGTATGTATCATGTCATGTACATTTATATTTGCTCAGAATTGTGTTTGACTCTTGAGGCCAAATTTTCATGTCAATTTTATCCTTGCTTCTCTCTCTCTCTCTGAAGTAAATAAGAATTGCACCACTGGACCTAAGAGGAGTGTATAGGCCTTACACCGTCTGTCTAAGGATCTCAAAACACTTGGCAGACTGAGCCACATTCACCTTACAGTCTGTCGGTTTGAACTCTCGTGGAGATTCTGAAGGAAGAGGTTGCAGCTGCACAAAACTGCTACAATCTTCCGTATACAAAGGGAGCCATAAGGGCCATTGTGGCCCTGTCAGGGAAGGGTTTATGGCCTTGGATTCCTCTCAGGTGCTTCTAATAGTGGAACTCCAGCAGCAGTTAAAGCTGCCCATTTCCTTGGCAGGAACCATGAAGTTGATTAGCAGCAGAAGCACTGCCTACCCTTCCTGTTCTCCAGCACAGGGATCTTGAGTTATGCAGGGAGATGTAATTTACCAATTCTTTCAAATCTAGCCCATCAAATAATCCTTACAAAACCTTTGTGACGTAGATAAACATATAGGTAGGTACTTCACCCACCATTGAAATGCAGCCAGCTGTGGAGTGTAACAACACAACAGCTGTTTAACAGTGCAGTAGCAATGCCACACAACAGCTTAAGATGGGAAGTGAAGAATACCCTAGCCCAGTGTTTCCCAAACTTGTTCTGCCACTTGTGTAGGGAAAGCCCCTGGTGGGCTGGGCCGGTTTGTTTACCTGCTGTGTCCGCAGGTTCAGCTGAATCGCGGCTCCCACTGGCCGCGGGTCGCTGCTGCAGGCCAATGGGAGCCGCTGGAAGCGGTGTGGGCCGACGGACATACTGGTTCAAGAACACAAATGATATTGTAGATGCAGAAAGACGCAATCCCTGCCTTTAATAGACTGCAGCCTAGGAAAATGAGCAACAATTGAAGGGTGATGGAGAAGTGCAAAATATACTGTCAAATATAGACACTTTTTATTGTAAATCAATTGGCATTTGAACTAGCCAATATTAGCTGGGTAATGTCTTGTAATGGGCAAGTGGGTTCTGAGGAGAGAATATTGGTCATGATTTTTTTTTTTTTTAAGATAATAGAGAATAAAGTGCTATTGGATATCTAACTTCAACAAGAGACAGACGGGATCTAGCGTTAATGTCTCGTGTGGACATAGCGATATCCTGTATAATAGTATACTACTCATGTTAGTGTGGTATTAAAGTGCCAGCAATAAGATGATAAGGCACAGGCCTGATGCAGAAACTTATGGCCTGGGGATGATTGCTACCTATTTTGCCATCTAGATGCACAAGACACTTCAATAACTTTTACTCTCAGATCTCATTTTCATGAACACTAACTTCCTGTAAGGGGAAAACCTAATAAGAGATGTCAGAATTTTCCACATAGCATTTGCATTTAGGTTCCTTCCTTATTTAATACAGAACACATTCATGTAGAAAATTCTCAAATTATAAACTCTGCAACAACATTAGAGCACTCATTGGTGGATAATCAAGACAAATTTGCCAGATTTTGGTTACCATTCTATTTCTGATATAATCTGCTAGTCTGGTGAAGTATTTTAATCAACACTTGTAAATCCTTTTAATATGTGAACTTAAGTTATTGCACTCAGTAAAATCACTCTTCATTAAGTTTGCAGATCTTACTTTTGCCATATGCATCTTATTTTCCTCTGGCTAAAAAAGCTTGTTTTTTTTAGTGGAGAAAGCTGTTACCTTGCCTCTAGTCTGTGAAATCAGTGCAGTTCTAATTTATATCAGCTAATAGAAAATGTGTGGATTTTTAAAGTGAAAATCACGCAAAAACAAAAAGAGAACTAGTGGCTGATCAGTGATGCACAAACAAGTTTAGAAATGTGATCGAATTAGGTCATTGCACTGCAACTTTGAGCAGGGTCTGTGATCATCTCTCTAGTTGTGTGATGCTTTTTATGCATTGAAAGGCAAAAATATAGTGAATGATTGAGTTGTTTTTTCCCCCCCCCTCAGCTACTTTTAAAATGCAAAAATTTAATCTTGCTGTGTTAAAAGTTTCTGCAACTAAATTGCACATCTCTTGTAACTATTTTGGTCCAGCTCAGTGGCACAATACAAGAAACAGAGCCAAGGTCTTTGTTTTATATGGTCTGCTACACAGTGGAACAATTGATGCTTTTAATATGCATTTGTATTACTGTAGTGCCTAAAAGCCCTAGTCATGTGCCAGGACCCCATTGTGCTAGGCTATATACAAACACAACAAAAAGATGTCCCTGACCTGAAGAGGTTCCAATCTATGTATAAGACCAGCAACAACAGGTGGATACAGACACGTGGGGAGCACAAAAAACCAAGGAAACCGTATTGGTCAGCATGAAAGATGGTGGTCTCAGCACCAGGGCCGGTGCAAGGAAGTTTTGCGCTCTAGGCGAAACTTCCACCTTGCGCCATCCCCCCCACCCAGCTAATCCCCCCCCCCCCACACACACACACTGTGGCAGCTAACCATGCCCACCCGCCCTTCCCACACGAGGAGCCCCGCCCACAGCAGCTAGCTCCCCCCCACCTGGGGAGCCCCCCACTCACAGCAGCTACCCCCCCTTGCAAACCCCCCCTCCACGGCAGCTAACCCGGCCCGAGGAGCCCTCTCCGCGGCAGCTAACCCCGCCCGGGGAGCCCACCCCAGCTCTCCTCTGCTGAGCACGCCAGCGCTGCTCTAATTCTCCTCCCCTCCCAGGCTTGTGGTGCTGATTGGAGGAGACTAAGAGCGGGGGCTGTGTGCTCAGCAGAGGAGGCAGAGTGGAGGTGATCTGGGGCGGGGAGCAGTTCCCCTGTGCAACCCCCCCCCCCCCCCGTTACTGCGGGCGGCCCTCCCCGCGCCCCAGCTCACCTCCACTCCACCTCCTTGCCTGAGCGGGCTTTTAGGCGCCCTCAACCACTAGGCGCCCTAGGCGGCCGCCTAGTTTGCCTAAGTGGTTGCACCGGCCCTGTTCAGCACACAGCAGCCTAGCCATTGGCAAACTTTTTGTAGGCATCACGGACAAAGAGCAGTTCTGAATAAGGATAACGTGTTCATTTTGCAGATGTTCATGGGGAACTCCTCCCAAGCATGAGGGACAGCATGGGAGAAAGCAAGAAGGAGCTTGTTTGGAAATGTAAAAAATGGTTAATGGAGGTTGGCATCATGTGTCAGTCGGAAGGGGGAGTTAACATCTTGATAATGAATGGGAAATGGTCGGTAGAATGGGGATAGGCTGTGAGGGGCCTTGAAAGTGAAGACAAGTAGCTTTGTTTGATCGGATAGAGACGGGGAAGCCAGTGGAGGGATGCAAAGAGAGATATGACATTGTCAAAGTGACAGATTAGGAAAATGATCTTTCTAGCATTCTGAATGGATGAGAGCAGGGCAAGGTTGCATTTGTCCAGGCTTGAGAGAAGTATGTCACAGTAATCGAGATGTAAGATGATGAGAGCCTGGACAAAGGTTTTAGCTGGGTGAATGGCTAGAAAAGGCCATGTCTTAGAGATGTCATGCAGAAGGAATCTGTAAGATTTAGACCAGGGATCGGCAACCTTTGGCACACGGCCCGCCAGGGTAAGCCCCCTGGTGGGCCGGGCTGGTTTGTTTACCTGCCGCAAGTGCAGTTTCGGCCAATTGCGGCTCCCACTGGCCGCGGTTCGCCATCCCAGGCCAATGGGGGCTGCGGGAAGCGGTGACCAGCACCCGCGCCTCTTCCCGCAGCCCCCGTTGGCCTGGAGTGGCGAACCGCGGCCAGTGGGAGCCGCGATCGGCCAAACCTGTGGATGCGGCAGGTAAACAAACCGGCCTGGCCCGCCAGGGGTCTTACCCTGGAGGGCTGTGTGCCAAAGATTGCCAATCCCTGATTTAGACATAGCTTGGATATGAGGACCTGGAGAGAGGCCAGAATTGAAAATGGTTCCCAGGTTTTGGGCCAAAGTGATAGGCAGGCTGTTGGTGTTGTCTGCAGTGACTGAGAAAGGGAGGTAATGGAGAAGACTTTGAGGGGAAAATTAAGAGTTCTATTTTGGTTATGTTGAGCTTGAGCTGACAGCTAGACATCGACAAGAGGTGTCAGAGAGACAGGCTGAGATTTTAGTTTGGACTGAAAGACAAGTTTGGCGTAGACAACCTGTGAGTTGTCTGAGTAGAGGTGGTGGTTGAATTCATGTTTTTGGATGAGGTTAACCAGAGAGAAGGTGTAGAGGGAGAAGAGAAGGGAACCAAGGAGCCCAGTGGGGCCGTCACAGAAATGGGGAATGAGGAGGATCCTTTGAAGGACACGCTGAAGGAGAGATTAAAGAGCTAAGAGGAGAACCAGGACTTGGCAGAGTCACAGAAGCCAAGGAAGGATGACATTTCAAGAAGAGGAGCATGGTCAATGGTGTCAGAAGTGGCTGACTGGAGCAAGAGGATCAGACTTTGGTGAGAGTGGTTTCAGTGGAGTGCAAGAGGCAGACGTTGGATTGGGGAGTGTCTGGGATGGAACTGGAGGAGAGGAACTCCAAACAGTGATTTGTGGACAGAGTGTTCAATGAGCTTAGATGAAAGGAAGATGGGGCATTTGTTGGAGAGGCGGGTGGGGGTTTTTTGAGATGGGGAAAAACTAAAGCATGCTTGTATTGTGAAGGGCAAGAGCCAAAGAAGAATGAGAGGTTAGAGAAGAGTAAGCGAGGGAATGAGAGTGGGCGCGAGGGAGTTCAGGAGCTGGGATGTGGTCATTGGAGCAAGTTGAGTTAGAGGAAGTGAGCAGATGACAAACCTTCTGCATCTGTGACAGGGAAGAAAGAGGAGAGAGTTGTAGGAGAAGGGAAGGCAGGATGAGCAGATGGGGAAAAGTCTCATATTTTGTCAACTTTCTGTTGGAAGAAATTTTCAAGAGAGAAGTGGAGGCAGGAGAAGGGAAGGTTTTGAGTGAGGAAAAGGTGGCTAGTATTGTGGGCATGGGATTCACTGAGTTGGAGAAATAGAGTTGTTTAGCTAGGAAGATGGCAGAACTGAAAGAGAAGAGAATGAATTTTTAGTGGAATTTGTAGCCTTGTCACAGAATTTTCATCGGAGATGCTCCACAGTAGGAGAGCAGTAGAAGAGAAGGTGAATGGTGGGGATGAGCCAGAGCTGGGGGTTGACAGGGTGGACCTTGCTATGGGAAAGAGAGACAGAAGAGTCAAGGGGTGTGAATGAAGTATGGAGAGAATTGACAACCAGATCAATGGAAGGAAGAAAGCAGAGTGCTGAGAGAAGATGAAATCTCATCAGTGTCTATGAACTGAAAGTCTCAGAAAGGCAGATTGACAGGGTATTGTGGGGGAGGGGAGGAGCTGATGGTCAGAGGGGAGAACTCAGCAATAGAGAAATCAGGGAGAGAGCAGTGCTTAATGATGTCCAAGTCAAGTGAATTGCCCTTTTAGTGAGTATATTGATCCTGTAACGCTTTCAGAAGTTGAGTTTTGGGTTTGTTTAATAAAAATATCCCCAAAGTATGTTCAGGAAAGTTTGAAGAGGCAAAGCCTTGGTTTAGTTATGATTCCAGGGATTTAGGTGTTGCAAAGGTTCCGATCAGACAAAGCATTGATATTGCACTTATGTGCTGAACCATATTAAATAATAGGCCCATGAGGCCGTGAACTGGGACAAAATGAATCTTGGGAGGGGAAGTGGGAAAGAAGATGCAGATATTGTACCTAAAAAGAATGGTTTATCCCTTAAGTCCTAACATGTAAAAACTAATTCAGCAGTGGGTAACAGTGGTAGCTAGGAGGGAGGGGCTAAATTTGTCCTCCAGTTGTTTTCAGACTCTACATCCTGTTGGGGTGGGTGCATGGAACTGTAGCAGTAGAGCCTACTTTAGCCCTTAGGCTGGATTTGCATCTGCTCATATTCCACAGCTGGGGGTGAGGAGGATTTCTTCTTCCCCTGTTGAATCACCAGGAGAGAATTCAACTTAGTTTTTCACTGTTCAGTTTACTGGGGGAAAGAGAGAAACTTCTACCTACACTCATACTTTTCAAAAAAAAATTCTCTATTGTTTTCTTCCCCTCCACCAGGACAAAAATACCCTGGAAGACTGACTGATGGTGAATCAAAGTGAACTCCAACCTGGGCAACCAACAGACTATCTGTCATAACAGATAGACATCTTATAAGAACTGACCTGACACTTGGTACCTCTTTTAGCATAACAGCATTATGATGACATGAGGTTACAAACCAGGTGCAATGTAAAAGCAGACAGACCCTTTCTGTTTAATCTATTTTTGTATCTAACAAGAATATATTATTCTTTTGAAGGGGTAGCAGCTTGTTTGAAATGTTATATGGGCACACAAGATTATGTATAACGAGGAACATGAAGAGTAAAACACACATCAAAAACAGCGACAGCTTCCTGTAAGGTAATATTTCAGGAATGGATTGAATTCATCCATGCTGTACTTGCAAATCAATTAATTTGTTTTGCCATCTGTTTGCATGATGCTGTACAAATCATGGCAAGTGGGAATTTCCAGGTACATCTTATGTCCCTTTCTTGCCGCTTTTACTTGCATGAAGAAAGCCAATTTGTGGTAATCCACCCACATACAATTCTGTTATAAGGGAGATTAACTATAACTGCAAATATTAAATATTAAATGCCAAATGGCTCAAGGCTTCCATTAGCCCTCTCTCCCACTGCAAAGTTTGATACCCTAAACAAGGATTTTGAAAGAACTTTTGAAGTTAAAATGAAAGTAGTTTCCAAATTGGTGTGTGTTTACAGCTGTCCTGAAACCTCAAAATGTTTATTACTCTAACATGGCATAATCTGAGTTTCAGTACTGGTTGAGGGGGTGAAATGCAAGTGTAAAGGCTCCACAAGTGGTAAAAGAAGCTGCCAATGATTTAATTTGTCTTTCTACCCTGCATGTGTTTGGTCTAGCTAAACTGAATAATACCCGCTGGCTGCAAGCAGTGTGTGGGGCCAGTGCCAGCTTTTTATAACACTGCATTACAAATATTCCCACCAGCTGAGACTCCAGCAGCATGATAAGGATCTCTACTTCTTATCCAGCTGCCTTAAAAGATATTTGGAAACTTAGTGCTGATTCCTTAAAGAGAGGTTCCCATTTCTTTCCTCCCCTTCTCTCCCAAAATACCTGTCTCTGTAGTGTTTGAGTGACTAGCATGGTACTCCTCTATCTTGGGATAATGTGACCTAAAAGTGCTGCTCCTCTGCCAAGAGATACTGTAGAAATGGTGATGTATGATGCCATTTTGGTGATTTCCATAACATACATCCTCATTTTGAGTAACAAGTTTTAATAACTTCCAGTTTTGCAAATTCAAACTCAGATCAGAGCGCCAAGCTGCATGTATTTCCCCCCACCCCCACCCCCACCCCGGCTCATGAAAAACCTTGAGTGGTGATATGCTAGTCAGTTTCTACCCTTAGTTATGCTAGTGACACCCAGTGCCTTCAGTAGACTTGCACAAATGTAATGAAGGGAAGAATTTGGCCCTGCAGTTCAATCTTCGTTACCACTACTGTTGATATGTGATCCAGGGCAGAATCCAGTTCTCTCTCTGGGAGGTGACTTGGCTCTGAAGTGCTAAGTGGAGGTTAAAAAAATAAAAGGGGGGGAAAAAATGGCTTGGAACCTGATCCAAAGCCCAATGGAAAGACTTCCATTGACTTCAGTGTACTTTGGATAAGGCCCTTTGTCACCAGATTAAGCAGATTTGATTCTGAATACGTGCCAGGAGCAGAGTAAGCAGGTGGTGTTTTTTCATAACCACTCTTCTTACCATAAGCACAGACAATATAGTACGTACTACTAAACACCTGCTTTTTTAAAGTGGGGGAGTTGAGACAGAAAAAAAGGAAGAACTGGAAGAAGGAAATAAAGTAATCATGGTAGAATAGAGGATGGGAAACATGGCAGAGACATTACAGGGATGTGAGGGGAAAGACTATCAAACCTAATAGCCCCAAATCCCAGCAATCTTTGATTCAAAACCTCCTTTCATGTGCTCTTGCCCCACTTCCCAACTATATTCTCATCCTACTCGTTCTCCAGAAAAAGCTTTTAAAAATTCTTAACTGCATTCTACTCCCGTTCCATCATTTACCCTGATCCTTTATTCCATGGGTCGGTTACTTTATGCTTGAAATCCTACTGTTTTAAGAAATTGGGAATTAATTTGTAGCTTTTAACTCTTCACCATAGTGAGCTTATGTTATTAACGCCTTTAATTGAAAACACCTGTTACTCTATGCTCAGCACATTAAAGGAAACTAGTATAAGCAGTTCTTAAATACTTGAGCTCTGGTATCCTCTTTAGTGACCAATATTATCCCAGGGGAGCATTTTCAAATGGGAGGGAAATATCCAACATGTTCCCTCTTTAAAAACACTTGAAAATTCTTATATATTCTTAAATAATGCCACCGTAGAAGAAATCATAAGCAAACTCAGAAAGTAGCTTCCTTCGAACAGCTTTTGTGTGAACTTTTTAGTTAATCATATGCCTATCAAAATAGGAACATACCTGTTATTTCTAAATCCCATCTGTATCTAGGTGGCTACTTGTAACTTCTGAGTACATCTCATATACTCTTTCTTTCCACATTCTTTGCTACAGATAGTTCTGTAGGCAGCCTGCACATTAGCAATAACTTCTTGTAACAGACATAACCTTACTGAGAAAAGACTAAATATCAAGGCCCTTGTACAGAAAACGTGGCAATGTTTGACATTCTCACTTTTTTCTCAATTGTATTTATATCTGGAATAGTAGAAAATGGGTGGCCAATGAGAGTACAGGAAACTCATTGAGAGAATTATCTCTTAAATGTCCTATAAGCAGCTTTAAGCCCTTTATTGGAGTTTTAATAATTTATTTCAACGGGTATACTAACAGTAGTTCTGTGTTCATGATCTTTCATAATCTTACCTTTATATCGAACCCTCACAATAGGAAGGTTCTTTACAGATTTTAGTTAATAATAAGGATTTCACAATTTAAAATCATAACAGATTCCTGGCCCTAATCAGGAATTAATGTAATGCTTACATATATTGTTTAAGTACTGCACAGTCATCCTAACATTCCTGTTAGGTAGGTCACATGAGAAGATAAAATAAATCAAATGATGTGTTCATTTATGTAAACTTGTAGATCTTGTAGGTAACACACACATCTCTAAGTGGGGAAAAAAAGGCAAAAAGACCTAGTAGATTATCTTGTCTGTTTCTCTGCCAATGCCATAAAGTATTTAATATGTTCTACTACTTTAGGTATAGTTAGCATGATATCTCCAGAATTGCAAGCATTGACCATCGTGTGAAGTTTAGTCATTAAGAGTTTTTTTTTTTTTTAAACCTCACTCATTGTTGATTATTCACTCTTATACACTGCCATTGCAGTAAAAAGAACTTTGTACAATGTTAAAAGCATCCCAAAATGTATAAGTATCCCTTTCTGTTGGGATGAAAAAATTAGAAACCCTACAACTATCTCTCTTCCCTAGTCTTTGTGTCTGACTGTCTTTGATCCTGTGATTATAATGGTCTTAGTTTGAGTGTGTACTACAAGAATTGTTGCCTGGTGTCATTTTTAACAAGTGTTCTTGACTTTTTTTTTTTAGGTATCTTCTCTTTTTCAATCCCTGTTCTAATTTATGTATGCTCTATGTTGATTAAAGGTGACTAGTGTGACTGCATGACACTTTTGTAAGAAGCAGACTCAGCTAGGATGTTACACCATCACTGTCGGAGGAACCCTGAACTACAGGAAGAGTTGCAGATTCAGGCTGCAGTAGCTGCTGGGGATGTTCACACCGTGCGCAAGATGTTGGAACAGGGCTATTCTCCAAATGGTCGAGATGCCAATGGCTGGACCTTGCTTCATTTCTCTGCAGCAAGAGGGAAAGAGAGATGTGTTCGTGTATTTCTTGAACACGGAGGTGAGTTGCACAGAAATAAAAGGTCTTGGGTTCCATTCAAAAGTCTTCCATTTCCAGATTGGTATCAGATTATTTCTGAAGTAACTTTCTTGTTTGCCTCATTTGTTTCTTGGGAGTGGTGCTTTGTTTCTGTCTCCACTCTACTTGTTTTGGATGTTGTCTCCATGAATGAGCTGGCAAAGTATCTAGCCTTTTATATTAGTTCTCAAAATTGCCAGGGAGCAATTATCAAAATGAATAAGCAGTTATAAAAGTAGGTGAGTAGGGAAGAGCTAGATAGAAAGTAAGAGAGAATTTACGGCACCTTTTGTAGGCCTTGTCTGCACTACAAGGGAGATGTGCTCTTAATTTTGAGTTAGCAAACTGTAGATAAAATCCTAGTAAGTGCTGAACACAAGGCAGTTTGTCATTCTAACTTGAGCCAGTAGGTCATGTTAAAGACTAGGCTTTCCCATAGACTTTAACTTGATCTTCGAATAACTCATGCGAAAATTATAAACTGCCTCGTCTTCACTAGGATTTTACCTCAAGTTAGCTAATTTGAGTTACGCATGCTCCTTTTTTCAGAGTGAAGACAAGGCCATATTTGTAACTATCGATTTGAAAGGGTAAAACATCAAAGACAAGCAATTGGTTAGCATAGTACCGTATACACTTGTTCATAAGCCAGATTTTTTAATAAAAAAGGGAAGCGCCAGAGAAGGGGGTCGGCTTATGAATATAGAGAGAGAGGTGGGACACAGCCCCTCCCCTCAACAGAGGGAGCAAGGAGAGGCAGCATAGCCAGAAGGGAAGAGGCGGGGCCAGAGTCCCTCCGCTTCCAGCCACGCTGCTCTCTCCGCAGCCTCTCCGAAGCACTTGCAGCTCCGGGGCTGGCAGGCTGTTAGCAGGCTGCAGCCATGCCGCTCTGCCCCATCCCCTGGAGCAGCCTGTGGCCACGGCGCCAGAGCATGCTGCGGCCATGCCACCTGGCCCAGCCCGTTGGAACATGCTGCGTCCGCGCCGCCTGGTCTGGCCCGCCGGAGCAGACTGCAGCCGCGCTGCCCAGCCGGTCGGAGCAGCTCCAGCCAGGTCAGAGACATCCTCCCCTGGCCCTCCCAAGATAAGGTGGGAAGGGATGGGATGGGGATTGGGGAGAGTGTGGGAGTCTTGGGGGGTGGTCACAGGGGTTACTCCCCTGACTCCCAGCTTCTCCCCCCCCAAAAAATGTCCCCACCAGTTGCTGTCCCAGCCCATCAGGGTAAGCAGCTGGCGTGTCAGGACACTTTGTTTACTTAGGTTTACCTCCATGCCTGCGGACTCTTGAGGTAAATAAACCAATAAACCTGGGAGTCAAAGTTTGCTGACCCCTGAATTATAGGGTCGGCTTATGAACAGGTTATAAAAATTTTCCATTTTTACTTATCCATCTTGGGGGGAGGGGGGTTGGCTTATAAACGAACCGGTTTATGATCAAGTATATACGGTGTAAGAGAGAATCAATAGAAGTAAAGTTTAAGGTAAATATCACTCCTAATGACTTTTGTCAAAATATGGAAGCCTTTTAAGGAAGCACTTTTTCTTGAGTCACTTAAAGGTAGTTGAGGCAAAGCACATCACTAATAATAGAGCAAATGTACATAGTACTTAGGACAGAAAGCACTCCTTACTTTTAGTCTTTTACCAAAACTCCTAGACTTTAGAGGTCAGTGGATTGAACTTGTTGTCCTTGCACTGAACAACGTACAGAGTGGGAGAGATGGGCGTGCCACGTACCCAGTCAGAGCGCTGCCCCATTAAACTTTCTCTCTGGCATAGAAGGGCTAGATGGAACTCCTGAACTCCCTAACACGGTTCATAAATCAGACAGATAGTTTGCTAAATTTTTACTATCTTCCCATCCCATAGAAACTCACATGAACCATCTGATTGATTTAATAAAAACTACTCACATGAGTAACAGTGAATGAGCTCAGGCCCCTAGTTTGTGTTGCATTATTTGACACATACATATATATTACATATAAAAACTACATTTAAAAGAATGTTGTTTAGGTTGCAAAGTAAAGCAATTTAAAATTAGAAAATGCCACACTTAGGAGTCAGAATTGAAGTTGCACGGGCAACCCTCAATCTGGCATTTCCCAGTTTTCAAGTACTTGATTTGAGATATATAAAAATCTTCGCAATCTTATAAATTTGACTTTCTTTCCAGATTTACAAGCTCTGTAAACGTGTCTTTTCATTTTCAGTACATCTTCTTATAACAATTTTCCTACAAATGCTACTGACTGGCTGCTATTTTCCCCTTTTCATTTATTGCTTTTAATAAGCCAGGTAAGAATTATCTGTAATGAAATAGCCTAGTGCTGGCAGCAGTGTAGAATGCAGTCGGAGGAATTGGAAAGTTGAGTAAATAGGCACCTGAAGAGGAAGAGACTCTAACAGTGTGGGAGTTGGTCATCTAGAAGTAGATTGACCATTGTATCAGCTAGTAAACCATCCAGCTCGTCAGGGTGTTAGTTGTATATAGAGTGAATTGTATGTTAGTGTTTTCCTTTATTCATGCCAATCCTTTGGCCGAGACACAAGGATGAAACCAGCAGAAGGAGCAACCAAATGCGAAGAGAATATACCAGATCAGCAGAGTTGCAAGGTATTTCTTAGCAATTTGATGGCATGGTAGAGCAGTGGAGAGACTTAGTCTGCAAGGAGAGTGGAGAAAGTATAGCTCACAGACAGTTTGGATTCCTCAGAGGTGTGGGTCTTCCAACAGCTCTTTTTCAGTATAATGAAAACATGATGACAAACGGAATCGGCAAGAGCAATCCAAGCAGCAAGGAGCAGTGGTCCCACTGGAGCAGAACAGGAAAGCGAGAGGGGCAGAATGGTTCACAGAATCATAGAAAATTAGAGAAGTCATCTGATCCATCCTCTTAGCCAGTGCAAAATTTTTCCCTCTGGTATATTTGTGCTTTCCAAATTTCATGCTAAGCCATCTTGTGTGTGCAGTAAATTAGGGGAAGAATTATGCTGTGCTAATGCACAGCCCTCTGAATCCTAGCCAGCTAGGATCTTTAGGGTGCATAGCAGTTAGCTCTCTTATGTGTTTTATATCCCAGTAATACACTAGGCGAGTAAAGACATTGTTTGGTTATGTGTACCAAAGTAATGGTGATAAGACTCATTGAAACCAAAAGGAATTTGTTAAGAAAACTGCTGAAAATCCAGAGTAGCAAGTGACCTAAAGGAGTTTCTATTCTATGAAAATTTGACTACACCATATCTAAATCTAGTAAGACCTTACAGAATCTAGGAGAAACTAGAAGGTGTGAAATACTGTTCACCTAGATTGATGTATCTTTGTGGAACAAGATTAGTGCATTTCTTGAAGCTTCCTTGTTGCCAGTATTGCCTTAGGAAATCCTATGCAGGCAGCACTGTGAGTATTTCTGAATCTTGTGGCTAGGGGTAAGTTTCTGGAAGGAAGCAAGCCTGGAATAACAGGAGTACACATAACTACCCGTCAACGTAGCTACCGCCTCTCATGCAGGTGGAATAACTATGCCAACCGGAGAAGCTCTTCTGTCGGCATAGTAGCATTTTCACTGAAGCGCTACAGCCACACAGCACCACTGCAGCATTTTAAGTGTAGACCTGCTCTTAGTAACAGTCCTGGGACTTTTTGGTGGGGGAATGAAGGGGAAAGAGGAAACACATCACAACGGGTCTTCAATCAGATTCTTTCCAGATTTATGACCAGTTGCCTTACAACAGAGCTCGCCCTCCAGAGTTGGACAGTTACTTAAGAGAACAGTGCAAAGAGAGGAACCTAGAATGAACAGGGTTATACATTTGACTTCAATTTCACAATGTTAATTTTATTGTGGGATGGTAGGAATGGAAAAAACCTTAGTGAGTGCTTTTGATCCTCCCAATGTGCAGCGCATAATAGTTTGTCCACAAGATGGCAGCAAAGCACTTTCTTAAGAATAATGGGCAGTCTTTTCGGTTTGTTTTTAATGATCTGACTACTTAATTGAGTAGAAAATTGGTACCAGTGGTCCAGTAAAAACCCATAATATTAACGGGAATTAAAATATCATTACCATATGGTGCTGTCCATCGTATTGGCTTTCATAAAGCTTAAGTCATGTGGCTTGTTTACACAATTGATTGGATTCCTTCACTTTTTCCAGTGATATCTCTTACATAGTTTGCTACTTCTTGGTTGGCCTTTATATAATTAGGAGTAATTTAATTGGATTGGAAGTAGAGGGGGAAGAAACACTTACAAAAGGGTGGCCTTGTTTGAGAGGCAATGGTATTAATTCAAAAATGCTGCTAGTACTAATCTAGGTGAGTCTAGAAATAGAGATAGAATAGACTTATTACATTACTGTAACAGGTACACCATAACCTGTTTGCTTTTTAAGCAGGTGGCTTAATGGATAGAATGGATCGGATAGAATGGATCAAACAGAATGGAGTGGGAGTGATTTGAGAGAGGATCTAGAACAGGGGTTCTCAAACTAGGGCCGCTGCTTGTTCAGGGAAAGCCCCTGGCGGGCCGGGCCGGTTTGTTTACCTGCTGCATCCGCAGGTTTGGACAAGCGCGGCTCCCACTGGCCGCGGTTCAGCATATCCCTCAGCCTGCGCTGCTTCCTGCAGCCCCCATTGGCCTGGAGCGGCGAACCATGGCCAGTGGGAGCTGCGATTGGCCGAACCTGCGGATGCAGCAGGTAAACAAATTGGCTCGGCCTGTCAGGGGCTTTCCTGAACAAGCGGCGGACTGGCTTTGAGAACCACTGACCTAGAATATTGTCTGAGCAGTCTGAAGCTAGGAAGTCTAGGAGCAGCTGATCCAGGGAAGAATATTTTTTCAGCTGATCATTGATATTTTTAATATCGTTGTTTTTTTGACTCTACAGTGATGTGGACTCTATTTTAGAGCAGGTTGGGAAAGATACCAGTTGCTTCCTGCCAAAACAGGACTGCTCGCTGCAGTTATCTTTGACCAGTTTCATTTTTAAACTTCTCAAGTACTCAGGCTTCTGCTGCTTCTGTTGAGAGACTATTCCACTGTCTTATACAGCTGACTAAGGAATTTTGTCCTGATACATAATCTAAACTTGTCCTTAATTTCATCTCATTATGTCAAGTTACCCCCTTTACTTACCTCAGGCAATAATACTTCCCGTTCCTTAATACCCTTTGTGGATTGTTCTCCGCACTGCTCCGTTTTTAATTGCTTAGCCATGCTATGCTTATTTGGCTCTCTTAATCTTTCCTGTTTTTATATTTAAAAAAAAAAAAAAAAACCCTCTCAAGCTCCTTCATCACTTTTGTTGCTCTCCTCTGAATTCTGTCTTAATTGTCAATATTTCTGGTGAGGTGATGTCCATAACTGATTCCAGGTGTGGGCACTTGAGACCCATATAAAGCAGAACTTTTTCTTCTCCATTCTGTGACTGGATTCCTCTGTATATTTAACCCAGCATTACATTGACCTAACTTGCTGCCATATCATATTGCAAACTCCACTTGTACCTTCACAGTAGGTTGGAATTTGAGATTGGGCTTGTTATCTTACTCCCCATGCTGCTAAGGATGAGGAACACACAGTTGCCCGTGTGTGTGGGTGGGTGTGTGGTAGGGGATGAGGGAACCCGTGTTTTTATCCCGAGCAACACATACAACACCCAACATTGGAAGAGGTGTTGACAGCCTCCAGAGGGAGCTGTGTTCTGTCCTCTGACCTTCTGGAAGAAAGGTCACTCCATCATACTCCTGTCTGCACCCCTTCTTCTTCAAACACTGTTTGGATGGGGAAAATGCAATGAGTGAAGTGTCAGAATGCAGCAATGTGGCTGTCAGGATTTTGCACAGTAGAAATGCATAATGTGATGGTGTCAAATGAAGGCTGGTCTTCCCTGTGGACAGCACCTCTCTTTATAAGCCAGGAGACTTGGGTTAGGAAATGGACTCAGGTTTCCAAGCTGTAGACGGGTAGAAGTTGAGCACATTACGAAGTGATGCACATAGGTGAAGGCGGAGGGAGATTACCCTTTGCAGCCTTGCCAGCTGGGTAAGAATGGTAGTGGGACAGGCTCCATAGTCCAGTTAGCTGGCTAAAAGTAAGATGTTAAGTGCATGTGAGGAAAGACTTGTGAAAAATCATTTGGGGTGCAAGGGATGTGTCTCTGTGTCCAGGAGTGAGGAGTGGAATTAGGTAACTTGGTCTGGTTGATTTATTTTCTCTCTCTTTTATTTTTATAATATATGAGAGCACATGTACGCTATCTGAATTTATGTGCCGTTGGTGGTGGTGCGATGGGGAGGAACGGGACTGTCCAATCACTTGCAAATTTAGCACTGCCATATCTCCTGATTTTTTTTTTTCTCCCCATAAGGGGATGCTTACATTCTTGTAAAATCTTAAATTTTTGTAAAACTATAAATTAAGAACAGACTTCTCATCTTATAAAAACAGACTTTTATCAAGATGATCTGAAATAACATATATCTTACATGCTTTGGAAATCCTACAGACCGCAGAGAAACTTTTTACCTAATACAGTATTACACCCTAAAAACAACACCATCTTGCCAGACCACAAAACATCTGTAATTTGGGACAGCAGATGTTGCTACACATGCTTCTTTTTAAGACCAAGAAGCAGCACAAGGGAAAATAAAACAGAGAGAAAGAAGCATGACATTACAGAGCTGGAAAGGAACTGGGTGGACAAAGAAGTTTGAGCAATTAGCTTAAAAGTGCTAGAACTATGCATGTGTTTAAACATAACTTCATTTTTTTTTCTTGTTGATTACCTTTATTAAACGAAATAAATCATTTGACTCTTCCTTAAAATAGAACTTAGGCCCAGATTTTTAAATGTATCTAGGTGTTGCTGCACTCAACATTGCAACACCTAACTGATTTAGGAGTCTAAATCTCATTTTCAAAAGGGATTTAGGCAATTTTGGTTCCTAAGTGAAGTAATGCCTACGTGCTTTTAAAAATCTGGAACATAGTCTATTAAAGCAAGAAGTAGTTTGAAGCATGTCAAACTATTTCAAGATTTGCTTGAAGAGTAACATTCTGCCACTTGATTTTATTTGTACTCTGTCTAACTTTTTTCCTTTGTTTTGTATTTTAACTTTAGCTGATCCCACAGTTAAGGACTTAATTGGAGGCTTCACCGCTCTGCATTATGCTGCCATGCATGGCCGGGCAAGGATTGCACGCTTGATGTTGGAATCAGAATATAGAAGTGACATTATCAATGCAAAAAGCAATGATGGTTGGACTCCCCTCCATGTAGCAGCCCACTATGGCAGAGACTCATTTGTCAGACTCCTGCTGGAGTTCAAGGCTGAGGTTGATCCGCTCAGTGATAAAGGTACTACACCGCTTCAGTTAGCCATTATCCGAGAGAGGTCAAGCTGCGTGAAAATCCTTCTGGATCACAATGCCAACATCGACATTCAAAATGGTTTCCTGTTACGATACGCTGTGATCAAAAGCAATCACTCTTACTGCCGAATGTTTCTTCAGAGAGGGGCGGATACAAACTTGGGCCGCTTAGAAGATGGACAGACACCATTACACTTGTCTGCTCTTAGAGATGATGTGCTTTGTGCACAAATGTTATATAATTATGGAGCAGACACTAACACAAGGAACTATGAAGGACAGACCCCATTGGCTGTTTCAATAAGTATTTCTGGAAGTAGCCGACCCTGTCTGGATTTCTTACAAGAAGTAACAAGTATGTATGTAAGAAAAGTTAATCAAAGCACACAGTGTCCTTTTTTGGGTTTAACCTCAGGAAAATATTTAATCCTAGCATCTAATTTCTAAATGCTAGTTAAATGCATTAGAACGTTCCTGGTGGTGATAGTGGGGGAAGCTCATTTACTGTCCTTCTCAGGAAAGGAGCTAACACTAAGGACACCATATTTAAATGAACTTTGTTTAATTTATTTATATTTAGAGAGAGAGAGTCTGGAAGTGTTCATCAAAAGATCTGTATGTGGCTATAAAATCCAGCTTTATTAGAACTGGCCTTAAGTGCAAGCATAACGTGGCTTCTTAGGATCCTTTGCTTGTTTGACATCCTGCAAAAACTCTGCAGCTCACTGTCTCATCTGGCATTAGGACCAGAGCAGGAGGAATTTTTCTGTGTGGTGGTTTTTGGTTTTTGTTTTTTCCTTCCCCCCTTCTCTTCCCACACCCCTTCCCTAGACAGCAACATGAGCCTAGTTATTTTCTTCTGCCTGTACCTGTTCGATATCTGGGAACACTAGACTTACTGAGCTACCCTCTCAGTTTTAAAAAGTTTTTGATTTTTGACTACATTATGCAAGATGTTAGAAATGGAGTGACCTATTTAAAAATTTCCTTCATAAGGAGGATGCTGCCACTGAAAATGTTCAGGGTACAGAACTGCATTGCTAATAAGGTAACAAGGTATAATCCAGGCTTATTATTATTAAGAGGGCCTGACTACTTCTCATGTGCCCAGGATCAAAGTAGTATAGGACAGTTGGTGTGTGGCTTTTTAAAGCTTCTTTTACTTTTGCATGTTGCATTTTCAAACAATGAAAGTTCATGACCACATGCAGTATAGGCGCTAGAGAGAAACTGAATTTTTAATCACTGAATCAGATGAAATTTAGCAATTGTAGATACACATAAGCATTCAGAATCAGACTTCTAATTGTATGTATGACTTGTATTACTGTGTTCACTAAAGACCTATAGATCATATATATCTGAAAGCTTGATATATACAGTATTTGGACGGGTGAAGGTTGGATAATAGGAAAAACAAGGGGAGGAAAGACTTTAATTTCATTGAACTTTTTCTGTCGAGAATAGAATTCTACCCCCTTTGTTGCCTGTCTTTGGAAACGTTTCTCACCATTTTAGTTGTACTGTTGGAGTTATTTATGGACAAAATAATATCCAATCTTCTAATTTTCCATAGTCTTAGTAGACTATAACGGTAAGACTGAAGCATATTCTAATCCTTTGAAGTGTGTCCCTAATATCTGAAGCTTCATCAAAAAAGCTGCAAACTTAAATAACTTGTTTGTAGGTTGCAGATTCTGCAGTGGAATTGCTAGCTTCTAACAATTTAGCATAATGACGTCTAAATAAAGAAGTTAGAAGTAATTCCAAAGCTTTTAGATGCCCAGAAACTCTAAAAGTATCCTTATAGCTATAAGAAGTAGCAGTTGTCTTTAATACATGCACACAAATAGTTAAGAAACCAAAGACTTAGAATACTGTTCCATCTGCAGTGGACATTCATTCATTTGTGTGTACAAAAATAACACTTATGTACTGCTATAGATTTTCAAAGTACTTTAAAACATTTCATTTAAAATTAGTGTCTCTTCTTTACACAGTACTGTTATCGTTGTTCTGAAGGGCTAAGCACATATATATATTTATTTAAAAAAAAAATAGTTCTAATAAGCCAAATGGGGTTGAAGCTTGTGGAAACTGGGGTGGGAATTACGGGAAGTGGAGCTTCTTAATGGGGATGGATGTAAAGAGACTGGTAGAGTTCTGATTGTATTCTGGAGAGGGCTTCCTGTTGGTTGTTTTTTTTTTCCCCATTGGCTTCAACAGAACCTGAGAGATTTATAAATGGTCTTGATATGTCTGCTTGGGGTGGGTGCAGGTGTTTTTTCTAGCATCCTTCTACCCCATCTCAGCAGCACTTCATCAGTGGCTGCTTTAGGATATCTGCGAGAGTTGTGCCGCTATATAAACTAGAATTACGAAGGTTTAAAATGGAAGAGAAAGTAGGATTGGTTGCAAGATCTCTGGTTACTCAGCCTCTGTTGTGTTAGGCAACGGGAAACAAGGCAGGACTAAATCAGTTGCAAGATGGAGACTGAGTTTGAAATCTCTCAGTCTCACTGGCCATCTCCTGATTCTGCTCTTGTGGGAGGAGGGTAGTGTGACAATGACCTCCAGAGGTAGTTACAGCCATCTTTGAATTGGTCGTGAATGAGGCTCCTAAATTTGCATTTGTAGTGATTAATCCTGGTAGGAAGACATTGTAGGATGTTTGTTAGCACCGCAGTTGGGCATTTGGTTGAACATAAACTAAGAAGTGTGGCTGTGCTGATTGCATTTTACTTCCAAAAGTGGTCTCCGACTCAAAAATTAATCGGATAGCGTGTCCATCTATTGAGAGTCCAGGGAAGGTGTTACTTTGGATTTAGCATAGGTTGCCCTGTTTCATGGCAGAATCCCTAATTGAGAGTTGAGCTGATTGCTCTGGGTGACTTCTTCATTGTCAATGTGGGTAATTCATCTGGGTTAACTCAGGTATTGCTGTGTCACCACATGTAGCTGGCCATACTCTTGAACTGTTTTTTGCTTTAGCTTTGGAAGTGGGCAGAATGGAGGTTGGACCTCTATCCAGGACCACATCTTCCTTTGTTTTGAACTCAGGATACACATCTCTTGAGTCAAAGAGCCTTTTTTAAACATCTTTTGACTTCCTACTTCTGAGACAGATTTGGGCGGTGGCATTTTGCCGCCCTCGGCGGAAATTCAGCGGCGGGGGGTCCTTCCGCTCTGGATCTTCGGCGGAAATTCGGCGGCAGGTCCTTCACTCGCTCTGGGACCCGCCGCTGAAGTGCCCCGAAGACGCGGAGCAGAAGGACCCTCGCCGCTGAAGACCCCAGGCCCCCTGAATGCTCAGAGGAGCAGCGCTGCCGTCTAGGGCGGCAAAAACCCTGGCGCCGCTCCTGCATGGGGCGATAGAAAGATTAACCTAAATAATCTATCCAGAAGCCTGTGAAGCCGCATAAGATTGGGTCCCTAATCCATGAACTATTGGAACTCATTTACAAAACTTTTCTTAAATATTATATGAATATATTGTCTCATACTATAGAATTAGAATTTATAATCCCTCTTCCATGATGAGATATCTTTGAGCTATAATGTATCTTTATATGAAATGCTTTCTGAGGAAAAAACGTATCCAAAAAATTTGATTTATTTATTTATTTATTTATTTATATTTTTAAATCGTTGGTTTTTATCCACCCTGCTTTGCTGGCTCTTGTGGGCTTGTTGCATTGAACTTTTCCCGCCTAAACTGGTGTCAAAACACTGGTACCAATAGTCTTACTACAGAGAGCCTATAGCTCCCTATAATGGAGAACAGACAAGAGACCAAGTCTGTAAATACATCTCCAGTCTTAGAATTAGATCTACAAGAAAGATCTGATTTATTTTTCTACATTTCCCTGAGGAAATGTCTCCCCTGTGCTTTCCAGTGAGAGGTGGGGGTCAGACATTTAACTTCACTTTCTCTCGGGATTCCTTTACATATTGAGAGGCCAGATTATTCTAAGCATGAAGTTGAAAGTTTTGCCTTGGTTTCCCAATCTGGAAAATAGATAATACCTGCCTAGTTAATCCTGGATTGCCATCAGATCAATGGTTAGGTGAAATACTAATTCAGTTGTATTAAGATCAATTGTTTCATATTTTCAAAAGGACAAGTCATTAGCTTCAACAAAGGATTTCAAATTGTATGCTTTAGAAAATGTTTACAGCATTGTAGGCGTGGATGAAATTTTAAAGATAAATAGAGACCCGAACAAAGAAACTAGAGAAACTCCCTGTCGAGAGACAGTTTAAGTAAAACTACTTTTTTTTCCCGCTATAATTTAGGCAAATTTTAAACTTTGACTGTTTTGTGATTGTATAGTTTAAACTCCTCTGAATGTAGTAATTTCACGGTGTAAAATTCTGTTACAACCTTAATTACTCAGTATCAACACTTAAAACAAATGCAGTAATTCCTTGAAATCACTTGCTAGGAATCCATTGGAAGAAGTTCGCTAAGCTCAACGTTAATCTTCATTTATATGTGCATGGTAACATGCATGAAACTTACTGAAATTGTGAAAATCTGTTGCCCCAATAGGTGCTAGTGGTAATCTCTCACTGATAAATGGGCTCTGCTTTGAGAGCCTGGGTGTTAAGGCTGTATGAATCAGTGATTTTTATCATTGGCCCTGTTAAATAAATAAATAAAATCTTACACAAGTTCCACGATACTTTCCTCTTCTCACTAGTAACAACTGTTCAAAGGCCAATATGTTCTTCAAACAATGTTTGGTTCTTTTATGTAGCATATTGAAGATAGATCAAATCACCTTTTCAAAGAATTGACACAACCCACCTTCTTTCAGTTGAGAAAAACAAAGGGAGTAAATTTTCAAAGCTCTCTGCAGTTTTAGCGTGTGACTGTCGTCATAGTCAGAGTTGGCTGGCTAAAACTGGCACAATGCTTTGAAAATATATCCAGCAAGTCAGCTTTTAGCCAGTAACTGGGATTTTTGTTCATTTAATTCTTCTGAGTCTTTGCTATCTCAGCACAGCAGTTTGAAGATCCCTTTGTGCAAACAAAAATCTTGATATACCTATTTCTGTGTTTTAAAGTAAAGGTAACTTAGTCCATGGAACACAGAGTAGCATACAGTAAAAGGTCAGGTATTCAAACTGTAAGATGGTCCAATAGCACTGTCTTATAAAAGTACTTATTATTCTTTCAGAACACTTTTCATCATTCTATCATCTCCTAAATAAGAAATATGAAAGGGAACATATGTAAGCAGTATGATACTGGAGCTATTTTTGGTGAAAACACCAGCACTACATATGATTTAATAAAGACTACATAGCAGTCAAATTACTGATTATATTACAAACAAGAAGTAAATTCTGATGTGTGTAGTTCGGACTATTAAAATCCCAATGTTAATCTTAAAAATCTTACTACATATCTCTGTACTTCATTTCAGAGAGTTGACTGATTTATTTTTACTTCCATATGCAAATTTTCAAGCCAAAGGTACCCTTCTTTGCTACATGTTTGCTATGCCAGAAATACGAACTTTGATGAACATCTGCATGACGAATCTAAAACCCCCAACTTACTTGGAATTTTGGCTTTTAGTGCAGTTTGAAAATATGCTTATTGTAGATGTCTCATAGCAGAGGTATGGTCATCACTGATTTTAAATTAAACTGGAGCTTTTAAACTAGCTTGTATTGCATAAAGTTAAATAGGGGTAAAATGCTAGCCTTGTCCTATGGCACGAGTTACTTGGGGGGGAGCGGAATCTGTTCAGTTTCATAGTGCACTATTGTACTGGCAGCCACAAACTATGCAACTGTTCCATACGAGGGGCAGGGGAAATAGTCTCAGAGTATATGATTGTTATGTTTTATATTCATACTAGTCATATGGATTTGATTTGTTTTAGACCAGCGAAATCTTCATAGTGGCATTAACAATGGTACAAAACCAAATCCTGTTATGTCACTTGACTTCCCTAGTCATTTGACTATTACTACTTAGATTTGGAATTCTAGATATTGCATTTCTTAAACTGTGAGAGCAGGATCAAGCCTCTGAAATGAAGTGCAAGATTCCCATTCACTTCAGTAGGAGCAGGACTCCAATTCACTTCAGTGGGAGCTGTTTGTTAGGTGACTAGATCCTTTTTACACATTCCTGCCCCCTCTTCTGCAACATGTCAATATGTTTCTTAGGGCATGTCTTACACTAGCAGCGTGCACCACAGTGCTGCACTGTAATTCCCTTGTGTGGATGCTGTGGGCATGATCTAAAAGGTTCCTGCCCCATAGTCTGAACTGCATAACAAAGCACACCCTGGGCTCCTGCAATGTGTGTATTAGGATGGCAGGTTTGTTTTCTAAGCAAGAGGGCACGTGCCTCAGGGTAGGCTCAATTCCTTAAGCTATTCTTGAATTAAAAGATGATATGCTCTTAAAATATGAGCTAGTCACTGGACAATTCATTTAAAAAAGGACGTTGGGCATTTTTTAACTATGGTATCTGATTGTTCTCTCACGGTTGTGAAAATTTAATAATAGATTGTTCCTTTGTGCTAAACAAATCAGTTGGGAAACAAAAATAGATAATCCACTATCAGTGGTCCCCATTTTACTTTAGCCACCCACTGCCAAACAAACAAAAATGTATTCTATATACCAAAATGTCAGTCACTGTTATGGGTTCCCTGCACCTTTTCCCCCTTTCTGGTCTCTGAGTTCATCCACCTCAAGTGTTCAGCCTTTTGCCCTTTCCTGTCTCAGGGTGAAATCTCATGATTCTTCCACTCTTAGAATCGGGACCTGGGTACACTATTCCATGTTAACATTCTGCAGGTTTCAGGAACTTGTGACCAGTGATAGTGACTCACAGCCATCTTGAAACAAAATATTGGTATTTAATAGTTGGAACAAAGCATTAGCAAAAACGGATTTTATAGCAACAAGCAGCCTACGTACATATTGAGTCACATCTAATTTTTCACTTACCTTTTAGTTAAGTTAGATAAGAGGAAAGTTTATATTACAGGAACAGAACCAACGTGTATTCTCCTAGCCAGTCTACATCCTCATGTGTCTTTGGGTCTCTGTCTGTTTCCTTTTTTCAAGCTAGTTTTGACACTCCATAAAGAGTGGACTAAAACTATTAAAGCTTCTCACTCTAGCATTGTCTTAATAAACCTTAAGTCTAAGCCATCAGGTGACTATTAGAAAGGGCCTCCTCTCTTTTTCCCAGGACCTTGCCCACATGGGGAAATTGACTAGCAATAGCTCTTCCAGAATTGTTCCCCCACGGACATTCCATTCCAGAATAAAAGTGATTTTTTTATTTTGGAATAATGTCCACATGGGGAGCTATTGAAGAATGAGCTATCCCATCATTTCCACATGTAGACACGGTGGATAGGATAAGTAGGTAGACTGTGCTAAGCAGGCAGACGCTTCAGGTGAAATTTCCCCCCATTTACGATAGACCACCCCCATGATAGTGACTGATCCAGATAGAGAAATAATAGTTATTACACAGCCCCCCATTGTCACGTTGTTGTTAAAATATTCTGTATTGTATCTCCTTTTGCATCTTTGCTGATTACAAAGGTATGTGTTTACATTCTCATCTCGGTGCCTTGGATCACTGGGAACAAACTGTCCCTAATACTGGATTGTGGTATTGATGATTACATCAAAATTTAGGCAGAGACTGGATAGATAGGAGACAACTTCTGCTTATACACTCCTTCAGAAACAATGGGAAGGGAGATTTAAAATTTCCAGTGTGCCAATATAGTGCAGACCATTGCTTTCTTGCCACCTGATTGATTTGTGGCTACATTGACTTGGCACTAGGTGGACAGAGATTGTGCATTCCAAGGACAGTGCACATATTCTGGAAGGAAGACAGGCAGGTCCTGTTAGCTGAGTAAGAACATCACTGACTATGAGAGAGGACTATGTTGTTATTAGCTTTGCAAATATCCTTTTTCTAGAGCCATCAGTGTTTCCATTTCTACAGCCCTTTCCCACATATTTTGAGGAGAAGAAAGTTGGCTGGTTTATCATGGGCAGGAATGTTTTGAAAATAGACTACTGCAGCATTTTAAAGATGAAAGTTGGGAACCTCTGCTCTGTATTTTCAAAGACCTTTAAAGTTCACTGTTAACCTTGTCCCTTCCAACTCTGACAACTAGTGCATAGAGATGCTAGAGAAATATTTATAAGTTTTTCTTTAAAACTGGGGCGCCTCAGTTTATATTATGTAAAAAAGTGTCTGATGTCAAAGTACTGTAGAATGTATTGAACTATACTCTGCACTCCCAACTGCAGGAGCCAACCCTCTAAGTCCCTAGTTGGTTATTTTGGAAGCAGCTCACTCATGCTTGAGATGTAACAATATCGTCAACTAAAATTGTAGAATTTTTTATTCATTTATTTATTTTTAAAAGAAGGTTGGGGAGTGACTGGAAATTGAGGGTAAAATGGGAGGAATGTGTTGTATTCAAAATTCAAGCAATTGTCTTAGTACAAGAAGAGACCACTCTAAAGATCAACAATGTTTTTCTAAATAAATAATTTTAGTTAACATAATAAACCTCTGGAACTTGCTTTGCAAGCAATTAAGGCGTCTAACTTAACGAAAAATGTTACACATTTTATGAGAACAAAAATCTGTCCCACTAAGTGGGATAAATCACAGAGCCATTACTCCATAGTTTAGACCATAAAATAATTAGTGATGTGATAGGAAGAAAGTTGTCTAGGATGAGGGGAGTATTGCACAAATAAACGGATTACGGGAATTTCTACTTTCCTCTGAAGCATCATCTGACATTGATGGATTGCTTTTGGAGAGGCGAGACAAGATGAAATGTCAGCTATAAGAACAGATTAGTAGTTCTACCCACTTCTAATTTTTGTGGTCTTTATTATAAGACACAAAACAGCCATCTATAAAAATAGCTGATTTACTCATGTGGATGTTTTACCAAACCTTGAGCCCCACAAGAGCAATGAGCATTCACTGGCTTGATCATAACTGTAATAACACAAATATAACAATAAAAGAACAACTCCAAAATAAAATTTGCAACAAAATAGATGCCCGTTTGAGAACGGGCAAGAAATTTCTTTAAGTGGTATTTACTGTCTATAGAACTAGTTTGTATCTCATTGCGGTCCATGAGTCAGGTTGTTGGTTTGAAAGTCCTTCTACTCTTTGTTTATTCTTTCCTGTTCTACTTCTTTAAAAATCTTATTAGCCTAAATATCTTTCCAAAGTCATGATGCAGCAAATTCTCCCTGCTTGTTCTCTCCTAATCATTTTTAGTCAGAACTTT
Organism: Chrysemys picta bellii; assembly: GCF_011386835.1. Taxonomy (NCBI): domain Eukaryota; kingdom Metazoa; phylum Chordata; order Testudines; family Emydidae; genus Chrysemys; species Chrysemys picta. The sequence goes on along the minus strand of NC_088800.1, from coordinate 8,004,438 downwards.
ATTCATCACTTAACCTGTCTTGCTTTGCCAAGTTACTAATAACATTTTACATTTGCCAAGCTAAGGTTCACTGATGTTGGTCTATAATCCTTAAATTTTTTTTCTTTTTCATTCAGATGCAACCAAGAATGAGTAAGTGCTCTAGACACCGTTTCTAATAAATCACAAATGCATTAATAACCCTGGAATTTGCAAGGCATGACCTAAGACACTAACAGCCACTAGATATAGCAACTGGTGCTTAACATTGGAAATGTCCTTTGTTAACACGTTCACAGGAAATATTCTTAGGGCTTATCAGGGGGAAATGTCAAACTTTTGATAATCGGGTCTCTAGTAACTCCCTAAATTTTAACTGCTGGCCAATTTCTTCTGGCTATTTTACATTGTCTGTTCTGTTTTACTCAAACAGATCACAGGATGTTAATGTGATTCTGAAACCAGAAATCATTGGCTCATAGCTGTATTCTTGTGTGCACTAATACACACATGGAATATCCTAGTGTTCGCTAGCAGCAAACACTGTTGTTTCTAGTTAAAGTTTAAAAGATGCTTCCATTTCATTTCGTTTTGTTTCATTCCTTGATAAATTTATCAGAAGCTTTTCTTTGGGAGTATGAAACTTCCCATGCTTGGTCTTAGGTCAAAAACCATTTTTTCCCCACACCCTGAAGCTTAAGTATGTGAACTGTATAACTTCACTCATATATATTATATTATCAAATAGAAATTTTCTATTATGTAGCTAAGTCATCAGTGATCTATAATGAGAACCACAACATCATGACTGAAATATATTTTTTTTTAAAATGAGCATTTCACTACCATGATGTTGAGTGTCCTAGAAATATTATTGCTGGCATGAAAGAAAAAGACTTTGGCGCTTATTTCAAATCTAGTAACTTTCAAAATGAGCTTAAATTAGTTTCCAGTGCTACACCCGCCGGACTTTACTTCTCCTGCTGATTTTTGTTCTTACAAAGACAAAATTCAGTTGTAAATGTGACTCTCCATCCTGTTGTGTGAAAAATGCACCCAGACAAAAGGGTGAAACTCTCTACATAGGAAGTGCTGAAGTATGCACAGAGTAAACCAGAAAAAATAGAAATAACATATCCCGTTATACGGAGGTTGGGCCTTCTAATAATAGAAGGTAAACAATGTAGACAGAAGTTGAATATCACGTTTAACAAGACTGTAGAATGTAAGTGAACTTGCGTCAATTGCGTACCCTTGTCTATGCTACACAATTTTGTCAACAAAAGTCGGGTTTCATCGACAAAACAGTGGAGGTGTACACTCTACAATGCTCCTTCTGCCGACAAAACTCTCCTACTTTGCCCACAAAATAAAACCACCTTGATGAGAAGCATAGTTTTTTGCTGCAAAGTTATACTGACGAAGTGTCGGTGTAGACACCGTGCTTGGTTATGTCGCTGTAAATGGCCTCCAGGAGGTGTCCCACAATGCCCATCCTGACCGCTCTGGGCAGCAGTTTGAACTTTGCTGCCCTGTACCCAGGTACACAAGTTTCCACCCCTCCCTTTTTAAAAGGCCCGGGAATTTTTGAAATTCCACTTCCTGTTTTCTCGGAATGGAGAACTCACATCGCAGCTTCCCAGCTGACTGTGGCGGCTCCTCGCAGCAACTCTCCCCCGCTTGGAGAACACCCGAGTTGTTGGATCTGCTGGCACTATAGGGAGAGGAGGCTGCGCTGAAGACCTGCCACTTCTGTAAGGAGCTGGATGTCATCCGTGGCGGTGACCCCGAACTCCACCTCCCAGAGCCCCGTGAATACTTTGGCAGGGCTGGAGGCAGTGGATAGTGGACCTAACCCCAAGGACGAAGTCATGGACAAGGAGGTCAAGTTGGAGTACAATGGGGAGCACACAGCAGGTTCGTCCGGTGGCGTGGCGAGTCGGGACCTCTTTTCCACTCTGGACCTCTAGCCAGCCCCAGCAGTCCGTCCCTGGCACACATGATACGTGAGAGAAGAGCCCTGGTAAGTGATCTTTTTGAGTTGATGCTGCTTGGTTATATGAAGTAGAGCTGTCCTTTGCTCTGTATGCTCTAGAAGTGGATGAAGCGATAGATATGTACAAGACTAGCTGTGTTTGAGTGTGCTCCACATTTCCTTGTGCAGCTAAGCAGTGCAGCGGAACAGTGTGTAAATGCACACCAAGATTTCACGGGAATCCTCCAGAGAGATCTCTCTAGGAAATTTTTCTGGAGGTACTCACCAATCCTGTGCCAAAGGTTCCTTGGCAGAGCTGCTTTGTTCCTTCACCTATTGTAGGAAACTTTCCCACGTCACTTGGCAATCACTTATGCTGGGACCAAAGCGGCATAGTCAAGCGGCACAGGGACCGGGTCTGAAGCCGCACGCATGCAGGAGATGCACCCTTGCATTCCTGCTTATCCTCAGGAGTGAGATACTGGCTTCTGCCACCTTTTTCTGCAGGCATGGGTCATTGAATATTGTCCCTAGTCACCTGCACTAATCCCCATAAATAACCACCTAGACCCTTTGCCCTATCTTGAATGCCAAACCCCACCCAGCCCAAAGTCACCATGTTTAGAGTGTTCACTGGGATGTGTGCTCTCTAAAGTACGAAAGTGATTCATATGTCAAGAGGTATTGTTACTATGATTCAATACTGTGTGCGAACTAACAATAATGATTCTGTGTATTGTTTCTTGTGCTTCTGCAGATGTGGCCTTCAGGGGAACCCCCTATGCACCTGCAGAGTGCCTCTGCCAGATAAGAAAGCAACCAAGGCAGAGCAAGGAGCACATGTTCCGGGAGATACTCCAATCCCAGAGGCTGAATAAACAGAGCTCAGGGAGTGGAGAGACCCTGAAGGAAAAAAATAGAAAGGCAGGACAGAAAGGAGAGTGAGGAGCACATTGTAAGGGGCCAAGAGCGGATGATAAAAGTGATGGAGGAGCAAACAGAGATGTTGAAGTCCCTAATCATGCTCCCTGCAGAACACGTGTGCTCATCCCCCTCTGCAGCCGATACAGAACTGCTTTCCATGCCCTTCCCAAACTCTTCCCACACGTTCCTTGTAACTTCCCAGAACATCTCGGTACCTCGTTCCCTCCATTCCGACAGACAGCTTCCAAAATGATAGCTGGACTTACACATGACTAGGAGAACCTACACTGCCTTGCACTCTTATCTCTCCTCCCACCAAGCTTTTTGTGTGTGTTGTTAATTGGTATTTAATAAAAACAAACTCTCGGAAAGATAACCTTCTTTATTTGTCTCCTTCACATGGTGGTTGCTGCTGGTAGTAATACAGTGTCAGTTTGATAACTGGCTGAATACAAATCCCAGTCAAGAAACATCAAAATTTTCATGCAAGGCGGCAAGTTAATAAAGCATGGCAGAGTGCTGTATTGCTGGGGCTTTATCAAAATGTTGCCTTAAAGCCTCCATGATTCAAATAGCCCCCTGTTGTGCCCCTCTAATAGCCCTGGTATCTGGCTGCTCAAATTCAGCAACCAGGCAATCTGCCTCTGCGCTCCACCCCAGGGGAAACTTTTCACCCTTAGCCTCACAAATAATGGAGCATGCAAAATGTTTTCCTCATTTAGGTCTAACCTTCCATAAAGGCATCGCCAGTGCACTTTTAATCTGCCAAAGGCACATTCCATGGTCATTCTGCACCTGCTCAGCCTATTGTTGAAGTATTCCTTGCTGCTGTCCAGGTTTTCTGTGTAAGGCTTCATGAGCCACGGCTGTAAGGGGTACACTGGATCTCCTAGGATCACGATGGGCATTTCAATATCCCCCACTGGAATCTTCTGGTCTGGAAAGAAAGTCCCTGCTTGGAGCTTTCTGTACAGGCCAGTGTTCCTGGTCAGTAAAACGCCCACAGTGATTTACAAGTGCGTGCAATACCATAGAGAAGTACCCCTTTCTATTGATGTACTCTGTCACAAAATTGGGGCCAAAATTGGATTATGCATGCCATCTGTTGTCCCTTTGCAGCTAGGGAATCCGCTATTGCTGCAAAGCCATCCACTATTTCACGCATATTGCCAAGAGTCACCGTCCTTCGTAGCAGGGTGTGATTAATGGCCTCGCACACTTGCGTTAACGCAGTTCCAAAGGGTCGACTTCCTGACTCTAAACTGATTCATAACTAGTAGCAGTCTGGAGTTGCCAGCTTTCACACTGCGATCGCCGTGCGCTTCTCCACCGAGTGGGCATCTTTCATTTTGGTGTCCTTATGCCGCAGTGCTGGGGCAAACTCTGCACACAGTTCCAGGAAGGTGGCTTTCTGCATCCGAAAGTTCTGCAGCCACTGCTCGTCATCTCAGACCTGCATAATGATGTGATCCCACCACTCAGTTCTTGTTTCCCGAGCCCAAAAGCGACAGTCCACCATCTTCGGCTGCTCTGTGAATGCCAAAAGTAATCTGGTGTTTTTCCCTGGCACACAGCAGGTCAGGCAACTCTGATTCCTGTTCAGATTGGGAGCTCCTGATGTACTGCAAGACCATCCGCGATGTGTTCATAACAGTGACCGCAGCAGTAGAGAGCAGTGAGGGATCTATCCTTTCAGACAGAGATGTTGGGCGGACAATAAACGGGCTATTGAAAAATGCTGCGAATGCTGGGATGGAAAACTGCATCATGGGATGTTGAGCCTGCACCCATGATGCACTGCGATCCACTCTGTCTTCCCACAACTCCTAGCTGCAGAAGGTGGCGAGTAGCACAGTGGGATAGCTACCTACAGTGCACTGCTCTCCCCGTCAATGCTAGAGCACTAATTGTGGATGTGTTCTGCCGGCAGAAGGAGTTCTAGTGTGAACATGCACAAGCAGTGTAATTATACCGGTTTTTGATTGTCAGCTTAACTTATGTCAACAAAACTCTGTAGTGTAGACAAGGCCTCAGACTTTCATTTGGAATGGAGTAGCTCCAAACTCGAGATGAATATGCCTTCAATAAAGTGACTAACTCAAGTCTAGAGGATAAGAGGATCCTATCACCTTTATTTTGTAGCCTTGTTGCCTAATGTACATAGATGGGCTGAGAGCATTGTACCATTTACCTTATAACCTGCAATTGCAGAGGTTTCAAGAACCATTTTATTGAAAGCATTGCCTGTTTTGAGACAAGATTCTTATTTACATGTTCGCTATCTAGGAAATCTTGAAGAAACTGGAAAATATTTCATTTAAATTGTTCAGCTTGATTTCTGTTGAGTAAACTGTTTACATGTTTATTTTAATGATTTTGGGAAAAACAATAGAAATCGTCTACTTGGTGCAATCCGTGCCTTTTTTCTTTCTTTGAGAAGGCAAATGCCACCTTTCACCACTAACTATTAGGAAGATGACAAACGATTGCAGTAAGGTCTACTGATTACAGATTATTTTGAGATAGCAGTATAAGCATTTACATGTGTCCCCGGTACCCCGTCTATTCAAGGTAATTGAAAACAAATTGTAAGATGTTTCCACTCACACAGTCATCTGCTGCTTTTATGATGCTTAATTGTTTTAGGGGTCTGCTTTTTTCAATGTAGGAAATATTTGAAGTTAAAACATTTTGTGTATTATAACTGGTGACATACATAAACTTCAAGGGTGAAAGTATTCCATAGCATTTATTTTGAGATACTACTGGCTAAGTTAAGTGTTTTGGGGGCTGACTTTCCAAACTGCTCAGAGTCCAGCAGTTCCCTTTAAAGATAATCAGCCTAAATGGGAACTCAGTTCTTCAGAAAAATCTAGCCATTAACGTTTTTGCTGACGTGGTCGTGGTACTGGCAGATCATTACCTCCATGAACTGTGGTCAGCCCTGGTCTCAACTCACTCTACAGGGAAATACATATATAACCTACATTCTGAATGTGTTAGAAACTAAAGGCCTTTTCTCTTGGTTGGAGGGGGAAAGTGTGATTATTAAACTTGGCCATATGATCCTTGAATTGCTTTAAATCATACCCTCTAAGTTGACTGCTTGTTCATCTTCAGAGCTGGACATAAAATAATATAAATAAACTTTTGAAGCACATCTTAAATGTGATTCTTACTTAAATATGTTCCTTTTGTCTTTCATTTCAGGACAGCCCAGAAACTTGCAAGATCTATGCCGAATTAAAATCCGCCAGTGTATAGGCCTTCAAAACCTAAAACTGCTTGATGAACTACCCATTGCCAAGGTCATCAAAGACTATTTAAAACACAAGTTTGATGATATCTGATATCCATGAAGAAAAGAACTCTGAGCAAGCTTAGTAATATTCCAGATACTTAAAGAGGCTTGTTGCCTTGCACAAAGTATATCCTATGCAAATTCTGATTTTTCTGTAAGTCAGAAGGCAGGTATACACTTCCTTGGGTTTTTTATACCACATGCTAGAAGGTCTTAATTTTTTGGTTTCTTGGTCCAAGTTTACAAGGTCCAAGCTTTCTATACAATATTACATTTTAAAAATTTGTTGTTGTTTTTTTTTTTAAATGAGGCGTGCAGATTTGCAATGGAAATGGAACATAGCGTATTCAAAGGAAGTGATTGGTTCTGATTGGCATGCATAGTATTGTAAGCCATCTGAGCGATTGTTAAACAAAATGAGGTTTGGAGACTAAGGCACCAGTCCTGCAAAGGGACCCATGTGGGCAGACCTTTATGTCCACACAGTCTCTTTGATTGATGGGACTTTGTGTAGGTGTAAACCTCTGCCCATGTGTATCATTTTGAGAATAGTAACCATGGTTTCTTGGGACATACTGTACAAATGCCATGTGGAAACTTTTTAAAAATGCAGTCACCCTGTTCAATTTTAAAATGTATAAGTTGGCTCTTTTTATACTGTTCTTTTCCTAATTCCTGTAGTTTGGATGTCCATAAATCCAGGATCTCTGCTTTCCTGATATTCTCTGTAAGTGGGCTATTGTTTGTAACTATATTTTTAACAGTGACAGTACACTGCACAGAGTCATACAGTCTCTATTTTTTACATTAAGTTAAGGGGAAACAAGTTTAGATTTTGAAGCCAATGTATTCTGTTTCTCATACAGTGCCTCCTGTGCAATAATCTTTCTAATGTATTTTGTCCATGATTGTGTGACTTTCGCACCGTTTCTTACTTAGCCTCAATGCATTATTTGTGAAAATAGGAACTGCTGCTTTATTGTAGCATTGATGCAGAAATGCTATAATGATGTGTCAGTTGCTGTTACAATCCCTGAATTTGTTGAATGTATAACTTGGCTGTTTTATTTCCCTTTGAGATGAAATTTTGCATACAGCTTGTTAGGCCAGATCTCTCTTTAAATTGCTATTATTCAGCTAAGTCATTTTTATTTTAAAGGGGTTAAAAAATTTTTTTGTTGCATTCAAATGTTTTTGATTTGCTTGAAGTTGATTAGGATGTAGTCTCCATTGATAAGTGCACATAACCCCCATTAATTTGGGTGTTCCTTGTGCACTGACAAGAAAACAGTCCCCTTAGCATTAGAAGCTTAAATTTTGCAAACACTAAGTGGGTGGTTCTTAACCTGAAACTGGCAAGTGATTTCAGTAGTTAAATTTTCCTTTTTTGTTTTCATCATAAGCATTAATAAAGAGCCTGTTCCTAGTTGTCAATGGAAATAGAAGGCCTCCGCACCAAACAGAAATGGGCCAAAATGTGCAACCATTTCACTGTTTTCATTTTCAAGGGATTATGGAGTCAGTATAAAGTTCTTGCTGATGTTTTCTACTCCTGCTTTGCCATTGTAGTGGCTCCAAAAGAGACTTTATAATATCAGCAGTTCTCTCATACTAGTGATCTCAATGGAAGCTGGGAGATTGGGGAAACCATGTTGACTCTTCGTTTTTTCACACTGTCCCTTTCAAAATGTTACATAATTTTTTTTTTTAAAAGGTGAAAGCAAGGAAAGCAAGTAAATTTAGATTAACTCTGCTGGTTCAGCCCTAATTCCTTGAAGCCAGGGATTGTAGTTTCCTCAAGCACAAATCTTATTGCTAATGATGGATGCACAGGAACCAAGGCAGCAAGGATTATCTCACCCTATTGTGCCTAGCCTTGCACAGGTTTCCGAACAATGGGTGATTTTAGAGACTCAGTGGCTCAGAGAAGGGGTTGCAGGATGTGGAGCCTTTCATCTCTGACTCACCAGTTCAAATCAAACGTGCTTCATCAGTGACCAAAAGTTAATATAACAGGAGCCTGTAGGAAGCGAGTTTGTCAGCTGTCCACACCACACACCAGTCACCACAGTTGTTGCTAATGTAGACCCTTATTGGCAGCCCCAGCAAAGAGGCCAGAGAATAACTGGGAAAGACAACTCTCCTCTATATATAGTGCTCCCTTTAGGTCAGGGGTCGGCAATGTTTGGCACGCGGCTCGCCAGGGTAAGCACCCTGGCAGGCCGGGCCAGTTTTATTTACCTGCTGACGCGGCAGGTTCAGCCGATCGCGGCCCCCACTAGCCACGGTTCGCCGTCCCGGGCCAATGGGGACGGCGAGAAGCGGCGCGGGCGAGCAATGTGCTGGCTGCGGCTTCTCGCCACCCCCATTGGCCCGGGATGGCGAACCGCAGCCAGTGGGGGCCGCGATCGGCCGAACCTGCCGCGTCAGCAGGTAAATAAAACTGGCCCGGCCCGCCAGGGTGCTTACCCTGGCGAGCCATGTGCCGAACGTTGCTGACCCCTGCTCTAGGTCATGAAGCACATTGGTGGCATTATAGTGTGGAGAGAGAGAGTGCTGTTCAGTAGTACCTTTAATGAATACTCAAAACACCTTAACAGCTGATCTCTTCTGCTTTCTGTTCTGCAGTACCTAGGCATACTGAGGCACATTAGGAATGGGATGGCAGCTCTTAACTCTGATTCTTCAGTTTAGTTACGTAGATACAGAACCTTAACATTCTTTGTTTAAAGTATTTAATATTGTTCATCTGCTTTCCTAAGTAACTTGCTTGATTTTAAACCATTTTCTTCCCCATCAGTGAAGGTGCATTTTTACAGGAATCTTTTCTGAAATAATTTAGACTGTATCTTAGTCAGAATCCATATTAAGATAAATTATTTGTTCTGTCTTGCTGCTGTGACTTCAGAAAATTATGAAAGACCTTGCTGGTAACAAAACTGCTATTTAATGAAGAAGTGTGTCATTCCATTATTTATTGAGTGAGGTTTGGTATTTTTAGTAACTGACATTTAAAGGAAACACTTTTACATTTTAGGCCAGTGCAAAACCTTTCTTAAAAAAATAAAAGATGCAGAAGTCTAATCCCCTTTAGGAAGGGTAAATTGTCAAAGGACCTAATCCAAATCCCGCTGCTGTCAATGGAAAGACTTCCACTGGGCTTTGGATGAGGCCTTAAGGCTCCGATTCAGCAAAGCACTTACGGTCTTACAGATAAGCATGTGCTTGAGTAGTCCTGTTGACCTCAGTGGGACTATTTATATACTTAAACTGTAGCACGTAATTAAGTTAGTAAAGTACAGGGTTTATTCATCATTCAAGCCAACTAGTTTTGAATGTTGTGGATCTATTCTGTTGTCACTCTCTTAAATGTGTATAATGCACAAGTAGTTAGAAAACACAAAGTGATTTGTTTTTTTCCATAATCTTTTGAATTAGAATGTGGAAAGATGAGTTCATAATAGAAATGTATTGCATATCCTAATTTCATTCCCTTAATATACATTGGTGGTCATTTTATTGAATCTTTAATAATAGTAAAATTGGCAAATACACCAAAGAAACAGGCAAGCAAAAGATTCTGATCATTAATAAACTGCAAACCTCATCCTTTAAAAACAAAGCAGAAAGATTTTTGTAAATATGTTTATAAATGTACAGCAGAGTAAGAGTGGGTTTTTTTAGATTATTTAATTACCATATTTCTAAACTATTTACTACATTATAGACAATACTTGTTAGTTTGAAAAGCTTTTGAGTGTTTTGGTTTTTTAATTCATCATCAGTCATGCTTGGAATAACTCTGGCTTCCTTGGGATAGCGTGGAGAATTTAGTTTTCTGGCTATAGCTGGCAATAACAAGAGAACACATCTGGACAAAGAGGACTAGCATGATTAATTTGTCATACAGACACCCTGAAGCAAGAGAGACTATATAGTTTGTTTACCAGAGTGGACCATATGGAAATTTTAAATCTTAACTTCTCAATAAAGTTGATCCAGAGCCCAGAATGTCACTGGGATGAGAGCAATTTACAATTTGCCCACAAATCTAGCCTCCATGCACCTTTTTGTGTTATCAATATCATGATGTATTTTGTTCTTTTGTAATGTAAGTTCTGCTTTGGGTCAGTTTGAATTTTAAAAAATATTTAAATCTGGTTAAAATCTTTTGGGTTTATGTTCTATTTATTTCTAATCCAATGTTTTAATACTATAGTATCACTTTGCAGCTTTCCCTCAATGTCTGTCCTTCCTGACAACCCTTAATGCAGTAATGACAATGGATAACTAATGATGTGTAAACTTAGCTGTTGAGGCTCAGTTCTGCATTGAGATATGAATGCAGATCACCCTGATCTTAGTGCATTGCGTCAATAAATCTAAGGGCAAACTTGGGCAGTCAGGGCTGGACTGCCCAAAAGGGGGATCAACCCAGCCTCTAGTCATTTCCATACGCGTGTTTCTATACACTCACTTGCATGCACAAGCTATAAAATGATGGCCAAATAGAAGTCATGTCTTGCAAATGGATCTGTCAGTATGCAGTGTATTTTTTTTAAATACTGAAAAATGGAATAAGCAAGGCTACTTCTGAATATATCATTCAGGTGGGACCTGAGAACAAACAAACAGCTTGGGTCCACCAGGAGCCTTTGTAAAGTACAAGTTATGACTTTTTTTTTTTTAGGGGCAGTAAGAAGGTGGAGAGGGCGGGATTAGAACCCTAATGATTGCTCTGGTAGCCATCACAAATATTATACTTTATTAAAAGCTGGTGGAGAAGGGGATGTTTCCCTATTACTCAATAGCACCCCCTTGAGCAAGGTGCAAAAACTGAATTTGGATGTGCAGATTCTGTGCAACACATTACAACATGACTCATAAATTCCAAGCAGCTAAATGCTGTTACTAACAGCCTGGACAGATTTGGAAGACTAGTGAATTTTCTAAATGCTATGTTGTCAGTGGTGCTCCTGTTTATGTATCCTATTTCCTGCATTTATTCAATTGTCAGCTGAAAAACAGTTGTTTTGTTTACAGCAATAATGGGTTTGCAAGCTGTTGACAAATAAGATTATGCATAGATAACAGTCCAGTGTAACCAGTATGCCTGCATTACTGGAAATTGTGCTTTATTTTATGTGACAAAGTATATTGTCTGTCGTGGTGCCAGAAAAAATGACTTTTGTAAACAGTGGGTGCAAAAATTGACTTGTTACCAGAGGCAGAATGGCCTGCAGGGGATGGGAGTTTGGAACTCTTAATCTTGAGTTCTTTTCTGGCTCTGCCACTGATTCTCTGTGTAGCCTTGGCAGATACTCTTCACCTCTCTATTCTTTCTGTTTCCCGTTTGTAGACTGAGGCTGACACCTATCTCAGGGCTTTTGAACTGTATTTTGAAACTGAAAAAATGTTATACATGTGCTGAAATTTTATCATTGCTACTGTCACTGGCAAATCTGAATCTTCTGTTCTACTTTTTGTTGACTTCTTGAGTTAGAATGTTAAAAACAGGTTTGTTTGTTAGCTTAATCTCATGAAGGCAAGAAAAGCTGGAAGTGTATGTTACTTCCTGGAGCTGAGCTGCCACGATTTCCTCAGCCACTGGCTTCTCTAGGGATCCACCCCATGCAGGCGGAGCTGTGGATAGTTGGAACCTGGAGCTGCATTATCCAGTGAAGAGATCCGTACGTCACCTGCTGTCTACTCACTTGTTGGAACCCTGCAGGGTTTCTGAACCTCTCTGTGGAGTCCAGGGGAAGTGTGGGAGACTGCTGCGGAGTAGGCTGATCTCCCTCTCTGCAGAGGGTCCCCTTTGTGTACGGATATGGAAGCACAACCAAGAGATCCTGTTAACTTGCCCATTGTTACCAGCTTGCATCGTCCTGGGTGAGATGTTTGAGAACAATGGGTCTACTGGAGGAAGCACCCCTTACAGAATTTCCTTGACTGTTTGTTTGGTTTTATAGCAAGGTACATTGCAGGGTTTAGCTTCATCATTTTTAAACTATTATTTACAAAATAAGAAATGACACCCAAACTGGCTGCAAAATAGAAACTGAATAACTGTAAAGATTAGATTGACAGTTGCATTACTGTCCCCTCTATAGCAAAAGTTTGTAATCATCCTGCTCTACTAGTTATATAATATTTCAGTTCTATATAATACCAAATGCTACTCTTGGCATAAATCCAGAGTAACTCCACTGGAGTTCAGCTTTCAGTCCTGCTGCGAAAGAGTCTTTTTTGAAATGTATTTACATTGTTATAGAGGTGCTCTGCTAGCAACTCCAGAGTTAGTTACGTTATAAAAAGTCCTTGGGGGGGCAGAAACAGGAATTAAGCCTTCTCTAAAAATAGGTAGCCAGTAAGTTCAGTTAGGAAACCAGACATTAACAGGAAAGGTTTGAATGTTGCTGTGCCTGAGATTTTTTTCACGGGTTGTTGGAGCAGCCATCGTCAACTTGATTTCTTTCACTGTATATCTACTCAAACTTCAGTAGAGAAGTGTATCCTGAGTAGAGCTGTTGAAATATGTAGTCTCTTCTTTAAAAAAAAAAAATTAATAAATGAGATTTTTAGGCTATTATTCCTTCCCATGCACCAAGGTTGCTAATGGAGAAACTCTGCACATAACTATATGCATTACCCCTCCTGGTGTATTAGCGTCTTCTCTATTAGCTGCTGAATTTGCACCCCACTTGTAAGTCTGCTCCCGTGCAGCCAACCTCCTACTTCAGAATGCTTTATAAAAACCTACAAAATCAAAAATCTAATATAAGCTGGGTTGTGAAGGAATTAGGGCTGTTACCTCACTCAAAGCCACACAACTAAGGAAATGAAAAGTTAGGTAGCTGAACAGCACCGACAGGCCTGCCTACTCTATATGGCTTTTCCCTGTAGACGACTCATTTTCAGGCCCTTCTGTGCAGGAAATTCCCTCTCGCTAGCTATTTTTTTTTAGTGTCACCTGCCTCCCTGGGAAGGAGAGCCCTTGGGAGCTGCTACACAGGTTGATGGCAGCCTACTCCCTCACCCTATCTCGCAGAGTTCAAGTCTCCTGCATGTCGTCTGCATAAACAAAGGGCAGATGCTGGTGAAGCACTCAGGAGCCTGCTAGCTCGGGGGTTGCCCATGTGCCTCTGGCCCCGCTGCTGCTGACTTCCCCAGGGCCAGTCGTCTTTCATATGTCTTCAGGGGCTGCCCATATGCTGCCAATTCCAGTCTTGGGGGCCACTGCCCCCCTTCACTTAAGAGCTCTGGGGTCTGTGTGGTGTGGGGATGCAGCTTCTCCATGCTTGCCAGGGCCCAACCCTGCAGGCAAACTGAGTCCCGGGGGACTGGTTTTCTTTCCCAGATGATGGGGAAACGCACTATCGTCATCAAATCCCTCTACTGCATTGGCTCTCAAACGTTTTTACTGGTGACCCCTTTCACATAGCAAGTCTCTGAGTGTGACGTCCCTTATAAATGAAAACACTTTTTAATCTATTTAACACCATTATAAATGCTGGAGGCAAAGTGGGGTTTGGGGTGGAGGCTGACAGCTTGGGACCCCCCCATGTAATAACCTCGTGACCTCCTGAGGGGTCCCTTCCCCCAGTTTGAGAGCCCCGGCTCTACTGGGTGGAGCTTGCCCAGTTGACAGGGCTGGACAGGAGTTAGCTGTGGCTGCCAGCCAGGTGACAAGGCTCTATTCCTCCCTGTGATGATCCTGGTACTCTTTGGGGGAGAGGGGATTTGGCCCCTCGAAGACTGGAGATGGGGGGGGTAGCCAGGCATCCCTTGAAGACAGATGAGGCAGTGTAGACTATGCGGGGCCCTGGGGCCTTCCCAGAAGTAAGAGAGCAGCTGAGGGTCCCGGGGATGGGATCAGAGGCAGATGGAAGAGTTTGAGGGGATAGACATACTCTGGGGCACTACAAGAATAGAAGCTGGGTGGGGGCAGACATATTGAAGATTTTGGGGGTCAGGTGTCCAGCCTCATCTCATGGTCACAGGGATGGGATTGAGGACTCTGGAGGCCTCACTCCCTGATATGGCTTCATTGCAAAGTCCAGCCATTCCAGTAGGGGAAAAGCAGGGACCTGCCTCCTGAGGGGAGTGAGGAGCTTGGATGGAGGGGGATGTGTGTATTAGGGATTTGGGGGAATAGGAGGATGATGCTGGTCTGACCTCTTCGTTGGGGATATAGAGGGGCTTTGGGGGTGACTCTGCCTAGGGAAAGAGGAGCCAGGCATTACAGGTGGGAGATCAGGTACTGGGGGGAGAGCCAGAGGCATGGGAAGTAAGGCCGTGTGCCTGTTTTTTGCGTAGGAGAAGCAGAGATGGGGTCGGAGCAGGGACTTGCACACCAGGGATGTTTATTGAGAGACATGGGACTTCCACTGTACACAAGGAAACCCTGTCCTTCCCCTGGGCTTTGCCTCCCCTCATGGAGCTTGAACTGTTCCTGGGGCTGATGGGACAGGTGCGTGGCATGAATGGGTAGGAAGTGTAGAGAGGTGATGTGGTGCGTGTGGGACGGGCAGAGGTGCACATAGAATGGGTGGAGAGGGTGTACAGAATGGGTGGCTGTACGTATTCAGTGTGTGCTGGTGTACTCAGAGGGGTGAGTGTGGAATGAAGGGGTAGATGGGGTGTCTGGGAAGTATGGGCCTAATGGCTGTGTGGGTGGAAAGATAGGATGGAGTGAAAGGAGGTTTGAATAAATACGGATTGACATGTACGGACTGAATGTGCGGAGTGGTGGAAGGAGGACGAATGGGCAAGGTGTCTGAATTCATAAAAATGTGAGTAAATTAGATTGTGATGATTGTTTGAGGATGATGGCAAGTGTGGTGCATACCCTCCCCCTCTTCGCCCCCAGACACACACCTTACTGTGATCGCAACGACCCTATACTATAGACTGGGGTGGGCAAACTTTTTGGCCTGAGGGCCGCATCGGATTTTGTAAATTGTATGGCGGGCCAGTTAGGGGAGGGGGTAATGGCCCGGCCCCTACCTCCCATCTGCCCCCCCGGGACTCCTGCCCCATCCAAACCCCCCTCCCCCCGTTTCCTGACAGCCCCTCTGGGGCCCCTGTCCCCTGACTGCCTCTGGACCCCCGCCACCCCATCCACCCCTTCCTCTCATTCCTGACGGCCCCCCCGGGACCCGTGTCCCATCCAACCACCCCTTCTCCCTGTCCCCTGACTGCCCCGTGCCGCCCCATCCAACCCCCCTTCCTTCCTGACTGCCCCCCCCGGGACCCCTCCCCCCATTCAACCCCCTGTTTCCCCCACCACCATCCACACCCCCGCCCCCGACCACCACCCGGAACTCCCCTGCCCTCTATCCCACCCCCCCGCTCCCTGCCCCCTTATCACGCTGCCTGGAGCACCGGTGGCTGGCGGTGCTGGAGCCGGGCCACGCTGCCGCTGCCACCACCATGCAGCACAGAGACCGGGTCAGGCCGGACTCTGCAGCTGCGCTGCCCCAGGAGCTCACAGCCCCATCGCCCAGAGCATTGCGCCGGCGGCGGAGCGAGCGAGCTGAGGCTGCGGGGGAGGGGAGACAGCGGGGGAGGGGCCGGGGCGAGCCTCCCAGGCCAGGAGCTCAGGGGCCGGGCAGCACGGTCCCGCGGGCCGTAGTTTGCCCACCCCTGCTATAGACCATGTACTGCAAGCTTATCTCTGCCCCTCCCTCCCTCCTTCCCCAGTGAAGCGAGCCTCCCCTTAGCACCATTACCCAACTATCCCCTTCTCCTATACAGTTAAGCGAGTGTAGTTTGGTAAAGAGGTGTGTGGGAGGGAAGGAAGAGTGAGGGTTGTGGTTATTGTTGTGGTGTGTGGGTCTGTGACGTATGGTAGTTGTGGTAACAGTAAGGTGTGTGTCTGTGGGTGAAGGGGAAGAGAGGTGTGTGCTATTTTCACTTCTGTGATTTTTCTGGCTTTGAGCCGGGTTTGGGGTGTGAGAGAGAGGGTGGCAAGCTATTTGCATATCCATTGTATATAAAGCAGAGAAGTTGCAATTCCGGATATAATATGGTTCTATTTTTTTTTAGGCGTTAGTGCTTTTAGATACACTGACTATTTCTATCTTTGTTTTGTTTAAAGACTAACACTACTTCCTTGTTAAAGACCAAACTTCCTGTGTGCATCTTTGCTGAATTAATGCCATGTTTCAACTCAATGGAACTACAGATAGCTGAGATTTGAACACTTTTAACAAACATGTACATCCGCACAACCAGCTGTCACTCTAATTGGTCAAACTGGCCAAAAGTCAAGCAAAATACTGCAACATTTGTGGACAGGACTACGCTACTACCATATTTATTGGTTCAAGTAGAACATTTTATTTCATGATGCTACTTCTAATTTGTTTATTTGTCAGTGAAATCTACTGCAATGCTTTTAACAGTGTCTGGACAATATTAATCGCTTAGCAAATACTTTATGAAGACTATTCCAAAAGTGACTTTCTGTGAAAAATCGAGACTCAGAAGCTTTCTGTTTTTTTCTGGCAAATGGATTCAGATATTTCTCTCAGGCTTGGCTGGCTTCTTTTCTTCCTTTTTACTATGTTGGGGACAATACTTTTGATTTTTTTTTTCTAAAGCTGTTTTGCATGGACTTGCTGGAATCAACCACGTTAAGCAAAGGAAAGATTTCAATGACTTTGATGAATTTCAATGTCTACATTACAGACCTTACAGCGGCACAGCTGTGATATCTCCTGTGTAGCTGCTCTATGCCGATGGGAGGGAGCTCTCCTGTCAACATAATTAAACCACTCCTAATGAATGGCGGTAGCTATGTCGGCGGGAGAGCGTCTCCCGCCAACATAGCGGTGTCCACACGTGCTTTTGTCGGTGAAACTTTTGTTGCTCAGGGTGTTTTTTTCACACCCCTAACAAAACTTTTACCAACAAAAGTGCTAGTGTAGACATAGCCTTAGTCTCACTGAGTCGGATCCTTCTTTGTTGAAGTCAATGATATTTTAAATATTGGCTTTCAATGCTATTGGGATCAGCCCCTTTACCTTTAGTGGGCATTGTCCACTGCCTGCCTGATGTCCAGTTGTGCACTCTTTATTCGGTGCTCTGTTCAACTTTAGCTTTTGTTTTGGGTTTTTTTAAGCTACACTGCAATAATTCTCACTTTTAATATACAGCTGAATTTGCCAGTTTTAACCATATCTTTTATATGGCTTAAACTCTAAAACCATTCTACCCTGTTCTATAGGCTTGTCTGCTCTTAATTGGTATGATTCAGTGTCTTGTTTTTTGTTTTGTTTTTGTTTTTAAAAACCTGACTTGGAATCCTTAGCTTATCAACAGCTCTGCTGACATGTGGTAGTACTGCAACTTTATTCTAAATCACTATATTTGTTAGCAGTAGCTTAATAATTTCTATTTATATCATCTAGCAAGTATATTTTACAGCATTCCATATTCACCTGCTGCATATGGTTTGGTTTTTGCTTTCAACTTTCCCTACCACCTTCATGCTTGGAAACAGGGTGACCAGATGTCCCAGTTTTATTGGAACAGTCCCGATTTTTGTGTCTTTTTCTTATATAGGTTCCTATTATGCCCAGCCCCCTGTCCCAATTTTTCACATTTGCTGTCTGGTCACCCTACTTGGAAACCAGAAGTGATTATAGTATATTTTGTTCTTGTTGGATTGTGTGGCTTTCACCTATATTTGTTATGCAGAATTATTGTGCTCCTACAGTGGGGAATCGGCTGTCGCTGTTAAGAGCCACAACTGGATTGTATAACTCTTCTTTGTACTAAGACGTGCTATGAAGGCTTTTCGCCTGCTTGCAGCTGGGGTCAGAACAGAACTTGTTCATCATTGGCAGGTAGGGACAGCTCCTTCCCCTGAAGATCCCCTTGTGCTGTTTCCCCTGATGCAAAAGGGATAGTTTCTGTGTAAATATCTTTTTTAGTAAAGCCCTATCTACGTGATGTATACTTCCAAGGTCTCAATTTTTTTTTTTTTGTCAACTGGAACTTGTGATATTTGCTGTGAATACTTGCTGTAAAGTAGTCTGAGATTAGATCCCCCCCCCCCATTTTTAATTCAGCAATATATTTACCACTATGTACAATCAATAAGTCCTTTTGTACTCTACTGAAAGGTAAGCCTGTGTATATATGTATGCTCTATGGCCAGGTCCCCAAAGGTATTTAAGCATCTTACTCCCATTGACGATCTGGGCCTCTTTGAGTTTTGTTAATAATTATCAAACTTCAAGGATATGACAAAAGAGATCCTTACAAGTGTCGTGTGAGTGAAGTGCAGACATTGACTATGATAGAAATAGCCCATTATGCATCTCAGTTTAATGTATCATATTGTACACAAATGTAAAAGCAGGCAACAGAAAATAATGTAGGACTATTCCCTTGATTAGTTTGTCTGTCTAGAAGTGTACTGCAGTATAGATTTTAATGTAGCATTTGCTCACAAAGCAGCTAGAAACCACTGCACTCTCTTCCCCTATAACACAGGAGACAGGTTCAGTACAGTTCTTCCACCGGAATGATGCATTGGTATCATGACCTTGACTTCTACTCTTCTGGAAGTTTATGGCCATAAAAATCACTTTGTGCAAGAGCAGTGACTGTAACAAATAAGCTTAACTAAACCATCACTTTTTCACTTTTACTGATTGCACTGCTCTGCTTTATGACAGAGGTTAATACAAAGAATGAGGCTCCGGTGACATTGTTTAAACTTCTTTATCCTTGTCTAATTAAACTGAATGCTTTAAAGATGATTCATGTGGCTTGACACCCTCACATTTAAATGTTTGTTTTAGGCAGTCACTGAAGGAAAAACTGGAGATATTCAAATCGGATTGTTCTTGGTGATTAAATTTTTTTTTCTCAACTTTCCAATATTATTATGACTTTCTGCTTTTGAATATTCCTGTTTCCCATGATGCCCAGGACCTGGTATGTAACCCCCAGAACCTTTCCTTGTCAAGAGAACATCAAAAAGCTCTTGGGACTTACTCCACCTTTACATTTGTAGCCCTATTGGGTAATACCATTACCTCTATGTCATTTACATCTTCCTCTGTGCCTCTTGAAAAAGTTTATTTCTCTTCAGATACGTTTATTACCTTCTCTTAAAAAAATCTGTTTTACAGTCATACATGTAAAAACAATTAGAAGAGAGGCATCCATTAGGTAGCTGTTTGCTTTCATGATTTTGTACAACTACCAGTGCTCTTATGTATGGTTATGACAATAACTAGCCTTGTCCTTTAGTAAAGACTTAATTAGTTAGTGGCTTCAAGGAAAAGATCCTTAACTGTCTTTCTAGATCGTCTATCATGCCACATGACTTGCTGCTCACAATATCCAGAAGTTACAACTCCTGTAGATACACTCCTCCTCGTACCCCTCTTCTGGACAAATAGCCCAACATACTAATTGTATTACACATTTCATTATGCTTGTCACGTATGTCAGTACGAAGATATTAGGATGAAATATCTTTGTCATTCATACTAAGGCAGACAACAGAACTTGACCCTTCTGATTAAACTATCAGGAATTATTACTAATGTCGAATCACTTAACTATATATATAATATAATGTTCTTCCAAAAGGTTATGGTGTGACTAATAAAGAAGATCTCTAAACCCAGGGAAGACATGACTGGCAAATATAGTTTCTTTCCCTGGCTCCTCATCCCCTGAGATTTGGTGCTAATATGAGATGTGCAATATTTTGCTGGTATTTGTCATTGTTTTGGCGTGTAGGCTTTAACACAATATTGAGATAACAAGGATTACAAGATGAGGCAGAATATGCTTCCTTGTTTGGAAAGTGTCCCTACCTCAATTTTCTGATCGTTTTTTGTTTGTTTGTTTGTTTGTTTTTCATTTTCCTTATGAGAGTTTCTTGGGCTATACTCCCATAACAAAGGAAATAGATTAAAATTAATTTTTTAGTTTGATCTTTTGAACCTTGAAAAGATTTTACATAATCCTCTGTAGCAACAGAGTGGTCTATTGACAAGAATGGCGAACTGGGAATAAGGATTCCTGGTTCTGTTGCTATCTGCCAACTTGCCATCTGACCTTGAGAGAAAGTCATTCTGGGCTTATTTTCTCCATCTATAATATGGGTATGAGAATACCTCAGATGTGCTGCGAGGGTTAGCTACATTAATCAAATTCTTGGAGATCCTTAATAGCAAGGTGCTGTATTGTGTAAGGGAAATTTACTATTAGATGAGTTTAAAAATAAATATCATGCTGGCATCATTTTTACTTTACCCTGACAGGCCGCCCCCAGACGCAATCAGCTGGTAGGCCGCGAGACAGTGTTTACATTGACCGGCCGTGCCTGCGGACTTTCTGGCCGTCGCTTCCTGCAGCTCTCATTGACTGGGAACAGTGAATCACGCCACTGGGAGCTGTGGGCAGCCATGCCTGTGGACAGTCAATGTAAACCCTGTCTCGCAGCCTGCCAGCGGATTACCCTGACGGGCCGTGTGTGGCCCGCAGGTTGTCCACCACTGCTTTAGCAGTTCTAAGAACAAAATGGCTGCTGTGTCTGCTCACAGGCAAACTCCTTTAGAACTTTAAAACGTGCTTGACAGAAAACAAAGACAACCCACTTTTGTAGCTACGTCTGCCATGCAGGACAGCAGTATATATGTAGGATTGAGCAGATAAGTGTGTGTGTGATTTATTCTGAAAGGTATAATAGCTGTTTTTATTCACATTTATGTTTGATGGCACCTTCGGGCCACAACCAGATTGGGCTCAATTGTGCTAGGCAGTGTGACGACTTATCATAATATGATAATACTTGCCCCAGTGTCTTCTTTTTGGTTGTCAACCAAAACCTCAATTACTTTTTCTTATTGTGTATTCCAAGAGTGAACACAAAGAGGAGAAGCTGGCTCCTTAAGAACTGAGAAGGTTTTTTTATAACCTCACAAATACAGGGATGTTTTCTTCTTAGTAACTCAGATAGTTACAAAAATGTAGCCCCCGCCTCCATTTGTGAGCATGGCTTTTTGGAGAATTAAACCTGAGCTGGCATCTGAACTTGCACATGCAAGACTGGTCACTTGCTTGTGCAAGTGATAGCACTGGAAAAGGCTGTATATTGTTGGGAACGGGCAACTTGATTACCTGTTCTGTTCATTCCCTCTGGGGCATCTGGCATTGGTCACTGTTGGAAGACAGGATACTGGGCTAGATGGACTTTTGGTCTGACCCAGTATGGCCATTCTTATGTTGTATGTTTGCATGTGCACCAGTCATGGGCTAGCTGGGACCCCACTAATAATTAGGCCCTAAATATCTTCCCACACCCCCACCTCAAAAAAGGTATCTTCCTGTGAAGACCAACACAGAGAAAAGATATTTCCAGCTCTCTTGATCCATACCTACAAACAGGGTTGGATGTTACAGTGGTGTGGTGTTTCAACAAATCCAGCCTTAATTATTTCGTTATTACATAACTAACGCTGAGGTGTGGTAAAGAGAAGACTGAAACCCCATCTCACTTTGAAAGAATGAGCCATTTCTAAAGACAACAGTTGTCACACTGTGGTTTGGGTTGGGCAAGAGGCCACTTTTTATAAAAACAAATGACATCTCACCTGACTGAATTTCTTCCTCTCTGCAAAAAGAAGCAACAACTCTAGCTTTTGTGCTTGTCTTCTCAAAGTAAATGTTTGAGTGCTAGGATGATGCAGAATGCCTGACTGTGCATTCTGTGTTGTCAAATGTAAATTTCATGCATTGCACAAGTTATCTGAACTTCATTCTTGGTGAGACATTCTACTGAACCGTAGCCAAGACCAACATTTCTATAGTCAGGCGGTCCAAATTGTGACGGATGTGGTGGCGGCTCTTTATGTTCATCTTTTTGATTGATTGCCTTGTTGTCGTGAAAGAGAAGTTTTTGTAGAACAACCTAATGTGGCAATAAAAGATGTCTACTTGATTTCAGACATGAGTTATAGAGGTCTGAGACCCAATTTTCAACAGCAAGTTAATTCTCTGAATGAAGTTCTGAAAATCCCTGAAAGGGCTGCCTAATATGTAAGTCAATCTAGTAAATTAAGTTTTCATGCTTTGTGTGCATCTACAGATGTAACTAGATTTTTTGTAAATAATTGTAAAATCCTAAAATAATTACATGAATGATACGTCTGTACTACATCCTACAATTTATATATTTCCTATATTTTATTAGCTGCTATTCTCATGACTGAACGTAAGGGTGGGGTGAGCAGGCTAATAGTAGAAATAAAAGGTGAGGCTGAGAGTAAGATTTTCTTCTTTTTTTTTAAAAACAAAATTTGACTGATTTTCTGCTTCTAAAACCAAAATGGGAGAGTTTTTTTTTTTTTATTTCTCAGTGATTAAAAGATGTTAACTTTATGATTGGTATAATTAAGATGAGCATAGAAATTCTTTTGTTAAAGTTGACCAATCTCTGTACTCAAGTTTTTCAATGTCCACAGCTTGATATTCTGGCCAAAACATGTGGTGTTCCTAGTCTTCAAAATGGACATCTGATTGTTTCCAAGAACATACGTGCTGAGCCCAGATAGTTCACTTAATAGCCAGACTAAAGTGCCTAGTAATTCTATTATGTATTATGATAGCAACTGAGAGCAGGGCCCCATTTTGCTGCTGCACAAATGTGGAGTAAGAGACAATCCTTGCCCCAAGGACCTTACAGTCTAAAGAGACAAGACAGAAGGGATGAAAGAAGGGCTTAATCCCAGTTGTTATTTCAGGTGGAGGGCCAAGGCACGCAGTTGTTAAATGATTTGTACCTAAGATCCCACAGAAAATGCAGGGCAAAATCTGGAATTGAGCCCAGAACTCTTGATCTCAACCCTGTGTATTAACCACTAGACTAATCTTGCCTTTATGAAACTCCATGCTTCTACTACTGATACTCTAAAATGGTCAAGTGGAAATTACTATCCGTCCTGACCTGTGAAATGTTGTTGTTTGATGGGCCTGATTATTCATAGTTTTTTTTTTATCTCAGATTCAAATGTTGTGGCTTGGACCTGCTTGACTGAAGAACCGACATGCCAAATATGACACTATCTACTTTATTCTGTCAGTTCTTGTGGATATAGACTTCTGTAGCAGTCCTCTAGAATTCTGACATCAAAAAAGCTACCACCATCAGGACAGGTTGGCTGCTAACCTCCTGTGTCCATTTCTTGACCAGCTCCATTGAAAAACATTTCATGGAAAACTACTTTGAATTTTTCTTTCTGTAGGTTTTGAAAATGAATTAATTTTAAATTATCTTTGAACACTCTGGGTTTTTCAGTTTTCCCGTCCCCTTCTCTCCCCTCCCACTCCCATTGGAAAAAGCAGATGTCAGTAGAGGGAAAGAAAGATCGGGGGAAAGACAATGACACATTGCTGGGGGGAAAGACTACATTTTTCATTTTCCTGTTTCATCACAAACCAGAACATTTTGAAAAACAAACATTTGCTAAATGTCTACCCTTGTGGGAAAAACAACTTTTTTGGCCCACTCTAGTTTTTATCAGTATTTTTGACACTCTTAGATTAAAAGAGAAATCCTATCCCCTTAAGCCTGGAAAACCATGCTAGACTTTGGCTGGGGACAACTCTCTAAACGGCTAGCACGGTTTCATCAGTGCAGAGGATGGGGCAAAGTGTCAGTTGGCCCTGTCACAAATTTTCCTTTCACATGGCTTCTCCACAGAGATTGACCCTGCATTTTGTAGACTAAGCAGAAAAGATGCAAAATGCCTGACATAAGAGGTCAGAAAGGGCAAGAAATGAACACGCTTACAAACTGCACGTTTTTTACTATGACTTTTAAACTAGACTTGTAGTCTGCTAGTTTGTGTAAAGAGGGTAAAATGCATTTGTCTAGTTATTGCCTTTAATAATCCTTTATAATAAAACACTCTATTAGTTATAATCCTTTTCATTTAATCAATTGTGTGTCACCTTTTGCCTTCCTGCTCCTGTAGCTCTAGTCCATCCATTTACTTAAATAACGTAAGTGCTAATGGAGAGTACATCAAAGCACGCTTGTTCATTGGGGGTATCAAGCAGTTTAAAATTGTTATGCATTCTAATAGACTGCTTCTTGCTTACAATATACCCATAATCCTGCAGGGCAGAACTGCAGACAGTCATCACGGTCACATTGGGTGCACTTAAAAAGACCAAGAGGTGTGTTTAGTTAAAGGGCTAATGAATAAGCAAATGAAACTTGCCAGTTACACTAAAAACCTTCCCAGTGATAAAAACCTCCATGTTGTGTGCCATATTCTGGAATCTGATCACCTCCACGGTGCTTTCAATGCTTCCATTGCGACAACACTCCCATGTACCATACTGCTGATCCAAAGACTTTGACTTCAGGTGTCTCTGGGACAATAGAGATAAATTGTCAGCAGCTCAAACTATGTTGTTTGATCCCTGTAAAGCAGTGATTCCCAAACTTGGGATGCTGCTTGTGTAGGGAAAGCCCCGGCAGGCCGGGACGGTATGTTTACCTGACGCATCCACAGGTCCGGCCGATTGTGTCTCCTACTGGCCGCGGTTCGCTGCTCCAGGCCAATGGGAGCTGCTGGAAGCGGTGGCCAGTACGTCCCTCGGCCCGCACCGCTTCCATTGGCCTGGAGCAGCGATCCGCAGCCAGTGGGAGCCGTGATAGGCTGGACCAGTGGACGCGGCAGGTAAACAAACTGGCCCGGTCTGTTTTGACAATCTGACTTGTCTCCATTTATCCTCTTGCGTAGTGACTGTCCAGTTTGGCCAATGTACATAGCAGAGGGGCATTGCTGGCATATGATGGCAATGTTATATATGGACACAAGTCAGATATCAGGAATGGCAATATACAAAAACCTGTAGGAGAACACTTCAACCTCCCTGGCCACACAATAGCAGAAGTAAAGGTAGCCATCTTACAGCAAAAAAACTTCAGGACCAGACTCCAAAGAGAAACTGCTGAGCTCCAGTTCATTTGCAAATTTGACACCATCAGATCAGGATTAAACAAAGACTGTGAATGGCTTTCCAACTACAGAAGCAGTTTCTCCTCCCTTGGTGTTCACACCTCAACTGCTAGCAGAGCACCTCACCCTCCCTGATTGAACTAATCTCGTTATCTCCATACTGATTTATACCTGCCTCTGGAGATTTCCATTACTTGCATCGGAAGAAGTGAGGTTCTTACCCACGAAAGCTTATGCTCCCAATACTTCTGTTAGTCTTAAAGGTGCCACAGGACCCTCTGTTGCTTGTTAAGCTGTTGTTTGTGTGAGCCACCATCTTGATCCAGAGCTGAACGCATGAGTCTCTACAGCTTGAGCTGAAGAGCCAGGCTCTGTAGTGGGAGGTTGGAACAAGCTCTCATCTGTGAATCCGGTCACAGAGAGGGACAAGTAACACTTACTACTCAGAGTGTTACATCTACACTGGGGGACTGTTATAATGTGAGTCAGTTGGCTTTGTAGTGTGGGTTGGACCCAAGAGATCACGAACATGAGTGAGTGCGATTTTTCTCTTTCACTTCTCCTGCAGCGTCTGTCACGTCCCTAAGAGAGCCCTAGATAATCCCTCTCATTCCTTTGGCGTAGGAGGCCTGGATAGCCTCCACTGAAAAGTCCCATCAGGGCTGATGCCTTATTGCTAGACATCACAAGGTGTTGCTGCGTTTCGGAGGAGGAGAGAGAAACATTTATTCGCCCTACTCTGATTGGTTTTAAATGGCTGGAATACTGATTCACATATCCCATAATGCAGCAGCCTGCCACAAAAGATCTCCTAATCTTGGCATTTTCACATAGACCCAGATGAGCAGGCGTGTCTTTCCCTAGCGGGGAAAAATGCATGGGAAACCTGTGTTCTGTGTAGCTCCCTCCCGGCGAGGAGTCCAGCAGATGCAAATAGCTCTGCATGAGCTTACAAATTGTAGTCAAGCATATGCTTTTGTGTTTATTGCAAGATGTCGTTTTTTAGGGGCAGGCTGTATGGTGTGTGCTTATTTCCAGAGCCTCAGGAGGGCTGCCCAGATGTTGAAAAGAGGTATGGAAGAGAGCAGTAGATAGAGCAAAGACCTCCAGGGATGGACTGTAGAAGCTGATCCAGAAAGGGAATCATTGTGTTTTGCTCTCTGTCACAGCAGCTGGCTTGGAAGTAGCAAGGGAGGTTTCCAGATATAAGCCGTGGATGGCAGGAGTATAAATAAGGAATCGGTTCCAAAAGGGTGAATAAAAAGTGGGAGGAAGCAGTACACCCAAAAGTAAATATTTAAACAAGATCTTGAAACAGCTGCTGGATAAATTGTCCTAATGTGAGTCCTAGGTGTGGTGTAAAATAGTTTGCTATGTGCTGATAGTTGTTGTGCGCTAATCTTAAACAGGACATTTACAGAAACAAACACCCTTGTAATCACATTCCCACATGAATCAGTAGGTTTGAGATGTGGTTATCTGTCAGATGCTGCATTAGGAACTGATGTAACTCTGTACACTTGATCACTCTGTGTTCCCAGAACATGTGTTTGAATGAACTGTCCTGTTCTGATTCTTCCCTGAAGGCTTTCAGCAAGACTCCTTGTAGTCGCTGTGTGGAAAACATCAGCAGTTTCAGATTGAACTGGGTTTAGGTTTTGCAGCCCTAATAATCCTTTTTGGTTACTTGTTAACACTTCCCCTTTTACATCCCCCTATACAGAAGTTCTGCTTTATTCTAATTTAATCTGTGATCCCACTAAAACCAGAGCTCAGGATCATCATCTATTGCTTCTATATATTTCTTATTTCTATTGTCCTAAACCAAGAGATACACTCCTTTTTATTTTCTGCACACAAAAATGTGATCTCTGGAGGGTTCTTCCCTCTTCCCTCTTCCCCCTGCCCTCATGTCTTCTGGTTTTGCAAGTATGCAGATGCGGCTGATGCTGCTTATGGGAAGGGAAAGTATTCACAGTCCAAAAACAGTCTGCTTCCTTTTGAATAAGATCAAGTTGAGTAATGGATCTGAGTTTAATATGAATACATCCGCTTGCTGGGGACTTTTGTGTGTGTGTGTATGTGTGTGTGTGTTAGGGTGACCAGACAGCAAATGTGAAAAATCGGGACAAGGAGTGAGGGGTATATATAAGAAAAAGGAGCCTATATAAGAAAAAGATCCAAAAATTGGGACTGTCCCCATAAAATTGGGACATCTGGTCACCCTAGTGTGTGTGTGTGTGTGTGTGAGAGAGAGAGAGAGAGAGAGAGAGAGAGAGAACTAACTGATAAATCTATAGAGACAGGGGAGCTGAGGCATAGCACCTTGCATGTGAAACTGGGAGGCAGATCAGAGTTCTTTTCTCAGCTCTGCCATTGACTTGGTCATATGCCCGTGGGAAAGTTCATTACAGAGTTTCAGCCAGAAAGGGTGAGCTTTGCAGAACCCTTCGTCACCAGCAGCCCCCTCTAAATAAGTGAGTCTTGACAGGGCTGCAAATGTGTCAGTGCTGGATAATGTTTTCATCACATTGCTCTTGGCAGCTCAGGGTAGCAAGCGAGAGACCCGGACTGCAAAGCCTCTAGGGAATTCTAAATCTCTGAACCATGTTGAGTGTATGCACCCTGCAACATTGCTGTAGCAATGGTTCTGCCTAACAGTTCTGTATTTGGCCACATTAAACTACGCTCAGCAGACCTGTACTTTGCAACTGGGTTTGCAGCTAGAATAGTTTGGTGTTCCAGAATAGACAGTTCTGTAGATACGTTAGTACTGAGGCCAGATGGGAAGAAAAGAGGGTTTTTTCTTCCTCCCCAGCCTCCCGCTCCCACGCACTCTCTCTCTCTCTCTCTAGAACAGTATTTTGTGATGGGCAAATCTCAAAAGTTTCAGCTAAGTACTTGAAAATCGCAGATGCTTATATAAACTATCGGAACATCTTGGGTCTGCGCCCTGTTGGATCAGAAATGGATAGTCAGAAGAGTAAAATCTACAGACACTTTTGAAATTAAGGATGATGGGAATCCAGTGCAGTAGATTGATCATAGGGTGACATCATCTGTTTCCTGGAACAAGAGATTATTCTGGTCAAAGCATTCCAGACCCTTGGTATTTCTCCAAACAACTCTTGAGATCTCTGAAAAGAGGGAAATTGCAGTAGTCTAGGTATAATGTGATTGAAGCATGAATAAAGTTCTCAGCAGAAACTGAGTCAAGTGGCAGGGTCAAGATATAAGGACTTATTCCTGGTAACTTTCTAGAGGTGGCTGTAAGATTTACAGGCAAAGGAAGTGTAGGAGGAAAGTGGAAGTTCAAGGCCAAGATAGGGGGCGAATGAAAGTTGAGGGGGAAGGATGACTCTAACCCTTGGGAAGGCGAGTTAAGTTCTGAGTAAAGGAGAGGAATATCAATAGCCGAAATGAGACTGAATATTGTTTATCCAGCAAGAGGACTTGTCTATGAATCATGTGAATATTGTTAAACCCTTAACTTGTACATAGTCATGAAGAAATGCACAAGAAATTATCGCAGTAAAATTTAACTGGATTCTTTGTGCCCCCATCTTCAGGCATGACAGAACCTTCGTAAGAGAGGCTAGTAAGGAACCTCCTGGATGCTCTCACCAATGAAAAAAGGCATACAACCTTAAGCTTGACATTGCGTATGCCAAATAGTTTTCAGTAAATCAAAGAAGAAACAGGTCGAGGAATTTCTATGGCTACTCACTGAAATGACCAAGAAAACCCTCAGCTGGAGAAACCTACCATTGCAGGGAGACTATCCTGAGTAAATAAACCTCCAACTTGCACCATGTGGAGAGGGAATTGTCATACAAAAATGAACCTAGATCACTCCAAAACCAGCCTGATTTCATAGAAGTATCTGAACATGTCTAGGGAGAACAGACACCGGAAAAATTCCAAGATTGCAGATGTAAAAAGTCTGGAAGAGAACACACAGAATGTCAGAATAATGAAAGAAACGGAGCTACATGAGAACAGAACAGAGAGAGACTCCTACTTCGTCCCCAACAGCAAAGACGGTAAAATGAAATCTAAACCCCCAGATGTATGTGGACTGATCTACCAAGAAATTTTCTCGGACCAGGATGCCAATAAGGCTACATTGGAGGATGAGCAGATGGCGAGCCCTGTAACTATCCCCATTTTACCGGTCAGGGAAATGGAGAGGGTAAGTGATGTGCCCAAAGAGACACAGAGATTAAAATGTAGGAGGTTGTCATGTGATGCATCTATCCCATGCCAGCCCAGCAACCCAGGGGTTAATGCAGGTACTATTATTCAATGGAAGGCTGCTTTTTTGGAGAGAGGCCAATGAAGAGGCTTAAGACTTACAAATGATGATGAAAAACAAATCAATTGTAAAGGAAAGAAGGCTGAAGGACACCCAGGTAAATGTTCCTCCTCCCCGATAGTATTACTTAGTTTAAATGTGTGTGACACGTGACCTTCAAGAGAGGCAGGGGAATAATGCACGGAACATTCCAATACCAAAGCCCCACCCAGTCACTAGTTTTCTTCTCTTCACTAGTCCTCTGCAGCCAGCCATCCTACTGCTGGCTGTGATAGGCCTTAGCTCACGTGCCAAGCGAGGCCATGCCACGTCAGTCCTGGGATAGGAGGCCTCTAGACAAAATCCCAGGGTGCTGCAGAAAGCAGGACTGGTCATGCAGAAGGTCTGTCAGTATTGAGTCAATGACGCAGCATGGTGCTGGGGGGGGGGGGGGGAGGGAAGACGGGGGACGATGACTGCAGGGCTGCTTGAGGATAATGTCCTGCAGATGAGATAAAACTGATATCCTGACCCATGTGACTGTTCAAGTTCCCATAGTGTGACACTTTGGACAAGGAGAAAGTGTGTCATGTTCAGAGTTATGACCTGATCTAAGGAGAAGTGGGTCTTTTATATGAAAAACCCACGCAAGTGAGAAAGTTCCCAGAACAATGACTGTGATTTATTTCCATGTGGGGACTTGTTCTGAAGCCTATGTGCTTACACATATCTTTCTAGTATAAACCTTCTCTACAAATAGTGTACCTTATCCCTCATAAAAGCATTGTTTCCAAATAGAACCTGACTAGGACTACTGTTTACAAAAGTGCTATGGGGCTTTCTGTTTGGGGGATTAGTATGGTCTCACCTGCAGTTTCACTTGGGTACCAGATGTGATGAAGTGCAAATATTTTTATAAGTTGTGTTTATGCCTCAGTTTCCCCTATATGCTGCGTTGTTACCTAGTGAGTGGAAAGGGACTGTTTGCTAATAGGGCAGGCTAAGACACAGGTGTGAATGACACCTCGCTGTATGGATCTCAGGTCCCATATCAGTGCAGCTCTTGAGAATACAATGATGGATCCAGTTGCCTAGTCATTGACACCTAGAAAACAATGACCACAGATTGCCCCACCTGTCTGCGGGAAACTGAACTGCATCTCTCCAGCTTGGGAACTAAGGACTGGAGAGGTGTGAGGCGGGGGTTAAGTGTGGGTTGAGGGAGGCAGTCAGGACACACCTGGGATTCTGGCCAAGGAGGTCAGATAGACGGCAAGAGACAGAGCTTTGAACAATGGGGTTCACTACAGCTTGTCTGGGCTCTGAGCTAACTAGAGCGGACTATGTTTTAACCTTCATTCCTCTATGCTAACTTATGGACTTCCAGGTGACTAATAAACCTTACTGTTTTGACAACACAGTGTGAGTGTCACTGCCAATGCTTGAAGAGGTGCAGAAAATGTGGAAATGGAAGAAGTGCTAAATGACTTTTTTGTTTCAGTTTTCACCAAAAGGGTTAGTAGCGATGGGACATCTAACTTAATGAATGCACGTGAAAATGAGGTAGAATCAGAGGCTAAAATAGGGAAAGAACAAGTTAAAAATTACTTAGACAAGTTAGATATCTTCAAGTCACCAGGGCCTGATGAAATACATCCCAGAATACTCAAGGAGCTGACTGAGACAATATTTGAGCCATTAGCGATTATCTTCGGAAAGTCATGGAAGATGGGGGAGACGCCAGAGCACTGGAAAAGGGCAAATATAGTGGCAATCTATAAAAAGAGGAATAAGGACAACCCAAGGAATTACAAACCAGTCAGCTTAACTTCAGTACCTGGAAAAATAATGGAGCAAATAATTAAGCAATCGATTAGCAGATACCTAGAAGATAATAAGGTGATTAACAACAGTCAACATGGATTTGTCAAGAACAAATCATATCAAATCAACCTAATAGCCTTCTTTGACCCAGTAACAAGCCTTGTGGATAGGGGTAAGTGGTACCTGTGGTATATCTTGAGTTCAGTAATACTGTCGTGTGTGACCTTCTCATAAACAAACTAGGGAAATACAACCTAGATGGAGCTACTATAAGGTGGGTGCATAACTGGTTGGAAAACCGTTCCCGGAGAGTAGTTATTGATTGGTTCACAGTCAAGCTGTAAGGGCATATCAAGGAGGATCATGCAGGGATCAGTTCTGGGTTTGGTTCTGTTCAATATCTTCATCAATGATTTAGATAATGGCACAGAGAGTACATTTATAAAGTTTGGGGACGATACCAAGCTGGAAGGGTTTTCAAGTGCTTTGGAGGATAGGATTAAAATTGAAAATGATCTGGACAAACAGGAGAAATGGTCTGAAGTAAGTAGGATGAAATTCAATAAGGACAAATGCAAAGTACTCCACTTAGGAAGGAACAATCAATTGCACATGTACAAAATGGGAAATGACTGCCTAGGAAGGAGTACCGTGGAAAGGGATCTGAGAGTCATAGTGGATCACAAGTTAAATATGAGTCAACAGTGTAACACTATTGCAAAAAAAGCAAACATTATTCTGGGATGTATCATCAGGAGTGTTGTAAGCAAGACAGGAGGAGTAATCCTTACACTCTTATTCCATGCTGGAATCTGGGCACCACATTTCAGGAAAGAGGTGGAGAAAGTCTGGAGAAGAGCAACAAAAATGATTAAAGGTCTAGAAAACATGGCCTATGAGAGAAGATTGAAAAAATTGGGTTTGTTTAGTCTGGAGAAGAGAAGACGGGGGAGGGGGGGACGTAACAGTTTTCAAGTACATAAAAGAAGGATGAGGAAGAAAAATTGTTCTTGTTAACCTCTGAGGACAGGACAAGAAGCAATGGGCTTAAATTGCAGCAAGGGCGTTTTAGGTTGGACATTGGGAAAAACTGCCTAACTGTCAGAGTGGTTAAGCACTGGAATGAATTGCCTAGGGAGGCCATGGAATCCTCATCATTGGAGATTTTTAAGAGCAGACTGGACAAACACCTGTCAGGGATGGTCTAGATAATATTTGTCCTGCCATGAGTGCAGGGGACTGGACTAGATGACCTCGAGGTCCCTTCCAGTCCTACAATTCTATGAATAATCCCTAAAATGTGTACAAGTCTCCATCAGGGGTCTGTCTCAGTTGGGTTCACTGAACGGGGCGCATGGTGTGAAATGGGAGTGCTGCAGGCCTAGAGGTCTATTCTAAGGAGGTAGTGAAGTCATGTTGCTTACCCTGGGGGAATGAGCCAGACCTATGGGGGGGGGGCTCTGGCGCAATAAAGGGGTTCCTCCTAGAGGCCATTCCAAAGCTGGGATTTTAGCACCAAACCTATGGATCCATGACACCATAGTCTTCACTTCATAACCTAAACTGCTATGTACTGTAGCTGTATGCTGCTGGACAACTGTTGGGTTCAAGGCTGGTGGTGTCTACAGTGATTCATATCTTACTATACAGAATATGATTCATAAAGTGCTTCTGTTGGGAAAACACCTAGGTTTTGT
Source organism: Chrysemys picta bellii (assembly GCF_011386835.1). Taxonomy (NCBI): domain Eukaryota; kingdom Metazoa; phylum Chordata; order Testudines; family Emydidae; genus Chrysemys; species Chrysemys picta. Next base: position 7,971,437 of record NC_088800.1, on the reverse strand, counting down.
GTGTGTGAATGAAAAACTAGGCTCATGTCTCCCTACTCACTGAGCCTAAAACGGTGCACAGCACCACTTCATGACAGATTAGGTTCTGAAGTGAAGAAGAATATTGGGTCAAAACAGAAAGTACAGGTGATCAGTTCAGGAATGTTTCCCTGTACAACAGCCCGGTTGTTGGAGGAAGGTGATTCTTATGCTAAGCATGTTTCTCTTCATCAGTTTATGACAACCATTTTAATAATCAGGAGAAGATGCTCGTTCATGGGTCCAGTGGCCACCTCCTTCCAGCCACACTACTGACTACCACTGCCTCCATCACAGTACTTCTCAGGGAAAAGCTCAGTGGCTCTTCGGGGGTCAATTCACTGGTGAAACAGCATAGTTCATGGGTTCTTTGTACCCCAAGAAATGTTCATATTGTTCAGCTAAGGCAAATCTCTGAAAATGAGGGAATTTCTGAGACGAAGACAAACTTCTAAAATGCCAGGTTTCCAAAAACTTTTTACTCAAATGGTAGCAGTTTCCAGCAGGTAAGTGAAATGCAATCTTTGACTTTGGAGACTGTTCTGTTGCAATAAAGATGGTCAAGTAAAGTACATTTCCATATAATAAAGGGTGAAGCACGGAACCAGTTGCCCTAGAAGTCCAAACCTGCACATACTTGATTTGGCGTTGCAGAAAGTCTGGAAAATAAGGTGTGTCACTTAAAAGAAAAGAGGAGAAACCGCCCTTGATCAATCTCAAACACGCAATTAGAGTGCAATTTCTAAAACCCAGAGTCTTCGTTGAACAGACTGACTTGAGGACTAAGAAAGAGTTCAAGGAGAACAAATTAGCGTTCCTTTGAAATGTTGCATATTTGTGTAGGTATTGCAATACTTTAGGAAGAAGGTCCCTCCTTTTTTAAGAAGTGAAATGTTCCTTGTTGCAGCAGGCTTAATGATGTGCTCATCTTTGTTTGCAGTTCTGTTGTAGACGTGTTGGTCCCAGGATATGAGAGAGACAAGGTGGGTGAGGTAATATCTTTTACTGGACCAACTTCTGTTGGTGGAAGAGGTAATCTTTCAAGCTGTAGAGAGCTCTTCTTCAGGTTTTCATCCAATCAGAGTGTCACAGATAAATAGAAGGTGGGACAGATTGTTAAGCATAAGGAGTTAACACATGTTGCAGGAGACCAGTTAAAGTGAAGTGCACAGTTAACATCTCTGCAGTCATTGGCCAAAGAAGGGTTAGTGGGTTACAAATTTATATGCCAATTTCTGGGAGGTTTCATTTACATTTAGGTCTATGGTAATAGGTGAGTGGACAATGAAGAATCAAAGATGCCTGCTTCCCTGCGGTTTTCCGTACTGAAAATATGCAGCTATATGGCTGCTGTGGATATGAAAGAGAAGAACCAGCTGGCTTAAAGTAGTGATGAGTGAATGTCAGAGGGTTCTGATAACTAAGCACCTACAAGTTCAGATCCTTCAAGAGAATACATGTGAAGTACCAAAACCTGTCACAACTGGAAGCCTTGTATGGAAAACGTTGTCTTGTCAGGTTCCCAGTACTTCCGGTCACTCCAGAAATGGTGAGGCTCTGGAATTTCTGTTAACTGGAAATTTAGATCTGTAATAGACCCATCCAATTCTGTGCATCCAAAAACCTGCATTTACACATGCAATCCGACTTCCTGCTTTTGTGTGCACAGAATGGATGTGCAATCCCACTTTCACAGACAGTTGAATGTGCGAAATGAGCATTCAGAATCAGAGGCTGCAGTTGCTAATTTGTCCTAACTGGATTGGGAGATTATCAAATGCCTCTGCTCTGCTGTGCAATTAATCATCTGCAAAAGCCATTTGTTGTCCTGTATAATCCTCTGCGACAAGCAACGGCCCTTAATTATACCAAATCCAGGAATTTACTTTGGTATGTGACACCTGATAGGATTACGCAGGGAACTGCACTGGTGTAGGGTCGATCAGTTGGAAGCAACAGAATCGTTACAGTGGTACAGAGGAAACAAAATTAATTTACAAAATTGCAAACTCTCTAAATGTTTGGTTTGAAAGTATAACACAGGATGTTGCATGTACCCAAGGCAGCTGTGTTTGGCTTCATTTTCAAGTGCATACAACAGGCTACTGCTAAGTAATTGCCCAGGAAGATAACTCTTAAGGATTAGTTTGATATTTATATTCCTTCTAATATCCGTTAAGAGGGATTAGTTTCGTCTTGCAAAACATTAATTTATGACTGTTTAAGAAGATATTTAAAGCTGTTGTTCCAGGAAGTTAGCTTTAGAGGGTTTCCTCATTTTTTATGTATGTATTTTTTCCCCCAAGGGACATTCCATGCAATGTATTTAGAAACTACCTCTTCAGCTACTGTTTGTAAACACTGCAGACTTGTCCTGCGTTTATTAGCCAATGCCTTCCTCCTCTGCTGAATGGATCGTCTGGAATAAGTGTATGCAAAGGAGGCTCCTTTGTGTTTGTTTTTTTAAAAAATCTGCCTTTGCGTTATTGATGATTAAGAGTGAAACAACGTGCTTCATTTACCGTTATCCAACATCTCATCGTTACAGCCACTGAACTGGTATTTCCCTAATTTATTTTCTGCCTGGGTATCTTAAGCACAGATGAGAAACTAGCATCTATCTAAGACAGTGTTTCCCAAACTTGGGACGTCACTTGTGTAGGGAAAACCCCTGGAGGGCCGGGCTGATTTGTTTACCTGCTGCGTCCGCAGGTTTGGCCGATCGCAGCTCCCACTGGCCGCGGTTTGCTGCTCCAGGCCAATGGGAGCTGCTGGAAGCGGCGGCCAGTATGTCCCTCGGCCTGCGCCACTTCCAGCAGCTCCCATTGGCCTGGAGCAGTGAACCGCGGCCAGTGGGAGCCGCAATCGGCCAAACCTGCGGACACGGCAGGTAAACAAACCAGCCCAGCCCTCCAGGGGTTTTCCCTACACAAGCGGCGGCCCCAGTTTGGGAAACACTGATCTAAGGGTATGTCTACACTGGCATAAGAGACCCGCGACATGGCTGCAGCTGGGCCAGGTCAGCTGACTCAGGCTCTCGGGGTCAGGATGCGGGGCTAAAAATTGCTGTGTAGACGATCGGGCTCGGGCTGGAGCCCGGTCTCTGGGACCCTCCCCCATTGCAGGATCCCAGAGCTAAAGCTCCAGTCCGAGGCCGAATGTCTACATAGCTATTTTATAGCCCTGAGAACTAAGCCAGCTGACTGGGGCCACCCATGGGTGTTTAATAGCTGTGTAGACATGCCCTAAAAGGCCTGATATCATCTAAAGGGCACTGCCCAGCCAAAAATACTGCTTGCAAGTTTCAAGTTATCCTGCTAATTTATTATGGATTCCTGACTTTTCTTGACAAATCAAAGCATGAGGGAAATTTTTCCTTCCATGTTCCTTTAACTATTGCCGATCTGACCCGTTATTTCCTAGAATTAGCTGAAGATGTGGCAAAGACATAGTGGCTATTTTTTGTATACAAGTTCTGCTACTGTGCTTATCAATGTAGTGTCTGAGTGCATTGCTAGTAGTGTATCAGGCAACATGACTAACATATCTTATGGGGTGTTTTTTCTCTCATCCTCTCCCCGTGGAAGAAGTGTGTGCAGTGAAGTGTTCATTTTGGTAGGGTTTTTTGTTACCCTGCTATAATGCAGTGGTCCAGGTGAGACTTCAATTTGGCACTATTCCCTGCGGGAGGCCATTTTAACAATCTAAAAAATCTCTTTACTGATATCCAGTCTAGGTTTCCCTTTACTTGATTTCATCCTGCTAGCTATACTTCAAACAGTTCCTTTCTGTTAGTTATTACATTCTCTTTTTCCCTCATGAAAGCGCTTGTGACTTGGGTTGCATCACTATGCTGAGGTTACCAGTAAATTATGTCTTTGCTTCTGACAGCACACTGGATTTACCCCCTTTCTGTGTAATACAATTGTTTCCACATTGGTGTTTTTAGAAGGCTATGATAAAGCTGAGGATGAAGTCCATACCATTTTGATGCCACTTCATGGGAAAAATATAACTGTACTAAATGTAACACTTGCTCTATTGTTGTTCTAAAAATCTGCAAATACAAATGTTATCACTATCCCCCTGGACTCATGAACCTCAGGGCAGTAACCTAAGACATTTTCCTGCACTACACTTCCTTGATCTTACTTGAAGACCGTTTTTTCCAAGCCTACAGTGATAATTAAATCTTACTCAAACTACTGATTTGTATTTTCTCTCTTAACCAAACTCAGGCTTTTAGTTCCCACTAATTAAAAAAAAAATTGTTTTCCAACTTAGTGGATTTAATTTTTCTAGCTTTAACACACATTTCCCATAAATCAACCTGACATAGACTTTTGAGGTTTAGAGGAGGCCTCTGGGTCCCCCCTTCCTTCCCTCCCATTATGAGTTATGAAGGACTGAATCTTTTTATGAATTAGAAATTAGGTTTTGTGTAGCCTTCAAGACTATGATGATTGGACACTTAGCACAATAGTGACAACAAGAGTCAAGAACATGAAAACTGAGCAATTAAGAGAGAGGATTTTTTTTGTCAGACTGTTTGTTTAAAACTTTGGGTTTTGTTTTTGTTGTCTTTTGTTGTCTACACAACATTAAGAACAGGTGGAGCCCACATGGACACAGTTGGGTTCCAAGTAACTCTGTTTAACTATATGCAAACATACAAGGCCTAGTTACATAGGGCATGTCTATACTTACGATCGATGCAGCGGTGTCAATTTAGCGGGTCTGGTGAAGACCTGTTAAGTCAATGGCAGAGCACTCTCCCATCAACTCCTGTATTCCAGCTCCCCGAGAAGCGTAAGGTAAGTCAGTGGGAGAGCGTCTCCCGTTGACACAGTGCAGTATAGGCACCGCTGTAAGTCAACCTAAATTATGTCGTCTTCAGTTACATAAGTAGCATAACTTAGGTCGACTTACAGCTTTAGAGTAGACCAGCCCATATATACACTGTTGCTCCGTTAGGTTCCGGTGGCTTCTGTGATAGAGGGCTTCCAAAGTACTTAAAAAGATATTTCCTAAACACTACAATTTTTGTTAACACCTATTTAACTTCAGTGATAATGTTCTGGAGAAAGGAAGTCTTTGAAGATGCAATACCCTGCAATTATGATGTGGGAATTAGTAATATACACTGTAACAAGTAAACAAACCAGAATGACCTTTGTAGGTTGCTGCCACTGAACTATGTTCCCCAAAATGAGTTATTTTCTAATGGAAGTTCTGAGTTTCATAACTGTAGTGGAACAATGCTAGAGGGCTCCCATCAGAATGAGGAGCAATTGGGGGCCCAGTTAACAATAAAAAATTTTTAAAAACCCACATCAGATTCCCACACAACAGTAGCCACCAGCAGTTCTCAACCCCCGCTTACTGTAGGCTTCAGTTCTTTGCAGACTAAACACATTCCTGGCTAAAATGAAATTATTTTACCTGCTTCCGGATCCTTAGTCTACTTCAGACATTCTCAGACTCAGATCAGCAATGTCAGGATTTAAAAATGTACCTTTTGCTTCTAAAACAATCAGTCTCTTTACTGTTCTATTCACTAACCTCATGATTTCCACAGGCTGTTAGCATTCCACTTTGATTGAATTACAAATGACATAGTTCTCCCATGAGCTTAGGACAACCTGTGACTCTTGCCTTTTTTTGTTATGCTATTACTAATTTAACTTAGGCAGTTACAGAACCATTCTTAGGTTATTACAATCTACCTAGGTATTGCAAAGATGCATCCTACACTGGGCCATGCAGAGTGAGGGTTTTCTTTGCTTTCTCCAAATGGACATCTCTGAAGCTACCATGTCAGGAATATTAGTCTACAGTGAGGCACTGCATGTTGGGATGTTTTATATTTCTATATTAAACAATGTTCATCTTGCCAGCCTCTCCAGGTCTTAAAAACTTGTTCAGTCCAAAGGGAGTGATGTACTTGGAAAGCAAATGGCTTCCTTTGCAATAGCCAGTATAATTTGGGTCTGAAAGCACCTGTCTTCTCAGAAGCACAAGGCACTGATGCATGACTGACTGAAACTCGGAAACTGGAATTCCCTCCTGCTGAGTTATTTCCTCAGAGATAATCTACAACCACCATTTATCTGCCATCACACTTTATATAGCATTTTCTGTAGGCTTGATGTAATTGAAGAGCAGTAGGATAATTTGCTTTGAAAGCAAGTGACAAGAGCAACATACGTGTTTGTGTCTTTAATGCTCTAGGAAGCCTTAAGCAGATCCAACCAGAGCTAATCAAGCAGCAGAAGAATAAGGGAATGAATGGCTTGGTGCAAAACAGTAGGGGCTTTATTTCAGTTAAAAAGTTTGAAGAGGAATATGAAACATGATCTAATTAGTAAGGACTCAAATACTTGAAGGATCCAGGCATTTATCTGTACAAGAGCTGGCCATATTAGCCTGACAAGGCCAACCCTGGTGACAGTCAAGAGGCCATACATTTCTTGAAATAATTAAGGAAAAATATCTCACACATGGCTTCATCCTGAGAATGTGGCCTTATTGGGTTTCAGTTTTATTTTGGTTTGGTTTTGCATTATGGCTCCTTCATCCTTGCTTTAAATGGCTGGTTTGCTTGGGAGCAACATGCATGCTTCACAAACAGCCTACCCAACATACCTGTGAATTTTCAGCGCAACTTGCTTATGAACATTGCTGGTTGTAAATTAAGATCATATTTATTAACAGTGCCTTCTGATTAAGGGACATTCTTGTTCATACCTAAGTGCTTGGGTACTACAGTGATGGGTATTACAGAAAACTTTCAGAGAGAGAGAGAGAGAGACTTTGCATAACCCTGATGCAGAAAGTGAGAAGGATTGTGCTTCTTTGAAATAGTTGGAATCTGCTCTCTTCCTGATGAATTAGCAGGTGACTTTCTAGTCAACAACGGCCACCAGTGAGAGGGAGCTGCTTTGTACATTTTTGCACTGGTACAGAGGTGATGGACTTTTGGCTGAGCATCATATAAATACTATGGGCAGTGGTTAAAAAAACAAACAAAAAAACCCAGCTCAGATCTCCAGGAGAAACGCCAAGGCATTCATGATTTCAATTAGAAAACTTTCTTATTAAAGCAGCCACATATGCTGTTGATGGTTGCCTTTCCCAGAAGATGGATCTTACTGTATTAGTGGGGGATGGATGAGCCAGCTTGTATAAAGTAGAATCCCTTCTGAATCTCTGCCCTGACCTTGAACAAAACTAAACTAAAACTTTCCTTTGGAGGTTTGGAAAAAATGTAGCTACTGTTCCCACCTCCCACTCCTCATATATATATATATATAAATAATATTCATTCATGAATATATACATATATAATCATTTTCACAAGGGTTAAAAAAGTTAATGGGACTTCAATGCTTTTGAAAATTTACCCTCCTGTGGGAAAACAAGGGCTCCCTACAGTTTTCCCTAAACTGTTCAGCTGGTGGAGTGAAGCGGTTTGTCCACCCATAGAAGAGGCAACACTTGGGTTCCCAGCCTCTGGCTCTCCCATGAGCTGGCAGAGACACATAGTCAGTTAGTTGCTCAGATCCCCACCAAAATTCCAGCCCAGTAAAGCTCAACCTCAACAAAAGGTTGACTAAAGAGAGAGCCCTTGCAGTATTTTGTGACCTTTAAAAACTCAGGCTCTGTCAGATCAGTGCGAGAAGCCCCAGAAAGGAAAAATCTGGAGTCTGCCAGCAAGAGCGTTCCTGCTGACCTCTGCAATAGTAAATTAATTTTTTTTTAAATTAATGGAGATATCCTATGTTCTAGAACTGGAAGGGACCTTGAAAGGTCATTGAGTCCAGCCCCCTGCCTTCACTAGCAGGACCAAGTACTGATTTTGCCCTAGATCCCTAAGTGGCCCCCTCAAGGATTGAACTCGTAACTCTGGGTTTAGCAGGCCAATGCTCAAACTACTGAGCTATCCCTCTCCCCAATGGACTCCTCCTGGTGCATCAGGAGAAGTAGTCAAGACCCACATAATTGAGCTCCTCTAACTTATTGAAGTTATTTGTAAAGTGGCTATTATCTTTATACCTATATAGCTCAAGAACAACACCTGGACGAGATTTCATATATTGCTTCATATGAAGTACCAAACCATCTTAGCAGTCTTTCCCCTTGGACTCCGTATTTATGGACAATCACGAGACACTAACTTCTTGGCATGAACCAAAGACTATTTTTATTGCATTCAAGGTAAACAGGATAGAGGAATTGTGGAATCTGATAGCACCAAATGTAACATTAGGTAACAGGAATAAACAGGAACCGTACTACATAACCAGGCACTCGGTATATGTGAATGCTTAGTTTTGCACTTTTCACAAATTAATACTACTACCATTGTAATTTAAATGTTGTGAATACATTTTTGTTCAGATCCTCTTATGTCTATTATAATTCTAAATCCCAAATCCAAATATATGTATAGCATTGGTTTGGACATAAGTCAAGTATTTGGGGAATCTACAGTAGTAGTCAATTAATTTATCATTTATTAAAGTCCCAGGGTGTTTATAAATGCACCATTTAATTTATGGGAGCTTTCTTTTGTGCTGTTAATGCAATGTTTTGTTTTCAGTAGGTTAAGGCAGGTTCTGCTTCAGTAAAAATTAGGGCTGTTGATTAATCGCAGTTAACTCATGCAGTTAACTCACTCAAAAAAATTAATCGCAGTTTTAATCACACTGTTAAACAATAGAATACCAATTGAAATATATTAAATATTTTGGATGTTTTTCTACATTTTCATATATATGGTATTCTGTGTTGTAATTGAAATCAAAGTGTATATTATATTTTATTACAAATATTTACACTGTAAAAATGATAAACAAAAGAAATAGTATTTTTCAATTCACCTCATACAGGTACTGAAGTGCAATCTCTGTCGTGGAAGTGTGCAACTTACAAATGTAGGGTATTTTTTGTTTTTTGTTACATAACAGCACTCAAAAACAAAACTATGTAAAACTTCAGAGCCTACAAGTGTACTCAGTCCTACTTCTTGTTCAGCCAATCGCTAAGAGAAACAAGTTTGTTTACATTTACAGGAGATAATGCTGCCCTCTTCTTATTTACAATGTTAGCTAAAAGTGAGAACAGGCATTTGCATGGCACTTCTGTAGCTGGGATTGCAAGGTACAGGTCTGTCTCATCTTGCGCGGGGGTTCCGTTCCGCGGTTAACACATAAAGCGAAAACCGCGTATAGTCAAAATTACATTGAGTTCAATGGCAGGCGGAATCGCCCGCACTACAGGTACAGTATTAAAATTGTTATTTTTTCTTTGTTTTTGTTTTTGTTTTGCGGACCGCGTAAAGCTGAAATTGCGCATGTTAAATGCGCGTAAGATGCGATAGACCTGTGTTTATGTGCCAGATATTCTAAACATTCATATGCCCCTTCATGCTTTGGCCACCATTCCAGAGGACATGCTTCCATCTTGATGATGCTTGTTAAAAAAATAATGCATTAATTAAATTTGTGACTGAACTCCTTGGGGGAGAATTGTATGTCCCCTGCTCTGTTTTACTCACATTCTGCCATATATTTCATGTTCTAGCAGTCTCAGATGATGACCCAGCACGTGTTGTTTGTTTTAAGATCACTTTCACTGCAGAGTTCACAAAACACAAAGAAGGTACCAATGTGAGATTTCTAAAGATAGCTACAGCACTCGACCCAAGGCTGAAGAATCTGAAGTGCCTTCCAAAATCTGAGAGGGACGAGGTGTGGAGCATGCTTTCAGAAGTCTTAAAAGAGCAACACTCCAATGCGGAAATGACAGAACCCAAACCACCAGAAAAAAAAATCAACCTTCTGCTGTTGGCATCTGACGCAGATAATGAAAATGAACATGTGTCGGTCAGCACTGCTTTGGATTGTTATCGAGCAAAACCCGTCATCAGCATGGACCCTGGAATGGTGGATGAAGCGTGAAGGGACATATGAATCTTTAATGCATCTGGCACATAAAAATCTTGTGACACCGGCTACAACAGTGCCCTGACAGTGCCTGTTCTCACTTTCAGGTGACATTGTAAACAAGAAGAGGGCAGCATTATCTCCTTCAAATGTAAACAAACTTGTTTGAGTGACTGGCTGAACAAGAAGTAGGACTGAGTGGACTTGCAGGCTCTAAAATTTTACATTGTTTTATTTTTGAATGCAGTTTCTTTTGTAAATAATTCTACATTTGTATGTTCAACTTTCATGATAAAGAGATTGCACTACTTGTATTAGGTGAATTGAAAAATACTATTTCTTTTGTTTTTTTTAGAGTGCAAATACTTGTAATCAAAAATAAAGTGAGCATTGTACACTTCGTATTCTGTGTTGTAATTGAAATCAATACATTTGAAAATGTAGAAAACTTGCAAAAAATTTTAAATAAATGGTATTCTATTATTGTTTAACAGTGCAATTAATCATGATTAATTTTTTTAATCGCGCAATTAATCACGATTAATTTTTTTAATCGCTTGACAGCCCTAGTAACAATGTCTAGGAAGCTGGGTACGTAAACAACTGGTAGTTTGCATATCCGGGATGCTGATGACAATAATGCCTTTCCCCATATTTGCAGAGTAATTCCTAGGATAGGATGTTATCTGATATCCTGAGGGAGCAAATTGTCTTAATCGTAAATCGAGTTAAAAAAGTGAATGGAAAATAATACGTTGCTTGAGTGCAGAGCTTTGTGGGGCAGTTCTGAGTTTCTCTAAAATGTACCACATTCCAAACATATAAATGTACTGATGCCCATTTGCAGGATTTCCAGTTCGGGAGGTTAATGCTTCTTTTTGTGTTATATCTTTAGATAAGCTAGGGTGACCAGACAACAAATGTGAAAAATCGGGACGGGGGTGAGGGGTAATAGGAGCCTATATAAGGAAAAGACCCAAAAAACGGGACTGTCCCTATAAAATCGGGACATCTGGTCACCCTAAGAAAAGCTGATGTTGGTCTCTGTCTATACCTTTATAACACTGCTGCATATTCTATGTAAGTCTTCTTTTTTGTTTTAATGCCAAGTAGGCCGAAGTACTGGAAGAACCTGTAGGAAGTACAACACTCAGCAAGACATTCATCTCCATCAACTGGGCTCAGCCAAGCATAGATAATGGTGAATTAGGCCGATCTTTGAAGGTCTTGATGTGTGGTGTGTATAAAAGGGGTCGCAGATTTACTGGTCTGAGTTTAGTTAAATGAGGTGAGATGTGCACTCCCAGGTATTTGAATCCCTCAGGGGACAATCAGCATGGAAAATTAATTAAGAGGTTCTTGCTGGATTGCTGCCTGAGGGCATCGCCTCTGTCTTGGTCATAGTTACAGACATGGGGCTGTAGGCCTCTAAGGCGTCTTTAAGGCATTGAATAGAGGCTTGTGTTTCAGTGAGAGAAAACAAGATGTCATCTGCGAAAAAAGCAATTTTACGTTCTTTATCATGGCTTGTGATGCCCTGAATCTAATTTAAGGCTTTTAAGTATTCTGAAATCGCTTGAATTATCAGAAAATCCCTTCCCGTTAATGTGGTCAAAGTGAGGCACATAGCTAAAAAGAAAAAGCCATGCAAGGAGCCTTCCCCTGATAGCTGAGACTTTCGTGCAGACTTTGCAAAGGGTAATCTAAAACTTTCTTGGCTGCAATTAAGTAAATCTTGTGTCCTACAGCAGTGAGATAATATCTCCACAGAAATGCTTTTTAAAAGTTTCCTGTTCCCATTGTATTCTCAATCCACACAGGATAATATTCACATTCACTAAGTCCCAAGTCCTTTTAAAAAAAAAAAAAAATTAAAACAGGTGTGAGTCAATGGGATTCCCCCACCTTTGTTTGGTTTTTGCTTAAGAAACATTACAACATATGCATTTCATTTGATCAGTCTGGAGAGAGGCTGGCAATTGCCCAATTCTGGCGGGAGAAGAGACAACAGTTTGGTGGGGGAAGGGGGAAAGAAAAGAAATTGAGGTTGGTGAATAATAAACTTGCTGTCCTAGCCTCAGTGTGTCGGGAGAGCTAGAAAATGATATTCAGTCCATCAAGATGTAGAGGAAGCTCTTCAATTTGATAATTTGTCTGACCTGGCAAAGGTTTTCTCCATCCCTGATCCACATTGACCGTGTTCTGGTTCTTCTCTCTCAGAAGGAGTGTGTCCAATCATTAGAGCGTGGCCCTGGGATCTAACACGCATCAGTTTTCCTCCCAGGTCTGTCCCTGACTTGCTGTGTGACCTTGGGCAAATTACTCAATCTTTACGTGCCTTGGTTTCCCATCCTTAGCATAACCATGATAAAAACTGTCTACTGTACATCACAAGAAGGGTTTAATTTTAAGGCACTTTGAGATCCCCTGATGAAAGCTGCAGACCATGTGCAAATGTTTATACAAATAGTCCTGAGATGAATGGGCAGATGTCTACAAATCTGTTACCTCTTCCAGAAGAACATAATCCACAGCTGACTAGACTGATTCTCTGACTGAGCCTAACCCTTGCTTTGACTCCTTGATCTGCCGGACACTCAGCTCCAGAGTACACTTTATTAGGGGACCATTCTGTTCCTGAGGGCATTTGGGTCTAATGCTTGCTTCTAAGGAGGAGGTGGGAAAATGGTCCATAAAATTTCCATTACACTGAAAAGCAGAAACATCTGTTGGAGCCTGCAAGTGACGTTGGAAGTGGTATTTACCAGCCTGGAACTGGCATCTGGTTGGCTCAGACCCTCGGCAAACAAAGTGTCTCTCCCTTCCATGGAAAATCATCTGGAGGAATCACTGAGTCAATATGTGCCTTAGGCATGTTCAGGGCAGCAAAGTTAGCATTTTAACAACCTGGCTACCTCATACAGATGGCATATTCCTGTGTTCTGGATGAGATGCATCTCATGAAACTGTCGTTCGGAGATGACCTGTTTCTAATAACAAGTGTTACATAAAGTCAGCTGGTCTGCAACATGTTTTGGGCTTTGAAAAAGTCAGATCTTTAAAGCCCTTTTTTGGAGGGGGGATAATAGTAGTGACAAAGATCCAGAAGGATCCAAAGACCTATCCCCCCTCCAAGCCAGTAAAAGCATATGCGAAAGAGGGAGAAATGGCCCACTCCTTGAGGCACTGACTACACAAATGGGATCTGAAGTCTTTAACTCATCTGTCCTGAGATGCTTGCTTAATCCACATACCTAGAAGCTGTGGTTGACTCTCTTGCTCATCCTGAAGCTGGAAAGGCAGGCATCTTCTTCTGTGACCATTGCATGACAAGCTGATAGGAGGTGTTAATGTCATCTACAATCCTTCTCCTGGTACCCCAAAGGTGGAGAGTGTCTGCTCCATGTGCTGCTTCCACCCTTACCCAGCCTGGGGTAGGAGAATCCCAAGGTTTCTCCTGAACCTTGATCTCAGTGTCCTACTAGGCTGACTTCTAAAAAATGGAGACTAATGAACTGCTGTCCATTTTGGTGGCTAGCTGAGACACACCCATTTCCTAAAAAAACAAAATATCCCCAAACAAACCACCTCCCACCTATCATCTAGGCACTCGATATATCTCAACTCACCTCCTCACCCCAATAAACCGATCGTGCCTTAAGGCCAACCAAGAGTGTAGGGAGACCAAGGAGTGAGGAGTGGATTCCAAGGCTGAGGAGCTATTGTAGAAAATACCCTATCGGCAGTGTCCCTCCCAGTTACACCAGTGGGCTATCAGCCCAAGTGGATCACAATTGTTGCCTTGTCACAGGGAGTGAGGCGACAAGACAAGCAAAGCTGCTTCTCTGTCCCTCTTTTGGGGTGCTTTGCTGGCTTTCCTTCTACTCTGATTCTTGGGGGAGCTATCTAGGAAGAGGGGAGGTTGGCAGCATGATCTGCAGATCCGGAGGTGGACCTCTTCCTGGTTTTATATGGAGGGTCTTGAGAGGTCCTTGAGAGGTTCTGAAGATTAGGCCAAGTGTAATGGACAATCATGGCTGCCCTGGTGGGACCCAAATGGAGACCTGAGCTTTGCAAGACAGGGTCCTAGCCTTTTGTTGGGCTTTGTAGGATTAACACTAGACTCTTGAACTGGATCTAGTACTGAATGGGGAGGCAGTACAGTTTGCGGAGTGATGGTGTGGTCTCTTCAATTTATGCCACTCAGAGGGGACCAATGCCTTATGTATCAGCTTCATCTGTGTGAACTTCTTGTCTAGACACAGGTAGAGTGAATTATAGTAATTCAGCCTGGCAATAATGAATGAAGAGATGAGTGTGGACACTCAGTTCAATGAGAATATAGGAATCACCATCAAGGTAAATGCTGACTTTTTTTTTTTCTGGGCAACATTTGTGCTGCAGCAATTCTGATTCATATAAGTTTCAGAAGTCTCTGGGACATTTGTAAAACTGAGGTTTCTGCATCCTGTCTTTGTGGGGTTTCTGTATGTGTGTGTATGGGGGATAGGAGGATGGTGACCCTTTTTAAACAATTTTCCTGCAAATTCTTTTCCTATCCCCAATCTCCTATCCCATTTCTCTCTCTCTCTTTTTGATGTGCATGTGCCCCCTGAGATACAGAATGGCCCTTCTCAATGGCTGCTCCAAATTAATGAGGATGCTAATTGGAGACGCTGTTTTGGTACCTCAAGAAGACCCTTACTTTCTTTTGCCAGTTGTATTTGCCCTTTTAAAAATCCCCTTTGACACCAATCTGAGTGAAGCCTTGCTTAAAAGATCAAAAGGGTCTGAAGGGGTTAAAATGACTCCCAAACCAGATCAGAAAATTCCTCAACTTTAAGACTCATGACAACTTTAAGATCTCCAGGGCAGGGTCTGTGTGGCCTCCTGCAGGTTTGTGCAGCAGGTAGCATGTTGGAGCCTGAACTGGGGTCTTTGGGTAATACAAATCATATGTTTGGCTCATACAATTGCTTCCAATGGAAACCCATAATTGAGGTCCGCTTCCTTCTGGTCTCTGCCAAGGATGTTCTGTGCCTAGCAGGCCACCGGTTTCTGCCTTCCCAATTATTTGATCTCTTCAGATAGCTTCCCTCTCCTCAGAAAAGGCTAACCAGGCCAGATCATGCTAACCTGTCCTCCCCACACATATCCAATTATGAGAGTAGCAGCCATCTAAATAACGGTGCATTCCCTTCCCATCACTCTCATTTTCCTTCAACCAGTGTCCCCCAGTGACTTACAATTACATTTCCCAGGTTGAAATGTGTTTATAGATTAATAAACTGGCTCCTTTGTAGTCATGTAACAAGTCTTTATTTTGAGACCTTGGCATATGGCGCACCTTTTCCACCTTTCTCTGCACTTCCTGAAGTTTCTGTGGTTTGTCTCAATGGTGTGTTTGAAGAGGGTGGAGAGCACCATCGGATGATAGCATGACATGATGTGCGTTCATGTCTTCTTCGCTGTCTGCTTGAGCTCAGGCATATGGGGAATCCAAAGTTCTTGTGAAATGAATGGATGTCTGTTACTTACAACAGGAGTCTGCACCGTAACGCACTCTGGTTATAGGTATTGAAAAATAGTAAACGATTACATTCTTCCTAGAGTGATAAACCCATGGAGCCTTCAGAAACCATCCCACTTATCTTAGTCACTTGGATTTCTCAGAATGGATATGGCAGTATCCAGTTGTGGGAAAGGAAGTGCATATATTTTTTTTCATAGCGTGGATGCTGCAATGTGAGGGACACTAGCAGCAGCTCGGCTGAATGCTGAATCTCTGAGTAAATCCCCAAAGCCTTTCGAAGCCTACATTGCATCATAATTTTGACACAACACTGCTGCTCAGAGTAGCTGTTCTGTCCATGCCGTTCTGCTCTGTCAGAAGAGATTAGGTTTGATTGAGGCCAGTACTTTTCTAGAACTCATTTGCCTCTGCAGATCCATGCAAGATTGTTTCAAGCACTTAAAGCAGAACGTTTAAGGAGGCAGACAGCTAGAGTTATGAGAGGAAAGAGACCCCGCTTTACAAAAATGTTCAACTGTCCTTCTATTTCACTAATGCTCCTGGTTCAACGGGTTTCCTTCCGTCCTAGAATCAATAAACGTGAGATGGGAATAAACAACTGAGCCCCTGCTCCTCTGTGTGTTGGAGCAGTTTTGGCTGGTCTGGCTACCCAGTATAGCCCTAATAGTGTCTGCTACGTTACCACCCCAGCCAGCTACCAATCACAGGGAGTGCACATGATGAAAAGGGGATGTGACGAAGGCTCTCTTGCATCCCTGGAGTTGGTGATCGCTGCGGTAGGTTAGAGCAGTCTTGACCTTGCCTGCTCATATTTGTGCTAGGCACTGAAGCAGACCTAGGACGGGGTAGGGCAAACTCTCCTTTGTCCAATCGCTCCCTAACTCTTAATGAGATTCATATTAGGACCCAAACATCACGACGGGCTTCTATCTCAAGATAGTGAGCAGCAGATCCACTTTGAGAGTTCAGCTCCCCCTACAAACTCCACAGATTGAGAGCATCTCTCGTTATAATGAAACCAGGCTGTTCCCATATGCGTCTGTCTGTAAAGACACATCCCGTGGTATCTGTATTTGCTTTTAAAATAACATCAATGGCCATTTTGCTAAATCCCTCTATCAAAGAAACCCTCTTTCCCCTCCCCACTAAAGCTCTCGCACCGGAACTTCACGGGACTGAGCAGATGCAGTTCGATGCCCTCGTCCAAACGAATGATTTGTTTCTGGCCGAGAGCATGTTCCCATCAAGGGATTTTTTTAATATTCTGCAGAGTTTAGCGGAGGCCAATAGAGAGGGAGGAGGGTTAGAGGCTCGGTTTTTGCCAAGATGTTTATGCAGCAGGAATGTTATTTATGTAAATCTGGAAGCACTCTTGAAGCGATAGCCTTGCTCATGCATCTCAGACTTTTCTCATTAAGTCGTTGATCTTCCTTTAAAAAAAAAACAACCCCCCCCCCCAAGGTACCACGGAAAGTGCTTGGAAAAGAATGTTTACGGCACAACCCCATATTATACAGACCTCCGCAAGTTCTCGAAGAATGCCAGGGTAACAACTGATTCTGGACTTTCACGCTTACTCTCCCCCGCTTTCCCAGTTGCCTCCCCTCTCTTTATATATATGAGGCTATTACATGCTCCAACATCTGACTTTCCGTCTATCTGAAAATGAGTCCGTTTCACCCAAACACTCTTTGCACAAATAATAAAACCCAGAGAAGACTTCAGTTGCCAAAGCCCAGGCCCCAGGGGAAAAGCACATGGCGTGGGCTACAAATGACTTCTTTTTAATGGCAGGAGGCACCCCAGAAACCCTGTTTCCTTGCATGTGGCTGCTGAATTCTGGCAAGAGCCAAGCTGCGCTCCGGAGCGTTTTGGAAAGTGTTGCCTTCCTCGTAAAGTTTTGACCATGCTTGATACATTTCCTCCCTGTAAATAGCATGAGAAATCAGTGCCGCTTGCAGCTTCATCTCGTAACAACACAAACATAATGAAAAATGTTGGTTGGAGGGGAGAGGGAAGGGTTCTGCATACACAGATTGCTCGTGTTGTGGGTTTTTTCTTGTCCGACAGGAAATCACATTAATTCTGTGGACTTAGACTGAAGCAGCAATGGCTGGTGGCAGCCCATGGAACGCTAAGATGAAGCCTGTAGGTGCTCTCTTCCTTTTAATGCAGTTCCTGGAGTTTACAGGTCGTAGCATGCCTTGTTTCACTATGGTCTGAGTGCCTGGCCTGGCTGGCATTTGTACTCCCTGTAGGCCGGACTGCCTTATTAAACATGAGGGTTGCTGCAATCTGTGCTCTGGGGGTTTTCTATGCATGTTAAGTGCAGCTTTTGGGGTGCTGGGTGCTGCTGATGCAGGCTATAGATAGGCATAGATGCTAATACAGTGACAGCAAGCACAGAAAGTTGGGGAGAGCAGCTCATCTAGAGAAGGAATGCCTTGCCATTGTTTTTGCATACACCAGGTTTAACCAGTGTCTTGGGGGTCTGATTTTATCCATGAGAGGACAGACCACAAACCTTTGGAATCTATTTTCAAAAGCCATGGTTTCCTGCTCCAAAACATCTTCAAAGAACATTAATGAAGATGCAGAAATTTTGCGTGGATCATAGAACCATAGGACTGGAAGGGACTTTGAGAGTCATCTAGTCCAGTCCCCTGCACTCATGGCAGGACAAATATTATCTAGACCATCCGTGACAGGTGTTTGTCTAACTTGCTCTTAAAAATCTCCAATGACGGAGATTCCACAACCTCCCTAGGCAATTTATTCCAGTGCTTAACCACCCTAATGTCCAACCTAAACCTCCCTTGCTGCAAGTTAAGCCAATTGCTTCTTGTCCAATCCTCAGAGGTTAAGGAGAACAATTTTTCTCCCACCTCCTTGTAACAACCTTTTATGTACTGGAAACTGTTATTATGTCCCCCCCTTAGTCTTCTCTTCTCCAGTCTAAACAAACCCAATTTTTTCAATCTTCTCTCATGTGTCATGTTTTCTAGACCTTTAATCATTTTTGTTGCTCTTCTCTGGACTTTCTCCGATTTGTCCACCTCTTTCCTGAAATGTGGCGCCCAGAACTGGATACAACACTCCAGTTGAGGCCTAATCAGTGCGGAGTAGAGCGGAAGAATTACTTCTCATGTCTTGCTTACAACACTCCTGCTAATACATCCCAGAATGATGTTCGCTTTTTTTGCAACAGTCATGGGTGGCGGGTATCATAGGCCGGGGGAGGTGGAGCCTCCCAAAACAGCCGGGCATGGCCCCGCCCACACTCCACCCCCTAGACCCCCTCCTGCCTGCTTCCAGTTCTCACTCTTTCCTGACCCAGGCTGGGGCTGGGGTGGGCTGGCCTGCCGCCAGGATTTGGGGTGGCTGGGGCCGGTGCTCACAAGGCGGGGGGCACTGGCTGGGGCCGCGCCACCTGCCCAGCACTCCAGGGCTTGGGTGAGGGCACTACAGCCGTGCTGCCTGCCCGGTGCTCCAGGGCTGGTGGCACTTGGACAGGCTGGGGGAGAGGGGGGGGGCAGCCGCGGTGAGGGTGTGCTGGGCTCCAGTGGGGGAGGGGAGGGACCTCAGGCATAAGGGGAGGGGCTGGGGGCTAGCCTCCCCCAATGGCCAGTTCACCGCCCATGGCAACGGTGTTACATTGTTGACTCATATGTAGCTTGTGGTCCACTATGACCCCCCAGATCTCTTTCTGCAGTACTCCTTCCTAGGCAGTCATTTCCCATTTTGTATGTGTGCAACTGATTGTTCCTTCCTAATGTACACTGCAAAAGAGGCTCTTTGATGTTCACTGCAGACTTTTTGTCCACAGCCACAAAAACAGTGACTGCTGAGACCGTTACCTATGAAACCAGGTTCCTGAGGAACAGGGCCGGGTCTAACATTTTTGCCGCCCCAAGCAAAAAAAAAGAGTGCCGCCCCGCCGTAACACCCCCCCCAGCGCCGTGCCGCCAAAACACCCCCCCGAGCACCGCGCCGCCGAAACCCCCCAGAGCACCACGCTGCCGAAACCCCCCAGAGCACCCCACCGAACCCCAAAAAAAACAAACCCAGAGCGCCGTGCCGCCAAAACAACCCCCAGTGCCACGCCACCAAAACACACACACCCCTGTGTGCCACGCCACGCTGCTGAAACACAAACAACTCACCCCCCCGAGCGCTGCCCGGCCGAAACCAAAACAACAACAACAAAAACCCCCGAGAGCCCCGCGCCATCCCAAGATTGGCCGCCCCTTACAAGGTGCCGCCCCAAGCACGTGCTTGGTCGGCTGGTGCTGGAACCGGCCCTGCTGAGGAAGCCCCTTCTCCTTGAGTATTCAGAACACCCTGATCAAGGAGAATTCTTTGGTGTGACAGATAAGTGACACCTGCAGATAGAGCTTTACTCAGACAGATGCTGTGCTTCCCTTGCGCTTCTCAGTCGTCAGAATGGCCAGAGAGAAAGGACGAGATGCCACTTAGTATTCGTGAGTGTTGGACACACGCAAGAGATCTGACAGTACAACACGGTGTTATCGATAGAGGCAGGAGGGTCACTATAGCTAAAGACATGCGTCCTGCAATGCTGACCAGCACACGTTCCTGCCATATTGGTGCTGAAGCATGTCTATGCATGGCAGCCAGCAATATCCTGCATTGGCCTAACATGAGCAGTGAGGTGAAAGATTTCATGAGCCACACGTTCTTAGAAATCAACTAAGCGAACTAGTCTTGACACACAGAACACCTGATAAATCCTGGGGCGAGCTTGTCATGGTCTGAAGTATCATGAGAAATCAGATCTACCTTATAATGGTTGATTACTCTTAGGATTATTGGGAAATAGCTCCCTTATACACAACAGCAGTTGTCCATCGACTACCCAAAGCTCAGATTTCCTAGTATGGGATTCCAGAGACTATTCCAGAAAATGGATCTCAATTTGCCTGTTGGGAATTTGCACCATTTGCAGTATCAGGAGAATCTGAACATATGCTCTATACAACATCACAACCAGTCTAATGGCAAAGCAGAAGTGAGTGTCCATGTTGTCCAGCATTCCAGCAGCTATTTTAAAAAGACACAGTGGGATACTAAAGACACCTGGACTGGACTGGAGAAGTGCACCAACAAAAGGCCCAGTCTGCTCTCTCATGTTCCACTGCTCATAGATCCTGTCTATACCAAACAGACTTTTGAAGCCAGCAGCAGCAGGAATGGTGACGGAACCAATTCAGCATTGACAACAGTAAGCAAAATACTACTGTGACAGGAGTACCAGAGAGCTCCCTGAGCTCCAGGGAGGACAGAGTCAGAGTATGTCCACCACCTAACCACAGCCGAAGACTAAGCCAGGATCTGCTTAAACGGAAAGAATATAAGGCCTTGTCTACACTATGGTGGGAGATGGATCTAAGTTACGCAACTTCAGCTATGTGAATAACATAACTGAAGTCAACGTATTTAGATCTCCTGACCACAGGGTCCCCACTATGCGATGTCGCCTGGAGACGCTCTCCTGTCGACTCCCCTTGCGCTTCTCATTCAGGTGGCGTACAGGAGTCGACAGGAGAGCAATCCGCTGTCGATTTAGCGGATCTTCACTAGACCTGCTAAATCGACCGCCAATGCATTGATCGCCACACATCGATCCCCCGGTAAGTGTAGACAAGCCCTAAGGAAGGGTCATGAATTCTTAAACCTCTACAGCTCCAACTCCCAGCCTGCCCGAGCCCACTAGTCTCCCATGAAGGGAGAAGGAAGCGCTCTGGGTGAGCTCAGCGTCGCTCTGCTGGTGGAACTAGACACATTTACACCAGCTGAGGATCTGCCAATAGCACCAGTCCTGAAGCTAAAATTAGCTTTTAGAAAAACATTTTAAAAGCAACCACGATGTACTTTTTATTGCCCATTTTCTTTGTCATGAGTTTTTTCCCCAGTTGTAGGTATGAGACCAATTATCTGAGCTTTCTCCCAGCAATCGGTAAAAGAAGTTTATTAACATCTGGTGTTTGACCCAGCCTATCAGCGTGTGGCACCAGCAGCAGAAAGGATTGTCATGTGGCAAGGGGCTGTTCTTGTGTGCATAAAGAATTCTTGGACTGATTCCCAACAGGGACGCTTAGAGATGGGTGTAGGGTGTGTTGGGGAGGAGTTACTTGCCGAGCTGTGAGTCTGACAGATAACACCCTACCCATGGGGCAAGTAGCAGAACAGGCCAGCACCAGGAAGTGTTGTGGCACATGTACATGAAAAATGATGGGTGTGGAGGGAGTGTTAACTGAACTTGAATGGAACTTGGAAGTTCACGTTCTGGCTCAAGCTGTGTGTTTCGGTTCTTAGTTTATCTGTATCGAGTGGCCCATCCAGTTAAAGCCAGCTCTCCAAAGGTGAAATGTCAGGTCAATTAGCAGGTCACAAACTTTCACAGAGACTTGTCTGTGGACACCTACCCTCCCATTTGCCATGGCATGGGCCAGCACCCTTCCCAACTGCTCTTGGGCAGCTGAAATACCTGTCCCCAGCTGTGATTGCGTAATGTTTTAGAACAACTACAGCAGTTGTTCACGTGGCAAAGCAAGCTTAGGAACGTACCTCATGTCCATTTAGCTTCTTTAATACAATGGAGCAGCTGGCGACAAGAAGAAGGATCCTTTCCCCTGTGAACTGCCAGCTATCTGCAGACCAACAGCAATGACTACTGCAGACCACAGTGGTACCCAAGCTAATGCCATCTACCATTCACTGAAGTGTACAGAGGACAGCTAATCCCTTGTAGAAATAAATGGACAAATCCAACCCTGGAGTAGCTGCACTGATTTCAATGGAGTTCCAGCAGGGATGACTTTGTCCTGATCTTTTTGTGCCAGTCAAGCTGACTGGCATAGCACCCAAGTGAGGGCAAAGCAGGCTGTTTGCCACCTCTGTGATCCTAGGGCTAGCCAGGGGATAGCTCAACACCTGAAACCAGTTCCCTGAAACGGTGGTAACCCCAAGGAGAGACCTCCAGAGTGCAGCAGTGTTCTAGGCATGCTTGCGTCTCCTGGGGCCACAACTGCTAAACTGGGGGGGCAGGCAGGGTGGCATAGAGCAGGTGTAACCAGCTGTATGCCAGGCAGGATTCCCCTGGCATGAGGGAATCCCCCTAGCTGTCCCATTGGGGCAGCTTTATGATCTCATTGCGCCATAAGAATGGCATAAACCAGCCATGGTGAGATCGAGGGTCTGTTCCCGTGTCTTTTAGAGCAAAGGCTATAAACTCAGGAATACTTCTCAAAACATGCTAAGCACTTGAGTCCCAAAGAACCTTAAGACGTGTCTGATTTGATGAAATAATTAAGAAAACATGCCCAGTTTCCGTCAGCGAAACACGTAAGCCATCCCCAAATGCTCATTTATTATGTAGAGATTTTACTACTAGGATCCTAATTTTTCACAGCTGTAACCAGAAGACAAAAGGATTTGGGGGGTAGAGAGTCTTAAGTAGGAAGGAAGAGGTGTGTGATCAGAAAACCTTTGGCAAGTTAAGAGGATTAAGAAAAGGCCCCAGTGTTCTGGTTTTAGGTTCTCCGAGTTCAACTAACATCATGGATTAGGTTTGTGTGGTTAAGAGGAAGAAAATACCTCATTAAAACTGAGCCATTGGTTTAAAGTTGTTGTAAAACAATGCCCCGAAGCAGCTCAGTTTAATTCTGCGTCGTTTGCATGTTTAGATTTTTATTTTTTGTTGTTGTTGAGGTGGCGGATGTTATTGAAAAAAAATGAAACCAAAAGGATTTGCTCCCCCAAAACGACCCTTTTCCGCTCACTTCCATTCACCCGGGATTGCTGAAGTTTGGGCGGAATCACTGTTCTTTGGCACTCACAATCCCCAATGAATAGGGGTGTGCTTTCAGAGCTACGAAAACTTTGTACCAGTGGGTGTGTTCTTCGGGGGGAGTATGGCCAAACGAATATGGCATTCAGAGCCGTTAACTTCCTCCAAAAAGGAAAAGGAAATCTCTATCCTTATTCTTTGGGGGAGAATAAGCTGGTGCCACAGATACAGAGGGAAACATTCTAGCAAGTGTAAATTCTGAACATCAGAGGGAGGGGAGTCCTTATTTAGAGCTAAATTCTGCCATCTTTGCTTGATTCTGACCCCCATTGACATCAATGGGAGTTTTACCTCAGTAAGGATCTCCTGGAGTTGACACTGTGCCCGGGTGCCTGAATAGGAAATCTGCAGGCGCCCCCACTTCCAGTGTCTCTGCCACAGAAATATTATAGACTCAACAAACCTCTTCTACCTTTACCACAGAAGTTGGGAGCATGCCTGTCCATATAATACGTTTCTAGTGCCTCCATTATGGTGCAGTCCGGGTGTCACGTGCAGAGATTAAATTAGAAGCTGGGGGTCTATAGCCTCTACACCAGCACCGATTTTACCATTTTCCCTCTTGAGGGAGGTTGGCTCTTGTTCGTTCCCGTGGCTAGATAGTCTCAGCCATTTCTGGGGACTGATTTATTAGAAGTTCCTACATTATGTTGTTCAGAGTTAATATCTGGGAAGGTGGGGAGGCGTCATTAGCTCATTTAAATACCATTTAAAGGCGTAAACCCCTAGCGGAACCATTCTCACAGGAGGAAAATGAATCTTTTCACCAGCCACTCACAATTTATCACTGATCTTTAGACAGCTCCGAGGCAGCAGTTGCGGATGGAGGTTAGAGGGCTTTAGTACTTTGGGGGAAGAGTGGAGAAGGGGATTGGGATCAGACCAGAAGGAAAAGGGGCTAGAGAACGCTAACAGTATACTGAGTGAGCAATCTGGGAACTGTAGGGTCATAAATAAGAACCGAGGCCTCATCTTTCACCCCCCTCTGCTAGGAAATGACTTGAGAATGCTAGATCTGTCTAGTGGCCGTTGAATATCCATGCAGTTATGTGTCCTATGATTTAAAACTCTTGGCTAACTTGTTAAGGATTACCTGCTCTAGAAAGCAAACAGAATAGTCTAGACAGGCCCGGCTTGAGCAGGTGCAAGTCCCATGGGCTTCCTCCAGGGCTGAATTTGACCCAGAGCGATTATATTTCAAGAGAATTCTAATGTGGGTGTTCTCGTTGGTTTAGCAGGTTTGCATCGAAAGGAGCTTGCTCCGTTCTTGATGGCAACGTGTATCCTTACTTCCAATCAAGTCAGTGGTCAGCCTTCCACTGATGTTAATAGGAGCTGGAGTGGGCCCAGTACTCAAAGGCAGGCCATGTTTCCACTGAAGCCAGCATGCCATTACCTTAGCTGCCTTCTGTTGGACATTCCACCCCACCAGGCAGGTTTTTCATTCCCTATTGAAAGCAGACCTGTTTCTCTGAGAGCGGCGCTCTCATGCCAATGGAAAAAATGACACTAAAAATACAACATTCTGGAAAGAAGCAAAAGCAGCTTCCAAAAAAAAAAAAAAATCCCTCGCTAAAAAGAAAAAAACAACCCCGTCTAGACATCAGCAAGAGGTGGATGCAGTAACAACCAAAGGGAATAAATCACATTGTGGTTAAGGGGAAAATTTGACTCTCCTGATTGTAAGACAAAAGAAACCAAATTCTCTGTTGTGGGAAGCGGTGTTTGAGGTTACGTTAGGCTAGCGAAGGCCCTTTTCATCTGATCTGAGCTGGAAGCAGTAGCGTTACAGGACTTGGGCTGGCTGCAAGTCCAACTCAGGACCACACGCAACTCACCACGCAAAGCTCTGACATTTAAGTGAATAGTGTTAGCTGGCAACCCCTCTGCTATTCCACTGAACAAGCTGAGGTAGTGCAAGTTTCCCCAGCACTGCTCAGGCAATGTGTCTCAAACGCCTCTAGTGGGGAAAGCAATAAATCTCTACGGCCTTCCAGACTTTCCTTTCCCCACCAAAACTGCCAACCAAGGTGCCAGTCGGTGTCACTTGTGATGGTGGTTTTAAAAACCACAAAGCCAGTTCTTTGGGGCCCTAGCAAAACTGAAGATCCTCCCCTGCCATCATTCTGTTGGCGTTTGGGGATTTAAGAAGAATTTTATCACAGCACCTGAAGGGTGTATAAACAAACAGAAAATACACTACAAGTCTCGTCACTCTTCTTCACAGCGCCACAAATCCAGACTCTGGGCCTCAAGAGTGAGGCGCAGACTCTGAGCTTCATTGATGAGCCACAGAGGAGTGACCCCGAGTCCTGATCCAGCATGCATTGGGCTGAGTGTAAGATTCTCTGGGGTGGGGATTACTTTGGTTGTTTCAAAGTCCTGGGGAGGAATCTTCAGGGGTTGTCCCCAAACCATTACTAACATAGCAGATGAGTTCAGCATCTTGTCAGTCCAGACACAAGGAAGTGGGTGTCCAGAAATTTTCTATGGAGTAGCTCTAGGTTTGGAACAAATTCCTCTCAAAGTCTGTTGCAGCATAGATCTGACAGGTTCAAGCCATGGCAAGTCACATTTGTTTCTTCAGGACATCTCTTGATGTTGGGTGATACAGTTATGGGGGTTTTCGCTTATCCTGCTACTTGTATCAGGCAATATATAGTTCATTGCTTTTTAATTTTTTTTTACGGTGACCAAATGCCACAGGGATGTGCCTCAAACAAACACACCTGTAAATGACCACCTGTGTGCTATAAACGGTAATGCCTGGAGAGCTGTAAATACGCCCTGCATCAATGAAATATGACAACACAGCACTTAAAAAGGAGCTTTTCGTTTTTTCTAAGCACTGTTTAAACACTAACCGCCCCTGTGAGGTATGTAAGACTGAATCACACACAACCACAAACTAGACTCACTGTGTCAGCCACACAGAACAATACGAGCAGAACAAGGATAAAGATAGAAAATCAAAGAGGGCTGAGCTGTATGAACAGTTAATAAAAGGCCTCGTGCTATTCTGTACCACCTGATCTGTATCCTCCTCCAAAGGTCCGTTTGATGTGTGTTTTTCATGGTAATTTCCTAATCAATGTGAAATTCATCCTCGTTTTATGGTTTGGGATGGGATGGGTTTTAGGCGAACAAAACAGGAATACCGAGCATTGAAAGATTCCTCTGCTCTTTATCAACTATTTCTTTCAAGTATTAAATGCGTTTCCTCCTTCCCCCCATTTAGTTCTGTAATCGTGGAATCTGCCTTAGCACTGTTTACTAATTAAAAACGTAGTTGGTCAAGAATAAGCATATTGTCCTTGCTGTGGTTTGATCTATTGTTCTCAGCGCTCCATGTTGTTACAGATGAGATCAAAGACTTTAATTTATGATGGGTGGATGGGTCAAGTTCAGTCGTCTGAAGCAAGTGCTGGGAAATAAGAATGGTTGAACAATAATGCCTTAAATGTAGAAGCAGCTCAAGCAACAAGCTTTTCCTTATAAATACTACAGTCCTACTTTCTCTGCTTTTCATTCAAGGATCTAAGTGGTCATCCTGGATACAAAAGTATGAGGACAGCTGGATGTAGTCTATTAACCCCCACTCTCCTCATCCAGTACAATATCCCCAGGGGATAATAAAACACCAAAGGAATCCAAGGCTGAAGATAAAGGAGTTGTCCTGGGAGCAGGATCGCATATTTCAAACAGTCTGATTCACAAGTTTGCCTTGCATCTGTGTGCATGTTGCGATTTCCTTGCTGTGTTCTTCACATGATTTCAAAATGTCCTCGCGCTCTGCTCATAGAGACCAACTCTTAATTAAGACCTTAAGCTGATACTGTTAACCTTAGTCACATCATCACAACAAAGGGGGTGGGGGAGAAAAACTATATTTATTGGGTCTGCTTATAGTCTCCAGTCACAATATTTTCCTTGAACTCCTCTCAAAGAGGAGCGGGTTGGATTACTTCCATTTCGTCTTTATTCATTACACATTCATGTGCAACATCAGTTACAAAACCAAGAAAGAGACCCGCCTCTCCCAAACGCCCCTAGGAACCATGCTGACTGAAATGACACGCTGGAGAAGTAACTTGGACTAGTTGGGATGTTCTCAAGTGTGCGTGTGTGAGGATGTGCGTGCACGCATAGTTAATATAACTGTATATATGGGGTACTCTTCCCCATACCCTGTGGCCCTCTTTAGAGTGAGAACAATTCTGGGGAGGAACTAGGCCTCCTGATTTTCTGTTTGAAAACTTGTTGTGGGCTAGTCTATGAGGCAGTGTAGTCTAGTGGCTAGGACATTGCTCTGGGAGTCAGAACCTAGCTCTCCTATCATCGAACCTCTGTGTGACCTTGGGCAAGTCCACTTCACTTCTCTGTGCCTCTGTATCCTCTCCTATCCTTTGTCTGGTCTGTCTAATTAGACCCTTGCTATGTGTTTCTACAGTGCCTGATCCCATCTGAGGCCTCGATGTGCTACCATGATACAAATAATAACTGGGGCACCTCACGGCCAATACAGAGCCTCACCAACCCATGAGGATTACCGGAGAAATTGTGCCCCTCTCCTAGGCCTGCTTTGTGTGCATGGAAAACAAGCAGTCTGCTCCATCCTAATGCACTGATTACCCCTGGTATACCAGTTCCATTCTGGGGCCCAATTGGAAAGGAGGCGGGACCATGGCAACGTCTCCTCAGGACAGTACCAGGACCAAGCCAGACCTGGTGCTTGTCTGCTGTTATGAGAGGCCCTTGGGCACTCGGACACAGGGAGGCTCCTTCCACAGGCCTCTCCTGCACGGCGGGGCAAGCACCATTATGAACTGGCAGAGTGGGTGCCCCAAGAAGTCAGCACTAGTCATTCGTAAGCAGAAATGAGCTCAGCAGCTCTAGGCACAATGATATTTGTGGTAGGGATGAGATTATTAATTAGACTGATTATGGAAGCATTTCACCGGTGTCCATCACGATAGCCCCCCAGGTGGCTGTTTAAATAGGGATCATGTTTGGAACCTGCTCCAAAATGCCAAATTTGTCTTCTCCAAGTTTTGGGAAAGATCCAGACAACATTTTCCCTTCTATTATTTTTCACATGTCTCTGCAGTTCCTGCTTCCAGTTGGGAATGGATGTGTCAAAATAACCCCAGAAAAATGACTCTTGAGGGATTTCTGACTGGATTGGGGGAAAAAACAAGTGTGAGAAATCCCAGGGAAAAGAGAGTGATGATGAAATTTCCATCTCAATTTTGTGAGTTCACCCGGCCAGATTTTCATCCTGGTGTCTAATTGTTGGGCCCCCAGTGTGGTTTTGGTTTTGTATCATGCCCCACTTGTCTGGCACAGGATAATTCCTGAGCAGAGCAAGGTGCTGCAAGGTGGCCGGTGGATTTGCAATTGCTGGGTTTGGGTGGGTGGTTCTTTTGCTTGTGCCCATGACAAACTGTGCCCAGTGCTAAAAAGCTGGAGAGTTCACCCACTGTGCTATACTGACATCATAGTTCAGGAATATTGTTCGTCATGGTCAGATAATGGCCCTGGTGAAATAGCACTGAACCTCCTGTAATTTGTTCCCTAGCATGGACAAATGTTGCCACCGCGTGATACTGGACATCAAGTCAGGCTATTACCATAAATATTATATTTATTATTTGTATTATCACAGCACCTAGGCATCTCAGTTTTGGATCAGGACCCCACTGTACAAACACAGAACAGAAAGACAGTCCCCGCCTCCCAAACGCTTCCAACTTAAGGCCTGGTCTACAGTTAAAAATTAGATCGACCTAGCTACATACCTCAGGGCTGGGAAAAAAGTTGCGCCCTGAGCATCATAGTTAGGTTAACCTAATCCCCAGTGTAGATGCTAGCTACAGTGTCTCAGAGAGGTGTTTTAACTACAGCGATGGAAAAACGCCTTCCATTGATGTAGGAACTGTGCCACTGTCGCAGCTGTAGTTTAGAGTGGACATGGCATAACTGTGCTTAGAAGCTTACAATCTATCTGCCAAAGCCTCACTTACTCGGGCATGTAACAGATATAATCCCTAATACTACAACAGCTGATGAAGAATCTCCCATAGTTCAGCTGTTAGGGGCCATTGGCCTTTGGAGATGGTAGATGAGTGTAGTAAGTGAAGGCAACATGGTAAAGGCCTAATGAAGGCCCAGTATGAAGCCTGAACCAAACTAAAGTAATGGTCAAGGCTTTGCTAGCATAAAAAGCAAAGTTAAGCTGTGAGCAAGAGGCAGGCCCTGCTCACAGAAGCTGGCAAGGAAAGGGCTGATGTTGCAGAAATACATATTCATTTAGCATAGTTACAGTATAAACATGGTACCAAGACATACCATACCGGAACATTCCACAGATAACAGGGAACAGACCGACCCATCCCAATGACAGGGGCAAAAGGGTAAAATGATGGATAGAGATGTTTTGATCGAACCAACAGGTACAAGGTGCGAGGCGGCCCCTTACTGCATAGAGGGGTTGTACCTTGTTACGTAGAGGGGCTGCACCTCAATACGTCAGGAGTGATGTGTAACTTGTTTGTACTTGTGTATAAGAATGTGTCCCTGGGGTGGTGTCTTTGTCCGGCCACGGGGGCAGTGGAAAGTCCCGCCACTGAGCCGGGTCCTTGCCAAGAGGCATCTATTAGTAGTATGCCCGGTAGACTAAGTAATCTACGGGGAACTGCAATTGTGTCCGAGATCGCAATAAACCTGGCCGAGGTGCCTTTGTATCTTAGTAGACTCTGTGGTTATTGGGGATTCTCGTCGGGTCTGCTGTGTCAGCTATCTGCGCAGAGCTGGGGCAGCACACAGAGGGAACACACGCACGCAGCCGAGTGATATCAACAGGAGAAAGCAGAAGCACCACACCGGTAGCCTCTCACAACAATGAGAAGATCCTGTAACATGATACAGGCAGGAGCAAGGAGCACACAGAAAGATACATGGCTGCAACCATTGGAAAGGCTTTATTAACAATAACCCAGGAGTAGGGTGAGCAGATAGCAAGTGTGAAAAATCAGGAGAGGGTGGGGGGTAATAGGAGCCCATATAAAAACCCCCGCCAAATATCGGGACTGTCCCTATAAAATCAGGACTTCTGGTCACCCTAACAGGAGTCTCACCAGTACTTCCACATGTAGCAGCACCTACCCAATTGAATGTTTTCAGGGCATGTCAACATATCTCCCCTCTTTTAGCAACTCTTTTAACTACTGAAGAATCCTAAGTCTATAGGGTTTAACTGTGGACAGTGCAGACTACCTGAGCCAGCTGAGAGGATGTACAGTTGCTTCTATGATTTCATTCTGTTTCCTGCTCTTCTGGATCTTCATTTTCACTTTCTCTTTTGACCCCCACGCCTCTTTAATTCTCGGCTTAGCATTTTTCTTCTCTCTTTGGCTCTTCCTTCTTCTCTTTGGCTGTAGCCCTGCCCGTTTTTGTCTCCTTCTCTTCCTGTGCCTTGCTTTTCCCACCCTCCTAGCCCACGCTTCCTCCTGAGCAACTGATTTCCAATTCCAGGTTCCTTGACAAATAGTCCATCCATCTTCTGCATGATCAGATTTGTCAATGACATTTCTAAATTTCTCACGACAGTCTTGAACTTTAGGCTTCCACACACAGTTAGGTATCAGCCGTGGTGCCTGTTGTTGTTTGTAGCCGGGATTATTTGTTGTGCAATGCAATGTGGATGCTTACAGGTGATGGACTCCAGGACCTTCCTTTTACATCACTTCCTGAGAATTCCTCCCAGCTACAATGTCTATATTAAAGACTGGTCAAATGGTTCAGAGAAAATAAGGTTTTCCTGCTGTCTTGGCCTGTGGTTTGGGGTCATGATCCCAAACCTTTTCAGAATTTGAAAAAAGATACATCCGGTTTTATTTTTCACTCCCCTGTGCTTCTCCCAATTTCATCCATAACCATAAGCAGAACTACTGCTATATTGCAAGGGAAGCTGCTATCAAAGTATTTCTGGCCTGAATGGAAGCCATAAGTATCAGATATCTTACGAAAGAGCATGTCATTGTAAAATTTCCAACCCAACAATATACATCCAAGAAATTCATACAATTTGGATAAGCTTCATAGACACCTATGAACATTGGGTTGTTTATTCAAACCCAAACCTCAGAACTTTTAAAGTTCTCCCATCAGCCCTCTCTCTGCCACTCATCTTTGTGAACTTTAAAGGAGAACAGATGCAGAGCACTTTCTGATGACCAGGTGGATGCTATTGTATGTGTCTTGGTGTCTGAGGCTTCGTCTTCACTACCCATCTGAATCGGCGGGTAGAAATCGATCTCTCGGGGATTGAATTATCACGTCTCGTCTGGACGCGACAATTGATCCCCGAATTGATGCTTGTACTCCACCAGCGCAGGTAGGAGTAAGCGCTGTCGACGGGGGAGCCGTGGAGGTCGATTTGCCGCCGTCCTCACAGCGGGGTAAGTCGGCTCTGATACGTTGAATTCAGCAACGCGAATAGCGTTGCTGAATTTGCGTATCTTAAATCGACCTCCCCCTCCCCCGTAGTGAAGACGTAGCCTGAGTTACATGTCCTGATGCCTTCATTCTTTGGAAGGAAAACCTAAAGCTCTTATTGCTAATAACTTTGCAGTGTATCATTTTGGAAATCAATCTTGCCTTTTAGTTTATTGAATAAAGCTATCTATGGTCATCAACTAGAAAACATTCAGTGGCAATTATAAGATCTTTTCAAAAACTCACTCCCTGCTATTGGTAAGTAAAGAAAGTAAAAGTTTTTCTTTGGCTCTCTTGTCTTTTATAAACTAAAACCTCCCCCTTCCGGGAAGCACTGGTGACCTCTAAGAACCAATATTTAGATGTAGTCATTTAACTTTGTGTTTATAGAAACCAGAATTAAAAGTTTAAAATGGCCAGAAAATTATACTGGGGGATCCGTAGCCAGATCTGAAAAAAAGAAGGACTTTAATGCTCAGGGATTTTTTGGTTTGTTTGTTTCTGTTGACTGGTATATACAGTAAAATGTTCAAGTACTGAGATGACTCATCAAATGTGCAGATGGTGAGTTTCCCTCCAGACTCACTGAATTAATTGAGTAGGGAGAGATCCTACTTATTCTCTCATCCAGTGCTGGGTCCTGTTCCTGTTTCAGCACCAGAGGGTGTGTGAAAATCTCTCCAGGAGACTCAGCTGCCAGAATGTTGGGTTTTCCAGTCAATGTCTTTGGGAAACTCGCTGTGCTTTGACCCGGTGTGTATAAAGCAAACTCAGTTAGGGGCCTGCTGTGACTGCTGAAGCCATAGCCGTGAGAGAGCGAGAGAGGCATGTGGGAGGGGAACCTTTCCAGGCGGGAAGACTGGCTTCCTGCAGGCCTTAGATGGCCGACCACTGTAGAAGTGGGGCAGGGCCATTGCCTCATCTTACCACTTACAAGGTATCTAATGGCGCAGGTGGCACTCTGCCTTCCTTGCAGCTAAGGTGGTTGACCACTGGTCAGCTGCACAATGGTTAAGAAAAGGGACTTCCCTCTCTCCTCACTCCCTTGTACAGTTATGCAAGATCACCCAGAATCTGGCATTTAGGACCTGATCCACCCTGATTTAGATGAGTGGGGATTTTGCCACTGACTCATTGATTTTAAGGCCCGAAGGAACCATCATGATCATCTAGTCCGGCATCTTGCACACTGCAGACCACAGAGACTCACCTACACACTCCTGTAATAGACCCCTAACCTCTGGCTGTGTTACTGAAGTCCTCAAATCATGATTGAAAGACTTCAAGTTACAGAGAATTCACCATTTACACTAGTTTAAACCTAACAAGTGATGCTGCAGAGGAAGGTGAAAAACCCCCAGGGTCTCTGCCAATCTGACCCGTGGGGAAATTCCTTCCCTACCTCAAATATGGCGATCAATTAGACCAGGAGTTCCCAAACTGTGGGTCAGGACCCCAAAGTGGATCGTGACTCTGTTTTAATGGGGTTGCCCAGACTGGATTAAGCTTGCTGGGGTCTGGGGGCAAATCCCGAGCCGCACCACCTGGGGCCAAAGCCCCACGGCACAGGGCCAAAGCCGAAGCTTGAGGGCTTTAGCCCTGGGCAGCGGAGCTCAGGTTATAGGCCCTCTGCCTGGGGCTGAAGCCCTTGGGGTTCGGCTTTACAGCCCCTCACCCCCGGGTGGCAGAGCTCAGGTGGGCTCAGGCTTAAGTCCCCCTTCTTGTGGTCGTGTAGTAATTTTTGTTGTCAGAAGGGGGTCGCGGTGCAATGAAGTTTGAGACCCCCTGAGTTAGACCCTTAGCATGTGGGCAAGACCCACCAGCCAGACACCTGGGAAAGAATTCTCTGTGGTAACTCAGAGCCCTCCCCATCTAGTGTCCCATCACCGGCCACTGGAGATATTTGCTGCCGGCAGTCGCAGATCAGCTACATGCCATTGTAGGCAGTCCCATCATACCATCTCCTCAATAAACTTATCAAGCTCAGTCTTTAAGCCAATTAGGTCCCGTCCCTCCCCGCTCCCCTTGGAAGGCTGTTCCTAAACTTCACTCGTCTGATGGTTAGAAACCTGCATCTAATTTCAAGCCTAAATTTGTTGATGGCCAGTTTATATCCATTTGTTCTTGTGTCCACATTGGCACTTACCTTAAATAACTCCTCTCCCTCCCTGGTATTTATCCCTCTGATGTTTTATAGAGAGCAATCTCATCTCTCCTCAGCCTTCTTTTGGTTAGACTAAACAAGCCAAGCTCTTTGAGTTTCCTCTCATAAGGTGGGGTTTCCATTCCTCAGAGCATCCTAGTAGCCCTTTTGTGCACCTGTTCCAGTTTGAATTCATGTTCCTTAAACATGGGAGACCAGAACTGCACACACTATTCCAGATAAGGTCTCACCAGTGCCTTGTATAATGGTACTAACACTTCCCTGTCTCTACTGGAAATACCTCACCTGACGCATCCTAGGACTGTATTAGCCTTTTTTCACATTGGTGGCTCATAGTCATCCCATGATCAACCAATACACCCAGGTCTTTCTCCTCCTCTGTTGCTTCCAACTGATAAGTCCCCAGCTTATAGCAAAAAATCTTATTGTTAGTTCCTAAATGCACGACCTTGCACTTTGCATCATCCCATTTCTATTACTCCAGTTTATAAGGGCATCCAGATCTTCTTGTATGATATTCTGGTCCTCCCCCCTATTGGCAATACCTCCCAACTTTGTGTCATCTGCAAATTTTATTAGCACACTCCCATTTTATGTGCCCAGGTCAGTAATAAAAATGTTAAATAAGATTGATCCAAGACCGATCCTTCAGGAACTCCAGCCTGACCATTCTCCTTTCAGTGTGACCTGTTTCAGTCTCCCCTTTAACCAGTTCCTTATCCACCTTTCAAATCTCATAATCCCCAATGGTTTTATTACAATCAGAAATTAGGTCTTAATCTGAAAATACTGTAGGAAATTTCTTGGAGACCACTATGCAAGTAAGACTTTTGCTTTTTGGGTCTGTTTAATGGAATAGTCCATCTTTTATCTTGGCAGAAAGCCATGCTGTCGTGGTGATTACAATTATCCTAATGTGGTGCTTATACTTCCCTTCCCAAACCCTATTTTCATTGACCTTTACATTCCTCAGGAAGTTACCCAGGAGGCTGAAGTGTCTCAGGGCTTCTTAACCCAGAAGCAGTTTTTGTTTTTAACGTTTCATAAATGTCCGTTCGTTGCTCATAAGCTCATATATATTTCCATTTAAGTACTGGGGAGTGAATAAAAACATATGTCTATGTGGCAACCAGACTGCAGCATGCAGCTCATCAGATGTCATTTTCACGGATGGTAGCATCCCCATTACCTTGGCTGTCTTATGTGTCGGCTTCTTATTTTGGGGTTTAGTTGGGAGTTTAGCTCTTTTGAAAATCTGTCCCTGATTGTGGGTGCTGACTGCTGAGTCTTTCTGGGAATTCTGGCCCCAATATGTATTCGCAGTGACAGCCTTGCTATGTAAAGCCTCTTTCTTGGTTTGGAAACAGATGTGAGTTTGTAACAACATGCACTTAGTTATACATGTCTTTGTTGGAATCGTTACTATAAAACTCAGTAAAAAGATCTCTGTAGTAAAAAGCTCTCTGAAAATAACAATAAACAGCTTTTATTGGATGGAAGACACATTTTAATATTATCATTCCAACTCAGAAAAGAGACTCGGAACCATACGGAATACAAAGGGGGTATCCAATCAAATAGGGGTGGTCGGCAAGCCAAGCAAGCGTCCTCACTCTGGTTATTGTGGGCATGAGAAAGGAAAGCTGCACTCCGTCTCGGTAATGAACTCTGACTGTCCAGGAAAGCATTTATTTTTGCAAAATTAAAAAAGTTGGGGGCGCGGGGTGGGGGAGTCAATGGATCTGTTTACAGCTGTGCAAAACCAAAAAAAAAAAAAAAGGCAGAGAAGTTAGTGCTCACATCTGCTGCTTTGCGCTCCTGGAGTGAAACCATTTGCAGGATATTAATCCAAATTGCAGGTGATGGGTGGTTATTTTAATTAAAAAAAATAGAATAGGCTAGAGTTAGTTAACTAAGGGAGCGACTGCTCTGAATGCATGAGAGCATTTTAGACACATTCCACTAGTATATAGACCTTACTGTATTAGGTCACCCAAAGCCGCTAAGGTCTGTCTAGCCAAGTAGGATGACCAGATGTCCCGATTTTATAGGAACAGTCCTGATTTTTGGGTCTTTTTCTTATATAGGCTCCTATTATCTCCCACCCCCTGTCCTGATTTTTCACACTTGCTGTCTGGTCACCCTAAAGCCAAGTCAGCCTATCAGTGAGTCACAAACTAAAAAAAACTGTTCTCCCACTCACAAGAAGTCCTGACTCTCTATCTACTACATCCATCTACTACTCACACACTCCAGAGTGCAGGGAATTTCTGCCATGGTTTACTTGTGCTTGTGGAGTGGAAGGTAAAGGAGTATGGTAGCACAGCCAGAAATGTAACATGCCGGAGGCAGGATGGTTTTGTGGTTTAAGGCACTTAAGTGGAAGTGAAGGGATTGAGGCTTTGCCACAGACAGCCTGTGTGATCCTGAACAAATCCCGTAGAAGTACCCTGAGTGTCTCAACTAGACTTCAATGGAAGAGACCTCTGGGTTTGAGGCTAGACCAAGAATCCTGCCTGTCCTGTTGCTGTCTGTGATCTAGCAGAGTCAATAAAGTCAAAGGCTCACTCCCTCCCTTACCATCCTCCCCTGAGCACTGCCACTGGCAATGTGTCTGGCCAGGCCTTCTCTTCCAAATCGAGTGGGGCTCCAACTCGAGACCCTCTCATCTCTCACAACTGAGACAGGATGGCGCAAGGAGAGAAGCGGTCTCTCCAATTGGAAGTATTAGTCACCAGTGTAATTCCAACACTTGTGGTAGCCTAAGACTTAGAACATAAGATCTCGACTGTACTGGGTCAGACCAAAGGTCCATCTAGCCCAGTATCCTGTCTTCCGACATTGGCCAGTGCCAGGTGCCCCAGAGGGACTTAGAATAGGACTGAGGTGGTGGCAGAAGAGGTTAAACTACAGCGGACTGAGAGTCAGGACTTCAGTTACTTTTCTGGTTCTGCGTGTCTTTGAGCAACTTGCTTAACCTCCTTGTGCCTCAGTTTACTCTTTTTTAAAACTGAGATAACAATTCTTATCTCATTAACATGGGCATGTTTAGAGAGAAGGTGCCATAGGCAGATGGATCGTTATTACTAAAGTAGGGACATGGAATGAGCTGTGCTCTGGAAAAAGTCTGTCTCAAGCCTGCCAGCTCTCTCTGAATTGGGAAAGTGCATGTTCCTTCTCCTTTATGGATTTTTTTATGTGTATTGATTTTGTACATTATTAAAATTGATTACCTCCTTCATTTATTTCCTCTCCAACTGCTTGGATTCTGGATTCAATTACTTTCTTTTCTTTTCTTTTCTTTTCTTTTCTTTTTTGGAAATCTAGGTTCAGCTGATACAAGAGAAATAATATCCAATCTGTATTTCTTAAGGTACATAACCAGTTTGTCAGGCTATTGGCACAAAACAATTGTTTTATTGTCAGGGCATGTAAATAAGAACAAGAAGTCTAAGTATTGGCATATGTTGGTAGTTGGCCAAAAAGGTCTGTAAACAATACATTTTCTATTCATTCCAGAAACCTCATACGCCGTTATTTTTCATTTAATGCAATTGGCAAATACCCATGTCACCATCTAATTTTGACTGTAGTTCAACTTTTTTTTTTTTTGGGTAAATCTAATCCTCATTATAGTTGTAAACATGTGTTTCATTTGGCCTGGTGCTCTTGTGCGAAAGTGACCAAGACAGTCTATGGCTTATACCAGAAAACAATCTTTTTATATATATATATATATAGACACACACATATAACATATATATGTATGTATATAATATATGTCTGTCTGTCTATCTCTCTCATTGGGAACCATTTTGTTCATCCTCCTGCTTTTTTTTATACAAATGAAAATCAGCGTAGTCACTTATTGGGAGGCATGTCTTTGTGGGAATTTTGCACTCTAGTGGTTGATTTATTTCCTGCTCTGAATCTTTCTTTATGGTGAGATGGGACACATCAGGGTGAAAAACAAACGAAACAAGGAGTCACTCCTGCAAGCCCTTGGAACAGGGTGTGTGTGTGTGTTCATGTGTGGATGTGTGTGTATGCACGCGTGTGTTTGTGTGTGTGTGTTGTATCCGGATCACTCTGCCTGTGGAGAATCTTTATTTGATCCATCTTTTTCTAATGGTTTAAAAACACATTTTTTCACGTTATCCCCAGTACTGTTGTCAGGGAGTTGCTGTGTGGTTACTTATCTGTAACACAACTTGATACCCTTTATTCATCTAGGCCAAGATTATCAAATGTGACTTGTGATTGTGGGTGCCTCAGTTTTGTGGGGACATCCTGAGATATCTTGGAGGGCCGAGGCACGGGAACAATTTTGAATGCCACTGAACAAAACGGTAAACGATGTTTCTGATGGAAGCCATGCATTCATTTGCTACTATTATTTCAAGCCAAGGGTTCCTGCTTTATCCCCTGTTCCTTAGAGAGGCCTTATTTCGAAAAAAGGCCCTCTGAAAATCAGACTGCTTTAAGAGGTCTCAAATTGAGCACCTAAATTCGCTAGTCACTTTTGGAAAATCTTGGTGATAATTTTTGGATGAGTCTAGAATTCATGTGGCCAAATTCTTCTCTGATTCAACTCCTCTGGCCTCAGTAGAGTTATGATGAACCAGTCACGGCTGAAGTATTTTGCTTATCAAAATGAACAGAAACTGCGCAAGACAGGTAATACCTAGAGATGAGGTATGGATGCTCTGCAGTAATTAGGACCTGAGTCTGTGAATGCCGTTAACTCCCCCTGCTTTCCATGTGGATGGCGGGCATTCAGCACCTTGTAGACAACAGAAGCACCTGCACCTTTTGAAGACCATGGAAGGTTTGCCATTGACTTCAACTGGAGCAGGACTGCATCCATAGTCTTCTGCAGTATTTTCCATTAAAACTTTTCCCAAGCAGTTAAAGTACAGATCTATTGAGATTCTGACCCACAATGCCTGAATCCTGCTCAACACCCCTTCAGACCAACCTCCTTGGATAAAAAGCAAAATGGGAGCAGGTGGAAAGAGAGACGTGAAGGGTACAAAGTGATGGAAAAAAGCCGTGTTTGCAGCTGTGGTTGAAGGTGCAGTGCGGAGTTGCTCCTCTCCTCCTTAGTCTGGGGCAGCTGGAGGACTATGGTTGCAGACACATGCACTGTGGACAGTTTCCAGCTTCCATTTGGCGACTTAGCTGGAAAAACGAAAATGACTGGGCCATCAGTTTGGTGTTTTTTGTTGTAAATAGACATATATATTCTTTTGACCCTGCTGTTTTTACAGTGTGGAATTCTAGTTCGCATGAGCCCATCACTGCACCTTTTCCCTTACAACTGATACTGGCCCTGAGGTGAAAAGTCTGCAGAATACGGCAAAACTAAACTGCATTTTACCATCCTCCGCCCATCCCAAGCCATCCCAACCTTGTGAACCGAATTCATCCTTGGCAACTGGGGTAAGTTTGCCCTCTTTTGGCCTTGTCTACACTAGCATTTCACTACCTCCAATGCAGTTCTAGCCATGGTGGGAACACTCCTGTAGACTGTTCCCCATCATTTTTTCCCACCTTTTTATCTGCTTTGATACGTGTCCATATTGCAAAGCCCACTACCGCTATAATACTAACTAGCAGCCTTGTAGATGACATAGTAGCTAAAACCCCAAGTAGCCGATCTACATCAGCATTCCTACTGCTGGTACAGCTGCACCAGTGGTTAATGCTACAGTGGGAAATCTGATGAAAAATGCTCGTGTAGATCCAGCCTTTCTTCCTGCCTCTTAATTGCTTTGATTGGTGTGGGTAACACACATTTAACAGCTGGTGATTTGGTTAGGGTTTGTTTGTTGTAAAAGAAAAATAGAGTTCACCACAAAGCATTTTCCTGTATTAAAATATACAACTGGGCCACAAGTATTTTCCTGCGTTCATATATCCACTGACTGAGTCACAAATTGTCTTCCTGTATTTTAATAAATCACAAATTAAATCCACACATCTCTAATCATTATCACCTTATTATCCTTTTTTTTTTTCTGTTTTCTCAGCAAGTAGCAGTAAACCCCAGGCCCTTTACCAAACATATGGTTTATATCCTTATATAAGAAGGGAAAGTTCTTTTCAATAATTTAAAAAAATCTGTTTTTTTTTTTTTATTAAAATCTAATTCATCTGCAAAAAATCAATTCTCAAAGAAGCTTTTTGACTGACAGTCATACAAACCCAGGCTTTGCTTCAAGAAAAAAATGGAATAATCTAGTTCAAACTGGATTAGGAACCACCATTTTGGAGTTCACATGAGCTTGGATTGTGACTAGCACAGCTGAATTATGTTTTAGCATTTCCCAATTCCAAATTATGGCCAAATCGTTAGCCCAACAAACATCACGTCAGTTGCCAGATATTAATTTGCTCATCAAAAACTTTAAAATGCTTTTGAGGATTGTCCAGGAATCTGCTAGTACAGGGGTCGGCAATGTTCGGCACGCGGCTCGCCAGGGTAAGCACCCTGGCGGGCCGGGCCAGTTTTATTTACCTGCTGATGCGGCAGGTTCGGCCGATCGCGGCCCCCACTGGCTGCGGTTCGCCGTCCCGGGCCAATGGGGGCAGCGAGAAGTGGCGCAGGTGAGCGATGTGCTGGCCACGGCTTCTCACCGCCCCCATTGGCCCAGGACGGCGAACCGCAGCCAGTGGGGGCCGCGATCGGCCGAACCTGCCGCGCCAGCAGGTAAATAAAACTGGCCGGGCCCGCCAGGGTGCTTACCCTGGCGAGCCACGTGCCGAACGTTGCCAACCCTTGTGCTAGTACCTTTATTCTTATCTGCCAATATATTGCTTCTAAACCACAGTTTATGAATGTAACTTGGCTTAAAAATGACTTGCAATCTGGACTGGTAATGGGAAGGCGAGCGTTACAGCGCTAGGTTGTAGGTTCAAGGTGATGTAAAGTCGTTGCTGCCTTATGGTTATTGGTGATGTGTGCATATGGCAATCTCCACCATTGCACTTAGCACTAATTGGCAACCTTATCGGTAATCTCAGCAGAGAGGCCAAGAACAGAATGAGCCATGGAGACTGAGACTGGAGGAGGTCCGGCTAGATCACGGTTGAGTCCTGTTGGCAGAGTAACATGTGGAGAGCTTGCACTGCTGCTGGATGGGTGCTCTGGGGATAAATACAGGACTTTGGGCTCCCAGGCGGTCCGTGTGGTGCTTCCAGGAGCACTAAATCCAGATGTAAATGTAAGGGGAGAAAATGTGCTCCCCTCTGACAGTCGGCCTGCCGGATTCTAGCCTAGGGCTATTCGAAAACCAAGTTTAATTATAAATCAGCGTGGCCACTTTTAAGGGACACGTGATTAACCCCGAGTGACCTTGGGCATGTGCTTCAGTTTCCACATTTCTTAAAAAGAGATAATAATGCACTTCACCATATCTACCTGATGGGACTTAATCAATAAGGACCCCATACAGCTCCCATTGGAGTCAGTGGGAGTTTGTCCATTGCCTTCAATGAGAGCTGGATTGGGCCTTTAGTGTTTTACGAAGGCCTTTGAGAACTTCATCTGGAGTCAAACCATTTGGCCAAGTGCCAGCACTTGGTATTTCTCGAGAGCCAGGATACTTATGTTGGGGTATGAGGAACCCTACCAGCAACCTGTGCAGGCAATGTAAGGGTCGAGTACAGTTGCAGCCTTGCACTGGGGCTCATACAGAGACTCAAATGGGGCAAGGAGGAATGGGAGGCTGTTGCTTGCTATCCCTCTACCCTGGCTTGCGGGACAGGACTGGTGCACAAGTAGGAATATGTGGCATCCGACAAGGAGATATGGTTTGAGCATCCACCCCTTGCATACCAGGGAGCTCTGTGATGCCTCCCATTGCGCCATGGCGGGGTGCCACTCTGCATCACCCCCAAAGACCGGGCTGTGCCTAGAAGGCACGTTGAGCCAAGAAAGCATGTTCTGATGAGGATGTCAGCTGGCTCCGAACTCAGGAGGCTTGGCAGGCCTGGCGTGCTCTGATTATCCCCCTCTGAGTGTAGCTGTAAAGAGAAAGATTAGAATCTAAAATATATTGGACAAGTGAATTTATCTTTCATTGGATCTAGGAACAAATCCAATTACGCCCCATGATCCAGTTTATTAATTCTTTCAGGGTTTTAGTATCCCCCTGTATTTGCTAATACATTTGTTATACTGTTTCCTGTATATTGTTTATTGCTCTCCGGGGGACATAAAAATGTTTTCTCCATCCATATCTCAAGTCTTACATCTTTTTCTATCATTAACTGTGGAGATTGTGGTGTTTGTGTACTACAAGGGCTTTTTTTAATATGAAGTTTCAACACTCTAGAAAGGGGTGGGGAGGAACCTCTTTCTTCCTCGGCTTGAATCCATCAGAGCCCCCTCGGAACGCCTGCATTTCAAATGGTTATGTTTTCTTTGCTGCCGGGCTGATATATACAGTATGAAC
The DNA here is from genome assembly GCF_011386835.1 of Chrysemys picta bellii. NCBI lineage: Eukaryota > Metazoa > Chordata > Testudines > Emydidae > Chrysemys > Chrysemys picta. The sequence continues at coordinate 7,928,950 of NC_088800.1, read as the reverse complement.
TAGCTGTTGTGTTTGTAATAATATATATTTCCTTTGGCAGCACAAGTAGCAAAGACCTCAAGACATCTATGTTAAAACACAGGGAAAGTCCGATTTTTAGTTTCCTCTTTGTTTGGTTGTGTTTTAGGAATGTTTGCAAGGAACAGTGCTTCCCAGTCAAGGCTTTCCGTAATCAAGAGCTGACATTGACACTGCTTTTAAAATCATTCATGCTTTTCAGGTGTCCAGCTTCCAAACTACTTAGGGCACAAGGGGAAATGTAAACATTGTTCCGTTATTCAACCTACTACACAAGAGCATTGAGTTTGACAAGGCTCCAGGTACCCCTATGTTCCGTTTTCACCTAGATTAGACACTGATATCCTTCCCCAGTGACACACAATCTGCCAGGCTTGTTTTCAGGATAACAATTGGCCACTGTACATGTTAGTTAGGCTTCTTCAAGCCTAACCTGCTGGGGCTGAATCCAGGAACTTCTCAGTACCTTTCTTGGGATTCAGACCTCTAGCACATATTTATTAAATGCAAATACAGATTGGTGGACGCGCTGCATTTATTTAGCTTGCGCATGTACTTTTTTGGCCTCCAATGTTCTTTTAAATCTTCCATCGAAAGCCTGTCCCGCTGGGGCCCTCTTTGCTTACTCATCATAAGAAGCTTAAATGGTTTTGAGGTTTCAAATACCCTTTTTGACGGTGGCTGTGGCCATCTTGGGTTGGGCGGTGTGTGGCCATTAGTTTGATCTGCAGAGTGCATTAGATGTATTTTTGTTTGTGTTGCCGACAATTACGGTGTTATACAAACCGTGCAGACGATGTGTCGGCTTATCGGAAAGCCATCATTGCTGAAACAAACAGCACATAAAGGGCCATGCTCTGACCTTGACGGAGTCACTGCAGCTATACACCGGTGTACGATAACTGAGGGAAGGAATTAGCACTTTCCTTTTCACGCTGTTCTAGTCACAGGGAAAGCGGAGGAGGAAATGCAGCCCATTCACTCTCTGTTATTACAGTTTTGGTTCTGACGGCTGTGAAAATGAGTCGCTGTTTGTGCCCAGACTGCAAAGAAAACTTGACCTGGTGCTCTCTGCAAACCCGGGGGTAAATGTGAATCAAAATCTGCCTTCATCAGAAAGCCTGATATCATAAGCACAAACAGGACATTAAAGGTCAACATTTTATATATGAATTGTAAGCGGCAAGACATGCACTGAAGTCTAGGAAGAGTACAATTCATTCTGCCAGTCAAAATGTGGAGAGCTGGATATAGAACAGAACTCAAGACTTTTGCAGTTCAAGCGATATTTAGCTCTGGATTCCTGTGTTATGATTTTTATTTTTTATATTTTATTCCCCTGTTAGAAGCACAGTGAGAATTGTCAGACAAGAATCCTTTAGTGTTTGTGTAGCATATTTGTAAAGTGCGTGTCATGTCCACGCCAAATAAAAGATAACAGCCTACGTCTTCTGCCAGTTAATGAAGTTGCATAGTGAATCCACAGGGTTTCCAGGGCTGGTGTTAGTGGAACAGGTTAGTACATATCCTAAGTTTATTTCATCTGAAGCCTGGTCTTTTTTTCCAATGTACCTCTACACTGGTGCAGAACAGTCAGATCTAACCATCCATTTTTTTCTCTGCCAGAAGATGATCTGGACTGGCCTGTGGGATGTAGAGAAGTGCTCCCCTCTTAAGCAGTTTGCTCTCCGTTCTTTATCTTTTCCTTTTCAATAATTTAGAGAAATGAATGGTAGAAATGTAGCACTGGAAGGGACCTCAAGAAGTCATCAAGTCCAGCCCCCTGTCCTGAGGCAGAACTAAGTAAACCTAGACCACCCTACCAGGTGTTTGTCCAATTTGTTCTAAAAAACCTCCAATGATGGATATTCCAAACCTCCTTTGGAACCCTATTCCAGAGCTTAACTACCCTTATAGTTAAAAAGTATTTCCTAATATCTAACCTAAATTTCCCTGGCTGCATATTAACCCCATTGTTTCTTGTCCTATCTTCAATGGACATGGAGAACAATTGATCACTGCCCTCTTTAGAACAGGCCTTAACATATTTGACAACTTTTATCAGGTCCCTGCCCCCTCAGTCTTCGTTTCTCAAGCCGAACCATGCCCAGTTTTGATAACCTTTCCTCCTAGGCCAAGTTTTCTAAACCTTTGATCATTTTTGTTGCTCGGCTGTAGGCTCTCTCCACTTTGTCCCCATCTTTCTGAAAGGGTGGCTCACAGAACTGGACAAAGTACTCCAATGGAGGCTGAGTGGAGCGGGACAGTTACCTCCCATGTCTTACGATAATCCTGTTAATACACCCCACAATGATTTTAGCTTTTTTTGCAATTGAATCATATTGTTGGCTCATATTCAATTTGTGGTCCACTATAACCCCCAGATCCTTTGCAGCAGTCCTACCACCTAGCCAGTTATTCCCCATTTTGTAGCAGTGCTTTTGACTTTTTTTCCTTCCTAAGTGAACTACTTCTCACTTGTCTTTATTGAATTTCATCCTGTTGATTTCAGACCAATTCTCTAATTCAGGGATTGGCAACCTTTGGCATGCGGCCCGTTGGGGAAAGCCACCGGAGGGCCGGGACTTGTTTACCTGCAGCGTCTGCAGGTTCGGCCGATCACTGGCCGCAGTTCGCCATTCCAGACCAATAGGGGCTGCAGGAAGTGACGTGGGCTGAGGGATGTGCTGGCAGCCGCTTCCCGCAGCCCCCATTGGCCTGGGATGGTGAACTGCGGCCAGTGGGAGCTGTGATCGGCCGAACCTGCGGACGCTGCAGGTAAACAAATCAGCCCAGCCCGCCAGTGGCTTCCTCTAACGGGCCATGTGCCGAAGGTTGCCAATCCCTGCTCTAATTTGTTAAGGCCATTTTGAGTTCTAACCCTGTCCTCCAAAGTGCTTACAACCCCACCCAGTTTGGCGTCATCCACAGATTTTATAAGCATACTCTCCACTCCATTATCCAAGTCATTAATGAAAATATTGAATTGTACCAGATCCAGGACTGACCACACTAGATACAACCTCCCAGTCTGACAGCGAACTATTGAAGACTATCCTTTGAGTATGGTCTTTCAACCATTCGTACACCCACCTTATAGTAATTTCATCTAGACCACAGTTCCCTAGTTTGCTTATGAAAATGTCATGTGGGACTCTGTCAAAAGCCTTACGAAAATCAAGATTAATCTCATTGCGCTTAGTAATTTCCATAAATTAAACTCGCTGGGGAAAAACGGCAGCCAATAAACTGCAGAAACTGCATGGTTTATATGGTAACATCAGCAGCCAAAGTCAGTCCCTGGGTTATAGTGATTAACTTAAGATCATACCAGAAGGCTCATTGTTTCCTGTCAACCATTTAAATGTAATTTCAACTCGCCAGGAATGCTATTAATACACAGCGTCCTGTTTAAATGCTTAACATTAGTGTGAAGTGAATTTATTCCTTCCCCTGGTCAGGTATCAAATGTTCACAGAGGACCCCTTCTCTGGGCTTGAATGAACTGGCACACACCCTCAGCGTGTTCTGCTTTAATCGGGATTATTATCTATCTCCCTAGCGAATTGTCCTTTCGCTGACATTCACATCAGGGAGAGTGTCTGGACAGGCTGTGATCTATGTGCATTTAATGCCATGGAGTTCAGAACATGGCCATAAATTGTAGAGGGTCTCCTGAGAAGGGATTCCTCAAGCACTGGATTTGCAGCATGAAAACCCGCAGTGTCTATTTTGAAGAACCCTCCGTGATCCTCATTAATGCAGCCTTTGGCAATGATGCCCTTGGAGTGTTATGAAGAGAGTGGGAATTATTACAAGCATGTGGTATGAGAGGCAGAGTCCAGGAGTCCATAGAGGCCCCACTAGTGAAGGGCTGTTAGTTTCCTTTTTAACTGGGCTGATGCCAGGCATTCCAGAATGGCATTGTTTTTCTCATATTTTAAAGGAAACGTTGCTGTTTGTTAGTCATGGAAGTGAATGCAGACGCCAGAAGTTACCAGGCTGAGGTGATATTTCTGCATTGCTATGATGTCTTTAGTTGTTTAAATTAAATTCTTCCAGCATGAGGATTTAATCTCTTTTGATGTATTTTTTTTTTCTACAAAAAATTCATCAGGCAAGTTATTCGTGTTTGAAAATTGGCTCTGCTACAGGGCAGTAAATTTCCTTCCATCGTCAGCAGAAGAATTTGGGGCCTGGGGCCGAATGAGCGCTGGGGTTGGGGGGTTGAGATCCACTGGTGCTGAAATCCCCTGGGCTGTTCCCGGGAGATTTGGGTACAAAATGGCAGGAGTCTCATGTGATCCGCTGGCCTCAGGCGATTTCACCCGCCATGGATCCGAAGCTTAAAAAAGAGCCTGGTGAGACGTCTGTCACATCTTAGCCACATCAGGAGAATAGGCGGGTCTGTTGTTGAAGCTGATTTCAAACCAAAGCCCCATAGTCGCAGGTTGGGAATCTGAGCCCCCCAGTAGTGAAAGGGGTTTGGATTACAGCAGCGTGACGGGGTGGATGCACAGACCTTCCCCTGTTCCTGAGTTAAAAGCAACTTGGGCTCACACAGGTGTTCCAGGCAGGAGCCATAAAGCAGCAGCAGCTGCAGGTGAAGACCGTGTTCTGAGACCAATGCGGTGGGAACCCAAGCTAGAGAATAGTCTTGCGGTACATTTTCAGGTCTGTTGCCCTGTGACCAGGAGAAGCGGCTTTCCCTGGAAAGGGGGAATGAATTGGCTAAACATGTGTTTTCTGTGCTGATCTGTCTCACCACCTTACAAACAGATGAATCAGATGAATGTATCCATCTTCCCAGACACCCTGTGAAGAAGTTCAGGGCCCTGGGGCTCCTTTGCACTGCTCTGGCAATGTAAAGGGCCTTAAGGTGGGTTTAAATGTAAGGTCCTTTTACTCTGCCACAGTGGTGTAGTGGGGCATTGGTATAAATGAGAATCAGGCCCCCCAGGGCGGAACAGTAATTGACCAGCTTACTGCAGTCTCACGATTGTGCACCGTAGTCATTTTGACTGTTGTGCTACAATGCTGTAGTGTTTCTTTATGGTCTAAGTGGTCAATGGGTTTTTCTGTAGGAGGAGGGAGACTTTTCCTGGGGAAAGAAGCAGCTGACGGTGTGAAGGAGGAGCAAAGGACACTGGTGAGTGGGCTTTTCTCACTTTCCTTTTCCAGGACTCGTGTTCTAGAGCCGTGTTTCCCAAACTTGGGGCGACGCTTGTGTAGGGAAAGCCCCTGGCGGGCTGGGCCGGATTGTTTACCTGCCGCGTCCGCAGGTTCAGCCGATCGCGGCTCCCACTGGCCGCGGTTCGCTGCTCCAGGGCAATGGGAGCTGCTGGAAGCGGCGTGGGCCGAGGGACATACTGGCCACTGCTTCCAGCAGCTCCCATTGGCCTGGAGCGGCGAACCGCGGCCAGTGGGAGCCGCGATCGGCCGGACCTGCGGACGGGGCAGGTAAACAAACCATCCCGTCCCGTCAGGGGCTTTCCCTACACAAGCGGCGTCCCAAGTTTGGGAAACACTGTTCTAGAGCAATGATGCAACGATTAGGCTGCAATTGTATGAGCAACATATTTAAAGATGTCCATGTTGTCATGGCAAAAGATGCTATCGTTGAGCCCATTTCTGGATCATTGACGCAGACGTGCCCAGATGCTCATTAAAGACATTGTGTAAGTTAACGCTCTTTCCTTGGCCATTAAAGCTCGGAGGTGTCTTTGTGTTACAAAACAACTGCACCCAGGAGAGTTGTCACCCAGGCCCACCTGTGGAGACCGTGTGGTTCTTGGTGAGGCTCCCTTGGTGCAAAGGCCGGGGGAGGGCTGAGGAGGAAGGGGGAACTGTCTGCAGAGAGAAGGCGGACAAAGGCTGCTGTTTCTTGGGCAGTAGAGAGGTTTATGCAAGAGGGACTTTCCTGTGCTGTTTATGTGACCATCTCCGAGCTACGAATGGGAACTGCTCTCTGTAAATAAACACATCGCACTCAGAAAATACCCTCCCTCTGCAGCCCTGACTTGCTGGGCGGAAGGAGGGGGCGTGTTGCAATGGTTTGCTCAGTTGAGTTAGCTGTACACGATTGAAAAGCCCTGCTAAATGTGAGCTAATGTGATTCAAGCTATGTTAGCTGGCCACGGTGGAGTCTAGGTTACCCCTTAGGCTAGGGTTGAGCTAACATGATTGGAACTCACGCTTTTGGCCCATCAAGATATATTTTTCTGTCACCGATTTCTCCTCTAACAGGAAACTGACCTGCAAGGCCTTGAAATCTGCTACGGCTCAGCAATGGGGCAGCACTATTATTATTTGAATTCCCGGATGTATTTCTATTGGTCTTGGGGTTTGTACAGGCTTATTCCTATTTGGTGCCAAATGTAACCTGATTGTGTCCTTTTAAATGTCATTTCACTGAGGCAGCCTTATTAGCTGACTGGTGTGCGGGCTGGAAACCTGCTGAATGGATGGGAGGGGGGGAGTGGAATATTCTCTACCACATCTCGCACCGTGGGATTGGATCCCAGATGGGGCGCCTAAGCACTACTGGAATAGAAATAATAACCGTACATAACAGAACTCCGGACACATTAGATCCTCTCATTGGAGCAATGTAGCTGCTCTGTAGAGGTTCCTCAGCCTGCTCCCTACGGTATCTGAAAAATGGCTGAACTTGGGGAAAAAAGAGAGAGAGACAGACAGACAGATTAGTCCTAAAGTCAGCAATTCAATTCCTATAGTACTTTTGGCCCCCATCTGACAATGAGTTGCACCCCTCTGACCACACCAAGCTCCACTGACTACAAAAAGGCTTCATGAGGTTGGTTGCATAGAGTGTACCTGTGTGCAAGATCAGGGGCTTTAGAAAGTGCTCAGGAAATGCCTTCTGACTGCCTAGAACATAACCGACTCCTGCTTGAGGCGGTGAGCTATCTCCATTTGCACCATCTGTCAGACTGTGCGTAAAGGAGAAAACCCACGTGATCCGGGATATCCTAATCACGGGCAGTGTAGCGAGGTGGCGACCCGCTCCAGCCCTGACAGGGTTAAAACCAGCCTGAGGAGACTGGAGGGCTGGGAGAACCACTCAGGCTGAGTGGGAAGCAGGATCAGCAGGGGCCACACCCCAATCAGGGCCCAGCTGGCCGTATAAAGGCTTGAGCCTGGAGCTCAAGAAGACAGTCTCTCTCTGCTTGTAGAGAGAAGGGCTTGGCTGCAAGGGAGCTGAGCAGGGTACTGGGAGTGGAGCTGGGCTGGGCTGGGGGAAAGCTAGAGGAGCTGGGGACCTCCAGCCTGGAAAACCCCCAGGCTGTGGGCCTAGCTGAGGGCCTAAGACCAGTACAGGGGCTGCAGAGGGGCAGCCCAGCTATAGAGAGAGGCAGCAGGTCCAGCCCAACCTTGCCTGTGATGAGTGGCATCTACTGCAGTCTGCCCCAGGGAGTGGGGCTAGATGGTGACTGGCAGTAGCCGTACAGTGAGGTGGGGTTAGTGGATGGGGGCTCCCCTGTGGGGGAGACCCTGAGACTGAGGAGTTCTGCAAGGGGGACAGAAACCCAGTGAAGGGGCACTGGGGTCCTGGGAGGGACCTGGGGGCCAGAGTGAGGTAAGGCAGATCACCGGCCTGCAAAGGGTGCTCCTGGCTGGAAAATTGTCTGATTCCTGGAGACAACCAGCAGGAGGCACCACAGGGGTGAGTCCAACTCCTTACAGGCAGTCAGACCAGAATCCTGGGTCCAAACGTTTCCAGCACTGGGGTGCCTGCTGTGGGTCTAAATTTTGCAGCACGGGCCCAGCTGTAATATTAATGCCTGTTTCCAGTTGCAAACCTGTGATAACACTTTTTTTTTTTAAAGAAATGGCTTGGAGCTAATGAAAGAAGAATATCAGACAAGAATCTGTTGTCTTGACGTTCTTCTGCAGTAAACCTTTAAACAGGAAAGGTATTACCTTGCCCTGAACAGTAACATGCATTAGCAAAGCCTGTCACCAACGCAGCCACTCTAAAAAAGGCAAATTCTGTGATTTCATTTACTTCAAAGAAATCTAACTTGGGCTGAATTGGGCCCGTTATATGCACTTTGCTATATGATCTAGTGGTTTTCCCGCTGCTTGATGTATACTATTCTGACACAGAGAAACAATTCCTCATCTTTGTTGAGGGTTTCTTTCCATTTTTAAATATATAAAATATGTATGTCTTCCGTGCGTTGTCTTGAGCAAGCCTCCCCCTTTGAAAGAAGGCACGAAAGGTTAACAGCAGAGGGCTGTAGACGTGACCGTGCTCTCATATGGTGGTGTTTTGATTCCTCTCTGCAGGCTCATAGAGAATAACCTTTCAGTGAGTAGGGCAATAAATAGCAGCGAGGGTTATTAAACCTATGACAGCTGGTGCATATATCTCAATAGAGGTGAGACAGGGCATCCAGTCCTTCGAGTCACTGAGTGCCCGCAACTCCCAATAGGAGGAGCCCTCTTGAGCATCTGTTGCTAATGCCGAAGGTTCTTCCCTGGTCCAGGCTGCAGAAAGCTGATGGCACTCATCACCCCTTAGCAGGGTCCTCTCAGCACCTAGCAAGCACCTAAACTCTGTGTCTCTTCTTATATGCAGTGTTGGTGTAGCCATGCTGATCCCAGGCTATTAGAGACACAAGACGGGGAGACAAGGTGGATGAGGCAATATCTCTTATTGGACCAATTTCCACTGGTGAGAGAGATAAGCTTAGTACCTTACACAGACCTGAAGAAGAGCTCTGTGTGGCTCAAAAACTTGTCCCCCTCACCAACAGAAGCTGGTCCAATAAAATATATTCCCTCATCCACCTTGTGTCTCTGTCTCTTCTTAGGTATTTGTCCCTGCAAATACTAAATGTGCCCTGCCTGCCTCCATCTTTGACTAGCCACGGGAGCTGCACAGTAAGCAGGTGAGAGCAACAGCTGTGTTAGAGTTCATCATAATTCTTATTCAAAATATGTTTTTTGAAGAAATAGGGCTTTTGGGAGGGGGGTCAAATTAGAACTTCCTGTGGGAAATATCTATTTTTGGGGGAGGTTTTATTTGAAAAACTGAAACTGTCATTCTGAGGCAAAAGTCTCTTTTCTTCTTTTTTTTAATGAAAACCTGAACTTTTGAAGAAAAATTCCAATAAAAACAAAAACTTTGTTTTTTTATTTAAATTTTTCATAGGAACAAAAAACCACTTCCGGATCAGCTCCAATTTTAATTTATTTGGGTCGATCATCTTCCCACTAGATCCTCAACTGGTGTAAAATACTGTAGCTCTAAGCAGTCAGTTAGAATGACCAGATGTCCCGATTTTTGGGTCTTTTTCTTATATAGGCTCCTATTACCTCCCATCCCGATTTTTCACACTTGCTGTCTGGTCACCCTACAGTCAGTAAGGACACCAAATGACACCAGATGATCTCCATTGACTTCAGAAGAGTTACACGAATATACCCCAGTGGGAGATCTATCCTAGGATTTTTTTAATGTCTTTAAGAGCCTGGATCAGAAGTAACATGTGCTCTGGCCTTCAGATTCTGGTTGCTTCCATTGCTGAATAGTTAGTACATGCAGATTAATTGCACTGGTTTCTCTAGAGTTACTCCAGATTGACACCAGTACATAAGTACTTGTACTGTGGAAATACTGTAAAGATTATATGTAATAATGTAAAGATTGTTTTTTGGGCCCTAACAATTGACTTTCCAGGACATAAAAAAAAATCTCGAATCGTGTGGAAAAGGACAAAGACAAAATACTGAGCTGTTCGGTTGTATTTAAGTTTACTCATGTGCTGCTGGTTTGTCCTTCTGTTTGTTTCTCTGGAACATGAATTCACTGCTCCAGAGACATGATATTTCTGCTACCCTTCCTCACTAGATTAACTGCGTGCACACACCTGTGTGTATTTAGTTACATAGATGATCTCTCTGGTGAAACTTTGCAGAATGCAAATCCCCATCTGGGTAATGGAGATTTATAGATATGAAAACCAGAAGAGACCACTGTGATCAGCTAGTCTGACCTCCTGTATTAATACAGGCCATGGAATTTCACTAAGGCCTGGTCTACCCTGGGGGGAGAGCGTGACTAACGTAGCTGAAGTCGACGTACTTAGATCTACTTACCGTAGGGTGACCAGATGCCCCGATTTTATAGGGACAGTCCCAATTTTTGGGTCTTTTTTCTTATATAGGCTCCTATTACCCCCTCCGCCCTCCCCCCCCATCCCGATTTTTCACATTTGCTGTCTGGTTACCCTAACTTACCATGGTGTTTTCACTCCGGTAGGTCGACAGCTGATGTGCTCCCATCAACTCTGCCTGCGCCTCTCACCCTGGTGGAGTACCGGAGTCGATGGGAGAGCGCTCAGCGGTGGATTTATGGTGTCTAGACTAGACACGATAAATCGACCACCGCTGGATCGATAGCTGCCCATTGACCCAGCAGGTAATGTAGACAAGCCCTAAGTGATTCACACATTGAGCCTGGCAACTTGAACTAGACCCTATACTTTAAAGACATCCAGTCTTGGTTTAAAGCCTCCAAGTGATGGACAATCCACCACATCTCTTCTTTAGCTACTTCAATAGCTGGCTGCCCTCACTTAAAAATTTGCATCTTATTTCCAGTTTGAATGTTGCAGACTTCAACTTCCAACCATTGGCCCTTGTTATGCCTCTGTCCGCTAAAGCAGGGAGTCCTCTGGTATCAGGCATCGATTCCCCATTTGGGGGCGGGGGAGGGAGGTAGAGATGAACACCTATCTCAGATGGCCCCAAACAGCCTTCTTTTCTGTGCTCCTTCATAAAGCAGAGCTGTGGGGCAGAAGAGGTTAGATAGATCAATACCACCATCAAAGACTTCCCCGTATTCTTTTGTGCGATGAACTGGGTATGATGACCATCTGGCGTGAGCAAGACCTCGAAATATACAGCACAAGGCTGTTTTTTTCTATTGCTGACTCTTTTCGGAGCTCCGCACTCAGTGAAGCGATGCTGTTCCATTCTTGCTTCAATTTTCCTCCTGGTGGAAAGTGATAAATCTGTCAGCAAAGAGAAAATTCACATATCTGAGCTTTAAAGCCCCAGCCATAAATTGTTTATAGTATCAGTCTTATGATGGCACCCAGGCATGAGGTTGAAGTTATGGGTTTCAATTCTGAAGCCCTGTCATCTAGGGGGTTCTATTTTAGCGAAGCAAATTCCTCCCACCTAGGGCTAGGGGGCCCAGCTTACAACGTTTCCTGCGGGCTATTGGCTGTGGAACTGCCCTTAACATCAACGAGAACTACACATCAACCCCCCTTATTTAATGCTTAAATTTCCATCATGAGATTTCCTCAGGAGAGAGAAGTTGGATTTTTGTACTAACTAAAAAGGCTGTTTTTTGGAAATTGTAAATATAATATAATTTTCCCCTTTCTGATCCCTGGGTGAGGCCCCCTGTGCAGCTCTGATTGGTAGCCCTATTACAGCCCCACCTTTGGTAGCAAGGGCAGAAGCACTAGTAAAGACAGGATGTGAAATTTCCTAGCAGGGAAATTAGGGCCCCATCCTGGAGGATGCTGGACATATGATTTCAATAGGAACTGAAATTTTGGGGTGGGCTCTGCACCTCGCAAGATCAGATTTGTAGGTTCCCAGATGGAGCGGAGGGAGCATCTTTGCTTGCCTCATTTAAAGCTGGGGGTTACATTTTTTTGAAAGCAACTTAAGAACCTAATTCTCATGGAAAGACAAGGGGAGTTGTGTCTATGTATCCAACTACCGAGTTTCGCTCTGTCTCCTAGGAATCAACTCCCAGCCTCACAACTTAGCTGATAAAACATGGGGTATACTTCCACACACCTCTGCATAACATGTGCCACAAAAGATGCATGACAACTAGGAGGAGATATGCGCTTAATGTAAAAAAGAGCCCGTGGTTTAAAAGCAAATCTCTACACAATTTGTAGCGGAAGCATATTGTGATACCCCTGGGTAAAGATCAGACTGGAAAGTACTTACTGACATCTGATTCTCCTCAATTTTGGTTGGATCCAAATCTAGGAAAAGGGCATTTTGTGTCTGGTCACAGTCCAAAAAGACAGAGCAAAATCACCTGGAGTTACAAATGTGTTACAGTTCAGAGCTCTTAATGCGATTAGGGACAGGTTCTGTAAGTCTGACTGGTTTGCCAAATGAAATATTCTCCTCCACTAGTCATAGAAAGGAATGACAGGCTGTGTGAGACATGTTTTTCATTTGGTATCGAAATGCATTTTCTATGTTATGGACCCAATCCTGAGCCTGTGAGGAAAGGCTCAGTGAAAGAGCTTTGCAAGGGTCACGGATAGCCGGGGGTGGGGGCAACAGCACCAGACCTTCACGTCCATACTGGAACTGAGACCCAGTGACCAGTGGGGCTTCCAGCTACTGCTGAATATTGCCCAACCCATGTCCAAATTAGGTCTATGCTCATGTGGTTCTTTGCTGTGTACTGACCCACTAGCCATCAGCATCGCCAACCCAAAGCATTCAAAAATCAAGAGTGGGCCCTCAAAATCATGAGATTTTAAAAAATAATGAATGTTGCATTGTTCTTATTTTCCTTTCTGTTTTTGAACCTTCTGGAATCAGGTTTTACTCTTCTCTGGGTGTTAGAATTATGGGGGGGGGGGCTTTCAATGGAATCTGAGCTTTTCATGGAATCACATGACTCCAGGAGCTAATGCTTTAAGAAAAACACCAATTTTTGTGAGACTTGCTATCAAATTGCGAGAGCTGGTAACAGGGAGCCACTTTCCTGGCATATGGCTAACACCCTGGAACTGAGGTCCAGTGACCTGTGGGAGTGGCCTGCTTCTAGCTACTGCTGAATACTGCCCAACACAGACCAAGTGGCCCATTGTCCCAGTTAGGTTTATGCTCATATGGTTTGGTGCTCTGTAGTGAATGGTGGTGCTGCCACATAATTTTAAAGATGTGCTTGTACCTTGCTTGCCTGCATAGGGCAGTTTAGGTTTGGACCCTATGGTCCCAATTCTCCTCTCACACTGGTTTAACTTAAATTTAGTGGAGTTACTCGTGATGTAAAGGGTCAGGATTTAAGCTACATGACTGTAGCCTTACAATAAAAGAATTGTTAGATCCAAACCTGCCCCCTTTTAGCAGAGAGAGGTCTAACAAGAACCAGTGGCTGAAAGTGTCTATAAGACACCAGACCAGAGGTAATTGTTCTGCTCTGCTCACCACTGGTGAGGTCTCAGCTGGAGCATTGTGTCCAATTTTGGTGCCACACTTTAGGACAGATGTGGACAAATGGGAAAGGGCCCAGAGCAGAGCAACAAGAAAGATCAAAGTTTAGAAAACCTGACCTATGAGGAATGTTTACAAAAACTGGGCACGTTTGAGAAAAGAAGATTGGGGGGGATGGGACCTAATAACAGTCATCAAATGTGTTAGCAGCTGTTCTAAAGAAGGCCATGATCAATTGTTCTCCATGTCCACTGAAGATAGGTCAAGAAGTAATGGGCTTAATCTGCAGCAAGGGAGATTTAGGTTAGACATTAGGAAGAACTTTCTGACTATAAGGGCAGTTAAGCTCTGGAATAGGCTTCCAAGGGAGGTTGTGGAATACCCATCATTGGAGGTTTTTAAAAACAGGGTTGGACAAACACCTGTCAGGGATAGTCTAGGTTTGCTTAGTCCTGCCTCAGCGCAGGGGGCTGAACTCGATGACTTCTTGAGGTCCCTTCCAGTCCGACATTTCTATGATTCTGAGTTGAAGCTAGACAAATTCAGACTGGAAATAAGGCATACGTTTTTAACAGTGAGAGTAGTTAAACACTGGGACAGTTTACCAAGGGTGGAGTCTCCATGACTGACCATTTTTAAATGGTGATGGGATGTTTTTCTAAAAGATCCCCTCTAGGAATCATTTGGGGGAAGTTCTATGTTCTACAGGAAGTCAGACTAAATGATCACAATGGTCCCTTCTGGCCTTGGAATCTATGATTCTAAGCGTCTTCTGATTGTGCCAAGTGGCATTTCTACTCAACATGTTGCAGTAACTAAAAAGATGTTTATTAAACTCTCTTAGAGCACGGCTAGCCATTTGCTTGCCCATTGCTGCTGTAACAATTGGCCATTAGCCACGGATCCTGACCCATCAGAGCTGTTCCTGGTTCATGCATGAATTCCAGCTGTAAATGTTGACTGATTACCCACCAACAAAAAGAGAGAAATCAGGTGCCAAGGGAGATCTTCCATGGGGAGGAGAGGACAGTGAAATCCAAGAAAGCAAAACATTCAAACCATGCAGATGAAAAAGTCAGAGTGAGAGACAGGCAAGACAATACATAGAACAGAACCTTTTCTTCTCTTGCCTTCCTGTGTGTGAGTACAGCACCTACCACAATGGGGCCCGGATTCTGCATGGAGCACCTCCATTAGTTAATGACCATAATAGAATGAATCAACAGGGTAGCAGATTTCCAGCATGTAACCATCACGAGAGTTAATTCATTATATTCACACTAGTCCAAATGTGAAGAAACAGCCTCAGCAAAGATGGGTCCAGTTCTGTGCTGCACCCCAGCGGGAATAAGGACAAGGGTAGCTTTGTACCCTTGATATACTGGGCTACAGTGGGGGAGGGGGGCCATGACAGCCTCCAAAATTGGAGCAGCCCAGCGCTTGCAAGAGGGGTAGCACTGGGCCTTTTATCTCAGCCCTGTACTGTGCTTGCACTGGGGAATTCTTCCCTGGCTTTAGGCACATTAAGAGCCCCGATCTGCTGTTATTAAATTAATTTAACTGCATTATAACAACTATTTTTAATCTGAGACTCTCTCTCTCTCTCTCTGTCTGTATCCATCCATCTGTCCTCCCTTGCTGCAATTCATGTGAACAATTTACCATAGTGATTGTAGGGTAGCAAAAATTGGTTGCAACAAAGGAACTGATTTACTTTCTGACATGGTTAATGTCCTGATTTAATGAGCCTCTTATATCATGCTCAGCCCCCTAAATGATAGGGTACCCTATGCAATTAAATGGTAAAGTTTCAGAGAGCACTTCTCCAAGTCAATCTGCAAAATGGGTTGAAATGCAGCTGCTACTAATAGTGCTCATATTAAAGCTGGCAAAGTAAAAATGCTTTCATCTTTTTATATTAGTTGCATGTCTTTAGTTTCAATTAAACTGATTATTTCTACCATCTTGTTCCACATCACTGTCCCCTGAGATTTTCTAAGACAGGAAATACGATATGCGTAACAACTGCATATGTTTAAACCTTCAAACTTCAGTCTTTCGCGGGTGGGGACAAGACCAGAGATACTGGGCCAGACTGTGATCCATTTACCCCAGTGTTAATCCAGAGTAACTCCATAGGTTTCAGTGGAATTACTCTGGATTAACATTGCTGTAATCAAGATCAGAAACTGGTCTGATTTTTCCAATATCCCTTTAACCAAAAAAATCACCTGTTGTCCTTGCATCTGGACCTATTTCTATATTATCAAGGGTCAGCTAATATATTGCATTTGCATAGTGTCCTGCATTTCAAAGGATCCCCCAGTTCTTTCTCTCACTTCACACATCACTGTAAGGAAACTCACTGTGGGGTGAAAAGTGGCTGCTCTTTAAAGGACCCTACACTTGAATTTGGCCTCTACCTTATTTGGGAACACAATTAGGCCCCAAACACTGCAGAGCCAGCCCTGCACTATAGGGGCTAATCCCCCAAGTACCTGAGTAGCCCTTACACGTAATGAAATTTTTCATGAACATACTAGTTTGAAGGATGGGGCTTTTGTTTAGGACAGGAAGTGAAGAATAACATGGTATCCAGCGCAACTGCAGCGGGATTTTGTTTGTTGTTGTTTTAGGCAGAATGTAATCCCTCAGGTTTGGAGTTAGTGGAGACAGCAGTGCTAGCACCTCTAGGTCCTGATCCACCTGTAAGGAGCTTTTCCTCACAGAGACAAGCAGTGCCTGCCGATAATGGGGGGGCAGAATTAGGGTAGCCTGCTTCAGCAGTGTTACTAAGAATGCTCGGTCCAGGTGGGCATGTTCAGTACAAGTCAAGAAGCATGACTCCGCATGCCCCCCCCAAACGCTGCTTCTGGTCACACGCGACATCTAATTGAAGTCAGGGGGCTTGATTCACATCTCATGTACGCTGGAGTAACGTCACCTCCTTATTGTGCGTAAGCAGAAGACGACTCTGGCCCAATGGCTCTTCTTGCTTGACTCCTCCCATGTACGAGGATCGCACTAGGGGGCGGCGGCTCTTGCAGGCAACGCCAGGGCTCAGAATCTCGCTTTACATCTTGTCCCCAAACCATCCAACTGGAAGATACAGACGCATTAATAACCGACAACTTGTTGCCATTCTATTGCGAATGGTTCTGACGTAACCTGAGATGCTATATTTAGGCTTAGTCTGTGGTGAAGTAAGTCCCTGCCCCCCACCCCCAACCTGCTGAGCGCCAATACTCATTTTAATGATCTCATTTCGTAATTAAGGGAAAGAAAAACAATACATTCAATAGAAATTAGGTTATAAACTGTGAGGAGAATGAATTACAAAGGCAAGACCGTCTGGTAGTTATACCAAGAAAGATAAATTTCATTTGAAAAGGTCTCCAGTGGTGCAGCGTGCTGCTAAGAATAAAACAAAAGAATCATGCTTTGATTTGCTAAATGAAAATAACCGTGTGTTACAGGGGGAGGGCATGCTGTCTAACGCTTGGCACAGCATCTTGGGAGTGAGGAGACCTGGCTTCTATTCCTGGCTTTGCCACTGGGTGACAAGTCATTTAACAACTTGCAACTTTGGGTCTTGGTTTACCAGTCTGTAAAATGGGGCTAATCGAGTGGTTCCCAAGCATATTACGTTGCACCCCCCCCTTACCCTTAATGTAATCTGTCCATGTCCCCCCAGGAGCCAGGGCAGGGAATGGGGCCAGAGCTGCACCTGGGGCAGTGGATGGGGCTGCGGCCAGGGCCAGGAGCTGCAACTGCAAGTGGAAACCGCGGTGGGAGTGGGGCCGGGAACCGGGACGTGGTCGGGGGCCAGGAGTTGGGCTGCGGTCGGAGGCTGAGGCCGGGGCCAGGCTGCGGTTGGGGCTGGGAGCCAAAGCTGGGGTCTTGGCTGGGGGGCAGGGCTGAGGGCCAGAGTGGGGCTGGGTGGTGATCCCTCCCCATCTCCTGTGGGGGCTGGCCTGGGCCCCACTGTGCCCCCCCAAACTTTCCTCTGTCCTCCCCTGGAGGGGCGTGCCCCACAGTTTGGGGACCACTGGGCTAATAGGACAGGATGTGGTAAATATAATTAGTGACTGTTTGCAAAGCAGTCTGAGGCCCATTAAAAAAACAGTTCTAGAGGGGCCGAGGAGATTCCCGGAGAGAACACGTGATTTTCTATTCCGTTACGGAAAGGCTCTGGGATGCAAGGCTGCAAATCCCGTCAGTGCTTAGGACTTCTCAGTGTTTTAAAAAGCTAGCGGTGCCAGGCTGGTGCGGCAATGGGCTTGCAGCATCTGGAGAATGTGCTCAAGCCAGAAGACCCCAAATCAATGCCCTTTCGACACCTCACATCCAATTCTTTACGGCCTGTTAGAAGGACCCACACTGGGAACGATGATTTAATTCAGACAAACAGAAAATCCATAGGGCCTGATCCTGCATGGAGCTGAGCACCTTTGAGGAGCTGAGGGTCTTCCTCTCCCATCACCAAGGGAGACATCAATGGCCTTAATCTCTGTGATGGATTGAGAGCTTGTCTCTTTCTCTCCTGTGAATGTGGGGTCAGAGCCACTGACAGCACAGAGAACAAACAAATGATAGCAAAGAAGGTGTTTCCTCCGGAGAGTTCTCAGTGAAATCCTACTCTATCTTTTCACTGAGCTGAGGGGAAGAAGCTCCCAGCTTGTCCCATTCACCATCTCAGGGACAATAGAAAGGATTTAACTGAAAACGTCCACCAGCTCAGCAATGCTGTAATGCTGTCACGTCTGCTATCATCTAATGGAAAACAGATTGGCCCTTTTCTCCCCCTCCCCCCTGCCCCCTGGTTCCTAAATGACTAAGAGGAGAGCGCTAGCATGAACACTCGCTGAAGTAATCAGATTTGGTGAGATATCCCCAGAAAGAATGTTCGCCCGAGACCTGGCCCTCTCAGCCCTGAGTGCGTAAAGCGACGGGAGTTGCATGAAACAACAACACAATCAACGGCCACACGGGCTGAAGCTGGAGGATGGCCGAGGGTAACATAGCCATGGAGCTAATGATTCCCTTCAGAATTGCATCATTTCATGCACACTGAGTCATTGTGGGACTATTTGGGAAAACAAGTCAGAATGGAGTCTTCAGGATGTACTCGGGAGTGTTGCAACAGCATACTATTGCATAGGTAACTGTGTATCGAAATGGCGCTGAATGATTTGGACCATGGACCTTATCTTTGTTACAGAGTAAGAGTGACCCAAAACAATGCCCTGAAGATCTCAAAGGTTCTCAGGAGCATCTCAGTGTGCTGTCACACAACTGCGTTTTGATTGGCTTCCACCGTCCTGTCCTCTTGAGACAGTTGGAACAGAAGCCCAGTCCTGAGCCCATGCCACGCCTGGCAGCTGGCCTGAGAGGGGAGAGTGCACCCTCTTGATCCTGGAGTCTCTGGGGTCTAGTTCTGCCCTGGCACTGATCGGGGCAGCCTTCAGCATTCCCTAACTCATATCCAGCTGCTCAAAGCCCCTATGGGCCTTCCAGCAGCTGCAGATCAGTCAGGCACATAATCTGTCCCCCCCTCCACTGGAATGCCTCCTGCCCACTACTGACTGGCTATGTCTGCACAACGGCCTCGGTCGGCAGAACTTATGTCCCTCAGGGGTGTGAAAAAACCACCCTCCTGAGCGACATAAGTTACACCGACCTAAGCGCTCGTGTGCATGGCGCTATGTCGGCAGGAGAAGTTTCTGCTGCTCTCGGAGATGGTTTTATTATGCCGACAGGAGAGGTCTCTCCTGCCTTCACCAGACGTTCTGCAGCGGCCCTGCATCAGTACAGCTGCAGTGCTGTACATCTAGGGTATGTCTACACTACCTGCCGGATCGGCGGGTAGTGATCGATCTATCAGGGATCGATTTATTGCGTCTAGTGTAGACGTGATAAATCGATCTCCGATCGCTCTGCCGTCGACTCTCGACAGTGAGAGGTGGAAGCGGAGTCGACAGGGGAGTGGCGGCCGTCGATCCTGCGCTGCGAGGACGTGAAGTAAGTGATTCTAAGTCGATTCAAGATACGTCAACTTCAGCTACGCTATTCTCGTAGCTGAAGTTGCGTATCTTAGATCGCCCCCCCCACCCCCAAGTGTAGACCAGGCCATAGACATGATCCAAGAAAGTCCCCTGTGCCAGGGGTCCTCAGCTGGCCCTGAGCTTTGCAGGGAGGGTTTCCTGTGACAGCAAGGAAGACCCTTTGCACAGGCATAGCTGGCACCAGGGCGTCCCGTGACACTCGGGAAGCCAGGCTCTAGAGCTTGGAGGTGCCAGCGTTTATCTTGGAAACACGGCTAGGCTGAACAAGAATGCATGTTGGGTATCGTTGACAGGCTGAAGGTACCGTGCTCTGTGAAACCCATCAGTGACCCAACAGGAGATATGTTCACTGATCCCAACAATGGCACTTCGCTCTATAGAACGTTCTGTGTGAGGGTCACACACTGCTTGACCAGGGTGAATGTGCAGTCAATAAGTGTTTTATCCCCTTTATAGATGAGGAAACTGATGCACGCAGAGAGACTAAGTGACCTGATCCGATAACATTTTGTGACAGGGTCATGGACAGAACCCAGACCTCCTGACACCTGTCCACTGCTTTAATTCAAGGCCATCCTTCCTGCTAGATAGGGCTTTGGGGGGGTTCAATTCCTGGCTCTGCCATTGGCCTGCTGAGTGATCGTGGTCAAGTCATGTCCATCTCTGTGCCTCAGTTTCCCCATCTGTAAAATGTGGGTAATGATACTGACCTCCTTGATAAAGCATTTTGAAATCTATGGATGAAAAGTGCTAGATAAGAGCTAGAGATTATTAGTTACAGAATGTCTGCCATGGTTTGTACATAAGCTTGGCAATCTACTCACCAAGGAGTGTACAATCTCAGAGCCTGATCCTTCAACCCTCTCAGGTGCAGCCCCAGTGGCTACAAGATCAGAATAGACTGTAGCGGAATTGTTCCTTCAACTAGGGGCAGCAGAATTGAGCCCTGAACTGTAACTTAGAACAAGACTACTATCATTCTGGGGTGTATGAACAGGATTGTCGTGTGGAAAACACGGGA
Source organism: Chrysemys picta bellii (assembly GCF_011386835.1). Taxonomy (NCBI): domain Eukaryota; kingdom Metazoa; phylum Chordata; order Testudines; family Emydidae; genus Chrysemys; species Chrysemys picta. Next base: position 7,908,607 of record NC_088800.1, on the reverse strand, counting down.
GGTAATTGTCCTGCTCTGCTCAGCACTGGTGAGGCCTCAGCTGGAGTGCGGTGTCCAATTCTGGGCATCACACGTTCGGAAAGATGTGGATGAATTGCAGAGAGTCCAGAGAAGAGCAACACAAATAATCAAAGGTTTAGAAAACCTGACCGAGGAGGAAAGGTTAAAAAACCTAAGCATATTTAATCTGGAGAAATAAAGACTGAGGAGGGACCTGATAACAGTCTTCAAATATGTTAAGGGCTGTTCTAAAGAGGACCGTGATCAATTGTTCTCCAGTCCACTGAAGATAGGAGAAGAAGTAATAAGCTAAATTTGCAACACGGGCGTTTTAGGTTAGATATTGGGAAAGAGAACTGGGAGGTTCCCTTTACTTTCTCAACAAATTCAGACTGGAAATAAGGTGTAAACTTTTAACGGTGAGAGTAATTAATCATTGGAATAACTTACCAAGGGTCATGGTCAATTCTCCATCACTGACCATTTTTAAATCAAGATGGGATCTTGTTCTAAAAAATCTGCTCTAGGAATTATTTTGGGGAAGTGCTCTGGCCTGTGTTACACAGGCGGTGAGACTAGATAATCACAAGGGTCCCTTCTGGCCTTGGGATCTATTAATCAAAGCAAATGTAGTGTCTTGCTACAAACAGCTACATTCCTCCAGCCTTGTTCTGTACCTGCTGATGCTTAAGCTATCAATAATCATAAGGCTTTCTGGCATGCTAGTATCTCAACAGGGTTGACAGATTTCATCTCTAAAGTCCCTTTATTGGAACTTGTTCCTCAGAAAGGCTTGCAAATTGCTCTGATCTTACCAGACAAAGCCATCCCTCACTCTCTGAGCCCTTGAATGTCCCACACAATAATGTATGAATTGGTGAGAATCACCCGAGATAAAATATCCTTTACAACATCAAAGTCCCTGATTTCCTAGCTGTCAGCTACAGGTATGTGAAAGTCCTGACAGGCTGAAGATAGAAGGAAGAGATAAAGCAAAAAGGAATGGGGGGGGTGGGGGAATTCTCTGAATGAAATGTTAGGTCATTAGGTTTGGTGCTAGGATTTCAGTGAAAAAGGATTAGTGTGACTGTCTGAGGTGTGAGCAAATCATTGTGCTTGTGCTTTCAAAACTCAGTACGCAGCGGCAGAAGCTGATACAAGTCAGGAAGGGATGGATTCTGGTCTCAGTTACACTGGTGCCCATCTGGAGTAAGGCCATCCAGAATAAGTGAGATAAGAATCCAGGCCTAAACTTTGAACATGCAAAACCCCTTCACTATATTGTGAAATCTGTCACTTTGGGAGTCCACATTAGGGAAAAAGGAGTATTTTCTTACGTGTTAGCTTATGTGCAGCAGTTAACATGAGCTAACTAACATGAGATTGAGATACCACCCTTGTGAAGACAAGGCAGTTTGTTGTTTTCATGTCTGTTAGCAGGTCAAGGCGAACACTAGAGGCAAGCCACGTGCTAACACGTGTGAAAACTACAAACTTCCTTGTCTTTCCTAGGATACACCTTGTGTTAAATACTTTGTATCAGCTAACGTGATAAGAACACATCTTTTCGCCTAGTGAGGACAAGCCTGAGTTTGTTCGTTCTTAACACTGGTCTTCTTGTAACAAACACTGATACAAGGCTAGATTCTGCTCGGAGGCTAGCGCTATGTCTTCACTGCCAAAAAAGGTGATTTTTTTTTTTACAGCGAGATAACTAATGCAAGTGAGCTCTCTCACTGTCGAATCCTAGTGGACACAAGGCACAGTTTAGTTTTTACCATGTAGCAAGATAAAGTCAACACCCAGCTATGCTGAGGTAAAAACTACAGAAACTTGTCTCCACTAGGGCTTTTCAGTGAGCAAACTAACTTGCATTAGCTAAAAAACACAAACCAAACCAAATAAAAAATGCACATTTTTGACAGAGAAAACAAAGCCTCAGCTAGGTAAATCTGGTAAATTTACTGGTAAATCAGTAAAATGGCATGGATCTAAGGGCTTGTCTCCACTTACCGGGGGAAAGACCTGCTAAATCGACCGCCGATTGCTCTCCCGTTGACTCCGGTACTCCACCAGAACAAGAAGCGTAAGGTAAGTAGATGGGAGAGTTTCTCCCGTTGACCCAGCGCAGTGTAGACACCACAATAAGTCAACCTAAGGTACGTTGACTCTAGCTATGTTATTCATGTAGCTGGAGTCACGTAACTTAGGTCGATATAGTCCCTTAGTGTAGACCTGCCCTAACTGAAGTCAGAATCTGACCTATACATTTAAACTTTCCTACTTTGTATTTTAATGGTTATGTATTAATCCCGCCACTTCCCCATCCTCCCTGCTCCAATGTTCCTAATCCCCTTTCTATTATTTTTTTTAGAGAGCAGTTTGAATATCTGCAGGGTCACAGAGGGCTGCTTTCTGGCAAACACGCAGAGCACTTTTCTCAAGTGACATAAATATTGTACATTATTTGCTGCCCTGCCAAAATGCAAGCGCGCGTGCACACACGCACACACGCACACACACACACACACACACATTCCTAACTAAGCAACATTCTTTAAAAGTTAAGATCATTGCTCGGAAGAAAATATCTGGCATATTATAAATCCAAATTGACCATGCGCCGTGTGTTGAAAATATGTGCAAAAATGCCTCTCCCCCCAAAATGTCTATTAAACCACTTCTGAGACAATACATTACTGTACCTTTATATGGCACAAAGAGGCTTAACAATACTTCGAGAAAACTATTTTACTAGGTAACAAAAAAAGTTATGGAAAACAAAAATATTTGATACTTTTGGCAATTCATTTTACTACTTGCCTTTCCAAATGATTGGTGCAGTTCATGGAAAAAAATATTTTTGCGGTTGGGTCATGTTAATGTTTCTTTAATTCTTCTACTTGAAAGTTGGGATACAATTTCTCTCTGCAAAGCAATAAAGAAAAACAAATGGTCCTTGGATGTTCTGAGGCCCACATGGACAATTTTAGTGAAATATGGACTGCTGCATGGGCATCAAATACAGAATAGGCAGGAAGAATGTTTATCCCTACAAGAAATAATGGCATTTCTGTGGATCTTTACATAGCAAATTGTACACTAAAGTTTCAATCGCAGCCACATAATGGAGACTCTGAGGAGAACTAGTCGACAGAATATTTTATGGGAAGTAAAGGAAAGGATTGTTTCTTTTTTCATGAAACATTACAAATTCTTAGAAAAACAAAATAGTTTGCATTGGAGTAATGTATTCATGGATGTGGTACTGGACTGGGAGTCAGGAGACCTGGATTCTATTCCTGATTCTGCCACTGACCTGCTGAGTGACTTTGGGCAAACACTTACCTGTCTGTGCTTCTATTTCTCCTCCCGCTTGTTGGCTGTGCTGTCTATCTAGACTGTAAATTTTTCATGATGGGGATCTCTTACTAGGTGTTTGTGCTGAGTCTAACAGTGGAGTCCCACCTTGGTTGCAGCCCCTAGGCTGCTACCCTATAAATAATAATAATGATGTTCTTTGCCTCATATTTAGAGCTGGTGCTGCAACCCCTCTATGTGCAGAACTCTCTTTGAAGTCAATGGAAGCCCTGTACGTAGAGTGCATGCAGGAGTAGGGCCATTTATAGGGCAGCCCCCAAGCAGGCAATGCATGCGCCGTACTCACGCAGACCTCTAAGAAAGTGGACTGCATCGCTGCAGTTGAGGGGGGTTGTTCAGATCCACCGAGTCAAGGTGAGGATCCAAAAAGGAACAGGTTTCATGCTGGATTACCCACAAAAGTTGTGCTGATATAAATCTCCTTACGTCAGTGAGATAAGGCATGCTCCTCTTAAGCCAAATTGAGGGTATGTCTTCACTAGAGAGTTAACTCAGGCTCTTAGTTGGATGTTGCTTCTAACTCCCCTCCCGTCCACACACATGAAAACCTCTCATCTGCGTGGTGGTGCTTTACACCCGGGCTTGCTGGCACAGATGGGGATAGATGCTAGCACTTGGGTGCTGCTCTCGGGCTGGTAACTTGCCTACGCTGCAGTGTGGACACAGGCTAAATGACTCGAGTGCTAATAATTCTCCAGTGCTTTCCCACAATTTCCCCTATCCAGAGCGAAAGACAAGCTCTCCCACACTTCACTGGGAAGGAATCCTAGAGCAGCTCAACCTCCTATGGCGCAAAGAACCATGGGAAGTACCTCCCCTCCCCAAGTCCCACCAACACACCTGGGTGAGCACAGCACCAGGGAAGACACAGTCACTCAGGGCTATGCAGTATGATCCAGGTTAGGCCAACCCACATGCTGATCACCTGAATTAACTCTGCATTGAAGAGAGACCCTCATTGTACACCCTGCAGGTTGCACTGGTTTAACTAAGATGGTGCAGGTTTGTGCATAGACAAGATTCTCCCCACCTGACACAGTATTTTAGGCGCCAACCCTCATGCCCTTTACCTTCCCCCCACAGTGCTGGTTTCCTGCAGTACATTTAATTATGATCTGGAAAGTTTATCAGCAAAAGTGCAACTAGGTTTAAAGAATGACCTATCTCAAACTCTGCCCGAAAAACAAAACAAATCACTTTCGAGTTTCCAGCACCCATCTATCATTACACACGCCTGTGTCTCAGGTAAATTAGCAACCTGATTCTTTCCCCTGCTGTCGCTTCCAAGAAAAGGACTTCTTATTCGCCGTCCAGGTAAAAGTACAGTAAACCTAGAAGTAGCTAAAAGGGCAGTAATCATATATATTTAACTGTATGCAGACAGATCCCTTTATTTGTAGAAATAGTGACTTGGGTATTTACATAATTAGTCTAGCTTTGTCTTTAATAAAGAAACGATGCCATTTTATAACAGCTGCCGGCGGTGGTTTTCTGCCGCCTATTGGAAAAACAAAGTCCGTCTTTAAATGTGTATAATTTTCTGTAGTTAGTTGGGCTCAGTTCAAACCTAGACTTGTGTACCTAGGAATGAGACTAGAGAATGGGGTCATCTCTCTCTTCCTAGGTCTCTCCTGCCGTGGAGGGGAAATCAGCTGTCACCCTTTCTCTCTTTGCGTCTCCACTAGGTATGTGCACTGGGGAGTGATTGAGACGTCTTCCCCCCTACTTCTCATCCAGAGCATGGGACAGGGAAGCTGGGAAAGTAGGAACCTTCTCCTATTTGTGAGAGAAATACCCTTGCTCTCTCCAAAGTGGGACAGGTCAGTGGAAGCCACTGATGGTGTCTCCTGCTCTCTGGGAAGTGAGGAGAAGGGGCAGCATGTCTCACAAAGAGGGGCAGTGTAATGGAGGGAGGGGATCCCGCCTGTGGGCAAGAATGCATATCACACGGTAGAGGGGGAGCTGCGCAGGGGGGGTGAGTTAACACACATGGAGAGGGAGGGTCTCCTGAAGAGAGCATCTATGTGGCATGTCACATGTAGGTGGCAACCATGTGGGGTGGTGGTTGAAGGGAGCTAGCATGGGAGACATGTATTCCTATGGGTGGGGATGGGAAAACTTATGGGACAGCACCCTGAAGAGGTGTCGGGGGGGGGGGGTAGCTGCTCTCCTCCAGGAGTCGGCTGCCTGGAAATGTGGGAGGGGGCCACCGCCCATCGTCCACCATGATTCTGTCAAGCAGCCTCCTTTCCGTGAATCCCAGAGGCCCTAAAACAGAATAATCTGGAAACACAGAAAAACTTTCTCTGCCCGATCCTCATCTCCAGAACAAAATCGTTCCTAGCTTGTAACTAATGCTTTCTCCTGCATGAACCGGTCAGGCAAATCAAAAGTGCCCCATGAAGCCTTTTTGTCCAAGAAGCCCCTACAGGCCCTTTGAAAAGAAAGCCTGGATGGGGCAAAGCCTCCTTCCCCAGCCTGGGCTAGTGCAAGTTTGCAGACTGTCTCAGCTCATCCTTAGACTCAGAAGCACCTGTTGTGTTAGTGTCAGGCAGTTAAATACCCAGGGCTAGGTGGGGATCCTTATATTTTGGGGATTTCTGAAAAAGTTCACCCCTGTGCAAACAGGTGTTAAGAAAACTAGAGAAATTCTGGTACAAGACTAACTCTGCTGCACTGTTTCCGTGTCCCCGGGGAAACTTTACAACTCTCCTCTGACCCGGTGTTTGTGGGGGAGGGAAGGGTCCCCACTTGGGTTTTATACACACTGGCTGAGTCAAATTACCCTCCCCTCTGCTGGCCTTCCTCTGAAATAACAGATCTCACTGTAACCAAATATTACCGTTCAGGAAAGCCATTTTGCAAACAGCGAGGAGGCTTCTCCATTCTCAGGAGCTGGTGAAAAGGCCCTTTGTTCTAAAGCCTGCACACCTGGCCAGCGTTATCGGAGGTGGCCTCTCTGGGCCCAGTGCTCTGAGCAGCTGCCACAGGGACCAGGCACATTTGCATCTGTATCGGCACAAGGCGAACTGCTCGCCCCAGAGAACAGCGATGGGTGCGTCTGTTGGACAGCTGCACGGTCAATTTTCAGTTGACTCCCCGCTCTAGAGGGACCTGTGGAAGGAGCAGGTCCTTTATTTTCTTTCTCTCCCCTTCCTAAAGCCAGCAGGGCTCCTTTGCTTCTGTACAGGGGCTGAATGGAGTAAAAATAATCATGAGTGGTGGAGAATGACACCCTCCTAAAGACGTCCAGAGATGTCACGTTAAAACGCTTCTGGAAGGTGCACAAATACTGTGGTGATGTGGAAGGTATAAGCCTAGAATAGAATTATGGAGTCATTGATACATTCTTTGAAACCACAGTCTACTGTGTGCAAGCCAAAAATCGTTTTTCAGAGTAAGAGGCCAGAGTTAAAAGTTATCTTCCAGCTGGGATGGTTGAATGCATTGGAGGCAGGGACATCACCCTGACCCTCATAGCCCCATTTAGTTTACACTTTGATGTATGAATGCGCTCCCAGTGATTTCTGTGGGAAGAGCATTAGGCCCAAGTTCACCCAGAAACTCAATGAGAGCAAAATCCACATACCTGGTCAATTAGTGACCCGGGGAAGAGTTTCCCTTTCAAATCAAGTTATATGACAGCAGAACTATACAGGAAAAAAAAAAAAAATTCATCACCAGCAAAACCAGCGTAAAAAAGAAACCCCCCATTTTTCATTCTTTCCCCACATTTAATAGGATTTAGAAAAAAAATATTTCACCATAGGCAAGAAGAAAACAAAGGGAAATCGAAGTATATGTGCCTATAGAGCTGTCGTCTGGTACTTAATGGATATTAACCATGTTTCCGGTTCTGCTTGCATGAGAGCCTATGGGAATTTTGCCACTGACTTCAGTGGAAGTAGGATCTGGCTCCTGTGAGTTAGTTTTGGGGCCCAATTTTACAAGCCCTTTGTGTGTGTGTAGACCTTCCATTGAAGTCAATGGGCTTGAAGGATTGAGTGACAAAAGTATTATAATGAAAGATTTCACTTTCTAAGTAGTCAGCCAAGAGCCCGAAAATCTAGTGCAAGGTGCCTGAAAATCCAGTGGCCGGAGCTGTCAGTAGTCACTGCAGTCAGAAGATGCTCAGTTTCTTGTAAGATTGGGCCTGGTATATTTCTAACACCTTTCATTTTCAACTAATATCAAAGATGGATCACACGAGCTGGAAGTAACAATTCACCACCAACCCCTTTTTCTCTGCAATACCACCCTGGGGGTAAATTCACTATTTTGTCCAGGCGAGATGGGATTTTTCATTGTTTTCACAGCAGATTGGCTCTGTTTGCCAAGTGAAATAGCAAACATTTTCCCTAGGAATACTAGAGACGATCTTATTTCAGAACCATCTGTTCTCATGAAACAAACCCCAATAGTTTGGCACGGGACTAGCCTTTGCGTATTTGTTCAGATTAAAGCAATTTGTATATTAGAGAGTATCTGTACCTTGTATACCTTCAGTCTTTACCCAGATACCAACAGCTGTTCCACACATAAACCTAAGGTTGTATATTCATCGAATCCTGCCTCCCTTTCTAATGCTCCAAGAATCTCAATGATAACGCTACACCTTACTCATGCCAGCAATCCTGTTATCTGCTATCAGAAATGGGAGAAACTTTAGGAAGGATTTGAACATTTTCCTCTATGCTTTGTATCAAAAGTTGGGGACCCAGTTTAATTACGTAGGAGCTGCCGTCTATAGCTGGATTTGTTTGAATTGCTTTAACAATTATGTGGATCCAAGGCCTAACAGAACCAGGGACAACAGCAGAGATTTTCCTTTGAAACAAAATATACAGATAGTTGTCTGTGTGTTTCTGTGTCTATCTTCTTGGCTTTTTTAGTTTTTATGTAGTATCCAATATCACAGAACCTGGCAATAGAAACCCCATCGAGATTTGTAAGCACTTTTTGCCTTTCTAGGTATACGAGATAGTATAGGCACAGGCAAAACCAATCTCCCTACCCCCACCAATTTGTATTCTTGGGATAACGATCTTGAGCAACAAAATTTATGGCTGTAGCACATATTTAAAACACACAGAGAGGAAAAGTTTGCTGCTAGTGCAAGGAACCAGCAATCAAACTGTCCCCGTTTATTCAGTACATACGAACAAATCTAAAGGTTATTCTGACAACAGCCAAGAAACAGAATGAAGTTATCATACTCCATTCTTAACTCATCCCCTTGTGAGGGAGAAAAGGTAATTACTGAATATATTTGTGGTCAGAGACGGTTATAAACTGTGTACTATACCCAATAGAGTAAAATGGCTCCTTGGGTAATTATCTAATTAGGTGTTTGGGGTACTTTTTTTCCCGCTTGTAATGCATACTTTGTGTTTTTTAAAATCCCTTTGCACTGAAATAATTCCTTGAGCTTTCCAAATCTCTCACAAACAGTGTAATTAGATCATTAGGATGTGCCTTTAAAACAGGGATTTGCAATGGTTAAACGAAACAAAAAAATCCTCATCAAAATGTGTTTGGGGGTGGGAGGAAATGCAGCCACAATTTGGAATGAAACCACAGTCTATTTTTTTATTTGTATGGGTTTTTTTAAAAAAGTAAATCAATATTTTAGGTATTTGGATGATTTCCTGAGTAATCAAAGCAGTTAAAACATCCTAAGGAAATATTTCTTGCCAACAGTTATTTTAAAATCAAAGCTTTCTTTGAATTATGCAAATCTGGAACTTATAAACTTAAGTTTTTACATATTTATGTCTAAAAGGAAACCTAACAATTAAATATAAATGTTGTGTATATGTATACACACACACACACACACATAGACACCCTGACAAAGACAAGCTTGCAAGGCTAAATTCTGAACTGCAATCTTGAGGTTTTACTGGAATGATGAAAGACACCTCTGCAAAAGTTATTCAAACAGGAAACTTGGAAGGTTACTATAATCCTGCCATAAAAGACATATACGCTTTGTTTACAATATTCTTCTGAATATAAAAAAGGGTTTTGACAACCTTGAGGGAGATATGCAAAGCCAGGTCAGGATTGTCAAGGAAAGGATAAAAAGTTTAATGCCAATTGGTCTGAACAAAAGATTAGTAATAAATACAATTAAAATACATTTAAAAAAATACAATTCCAAATTGTAACCTACATAGACTGCACCTAGGGACAGAAAATTAAAATATTTGTTGCTGTTTTATTATAAAATGTTGTTATGCATGGCTAAAATGATCTGGAAAAAATATTCCTGTTGTTTTCCTGTGTATCAGTAACTTAGTTTGGTCTGTCATAGCATTACTGACAACAGTCCCAGTCAGTGAATACTGAGGTTATATTGCAGCACCTTTGGGGAGCATGTACAAAGGAAAGTTGAATAAAACAGAAATATTAGCAATCACACAACTCCTTTCTAATTGCCTAGGGCCCTATCCTGTAGTCAGGGTCTTTTTAATATATATATATATATAGAGAGAGAGAGAGAATTCCCTATTGAAATAAATGGTGAGTCCTGATTTTTAAAATCAAAGGTGTTTCAGAAACCTCAGGAAATAATTTCGGGGTGATGGAAGGTGAAGTGTTGCCTAGAAATTGATAACACGATTCCTCGGCTGGAGGCGGCTCGGATTAGCAAGGATGTCAAGGAGAAACAGCAAGAGACCCCGGTCCGATGCCTGCGCGCTGCTTCACTTCAAAGCTAACTTGGGCGAGGCGTTTAAAAGAAGCAAACTCCCTTTGCAGCAAACGTGTTCACTTTCCATTGATTATCCACCGTGGAAGGTAAATTAAGCCATCCGTAGGGCTGGATTTTGTTGTTGTTGTTGAAATAAACTAAGCTTTGGGGGCAGAATTTGTTTGGGGGATTGTGTTGAAAGAGGAGACCGAGAGCACATCAGGCTACGAGGCTGTTTGCAATGGATCGATCTTTTAAAAAAAAAAATCCCCAGGAAATCAGGTTTCTGTTAATTTTTTGCTTTCTTTCTTTTTCCTCTTTCTTTCCTAAAATCTGTTCCGCTTTTACCCCCGCATCCCATACAGAACAACCCGGGCTCCCCTGGCGTGAAGACAGGCAGGTGGGCTTGAGAAGAGGGGTCGGGGAAAGGCGCATTCCCCACTCAAACACGGCGCCCTGTCCCCTGATTCGAATCCACACCTGTTCTAGTTTCCCATTAAATACGCGGCGTTAATTCACGGCGGCTCTGCCGACTCGATCCCCTTTGCTGCAGGTAGGGAGCAGAGATGTTAAGAAACCCTTCGGGGCGGTGCTAGAGTTCCTCTCTGCCTGGAGAAGCGGCGCAGAGCTGCGGGATATTTTTGGAGAGGGTAGCAGCCACTAAATCATGGGCGTTAGGAGCGCGGATCTCGGCTCCGGCCCAGTGGACTGTACGGAGACGGTAGGGTTCGCCTTTAATCCGAGACCCCCGGGATTTCCCCCCTGAATTGGGTCCTTGTCCGTCCTAAGCGGTGTCTCATATCCGGGCTGTTCTTTTGCAAGTGCATTTACCCTGCGTGGGCAGATTTACAGGGTTATGTTGGGGTTCCCCCTACTAATGACCTGAAAACCCCATTCCTCCTCCGCCACTCTGTTTTTTTCTCATGTGGGACCCCCGGACCCGCTGGCTAATTCCAGCCACTCTCCCGTGCCCCCCACCCGCCCTCTGATATGGTCCGACCATCGTTGCCTTGTCATCTAAGCCAGTGCTTGGGCAAGGTCCGATCATTGTGTGAATGCATCAAATTCGCAAGGACCAGGCAGGCTCCCGATTTCCCCGGGTGCGAACACGTGTAAATGCACAAGTCTGCTCCCTTATTAGGGGAGATTTGCAAGTCTCAGCCCTTGCAAAAGAGGCTCACACCCTAAAAACACGGATCTGGTTAGTAACTCGCTCCGCTTCGCGTGATCTTTGTATCTGGAGGGAGAATTCCTGCCTTCTGCCCATGTGTCGTGTTTGGTTAAGCACCAGCCTTTGCTGGCTGGATTCCTTTGGCTTTGCCTTGAGCTTCTCCAGTTAGTTATTTTTCAAAGTCACCTTTTCCTTTTCCTGCTCACCTCTTCTCTCCCTCCGCCCCCGTTTCTACCGGCTTCTCTCCGCTTCACCCGCCTTACCTGTTCTGGGCCGCTGCGGTGCCTGTGTTGATGGGGGATGTGATTGCGTTCCTATCCTCGGCTGATGATTAGTTAATTGTTTTTTAATCGTGTGACTGTCAGGCAGCAATGACTAGGTGGCCAGGCTGCTACCTGATCTGAAAGCACAATTGCAGGGATTAGAAGTGACCACTTAGTAGGGCTGGACTTTGATCCAGTAAATGCAGGACAGAAAATAAAATCCAGTGGGGAGATAATTATTCAGATGCGACTGGACCAGCAGTTATTTCACCTTCTACCTAAGGTATTTCTGTTCCCCCACATTACTGTAATAGCTGACCACCCCACAATCCTTAACATACCCCCCAAACACACACCGGGGGCCTGGGAGTGCTACTGTCCCTGGGGAAGTGAGGCACAGATCCTCAGAGGCGTTAGGCTCCTAACAGCTATTGAAATCAGTGAATGTGAGGAGAGGAAATAGCTTTGAGGCTCTGATCCTAAGTGACTTGCTTAAGGACATAGTGCGAGACGCAGGGCTGAGAATGGAACCTGTTTTCCGAATCCCAGGATCATGCCCTAACTGCAAAACCATCCTTCCTCCTGGCTACAGCATACCCTGTCCTAGCCCTCTTCCGTACCTTTGGGTACATCTACACTGTACACCCCTTTCAGCAGCCTCTCGAGCACAGACACTGCCCATCTCCCTAGCCTGGGTATAAATAGCAGTGTACACAGAGAGGCACTGCTGAGGTGAGTAAAGACTCATCTGAACCGTATGGGTAGGTACCCTACATGGCACTCTACACGCACAAGGACTGCCTCCCCCATTTATCCTGACTCTTTTTTTAGCCAGGTAGTGTCCTGCGGCCAGAGCCTTTCCCACTGCCAGATCCTCTCACTGCTGTGTGTAGCTACACCCTGCAGTGTGGATGCAGCCTGCTTTTATATTCCCTACACACCACTACAACCGTAGGCAGTTGTAGCCCTACCTTCAGTATCATGCTTGGCTTAACTTTTCCCATCACAACTATTTTACACCCGTGTGACTCCACTGAGCCAAATTCCAGCCTCATTTACATGGGTATAAATCTGGAGTAACTTAATTGCCTATTGGAGTTACTCCAGACCTGTGCCGGCTTCACTGAGAGCAGGCTTTAGCTCACTAACTTCAGCAGAGTCTCTCCTGTTTTACCGCCAAGTAAAGGAGTTAACAGGACAGAATTTGCCCCTCTTGATTGTTCAAAGAAGGGCTTTTACTCACTTGTCAGTGAGGAGAGTCCAGAAGACAGAGATCTCATCATTCTGGGCCCCATCTAAGCATTGTAAAGGAGTCACTGAGTGTATTATGGCTGCTCCAAACAGAAACTTGCACCAAAATAACTATAATGAATAATCTTTTGTTATTTCAGTGCAAGGGTGTCTGTAATTTCAGAATAAAAGTGTCCTGCTTTGTTTTAGCCTGTGTGTGTGTGTGTGTATATATGTGTGTGTGTGTATGTGTATATATATATATATATATATATATATATATATATATATATATATATATATAGAACTCTTTTTTTTGGTGTGTGTGACAGTCTTCAGTGCCAAAAAGGTGTGGTTTTAATATCCTATCTATCTTGCTGTAAAAGCCTAGTGGAGGCAAGTTGCAGATAATTTTTATGTCTGTGCAGCTAATTGAAGTCAACACTATAACCTACACCTCGGGTGGCCCTTGACTAGCTACATTTGTGTGTAGACACAAGCCCTGAGATCTAGTAATCAGCTCCTCTGATTCTAGCTTGGAATGTCTGAAGATGATGCAGTTGAACCTGATGCACAAGGAAGGAGGATGGTCCCATGGTCAGGGCACAAGCCAAAGACTTGGGTTGGTGTCCCTGCTCTCCCAGGGTATGTTTGCACAGAGATTAAAATACCCATGGCTGGCCCCGGTCAGCTGACTCTGGTTCTGGGGGCTGAAAAATTGCTGTGTAGAAGTTTGGGCTCAGGTTGGGACCCTGTGAGGGTGAAGAGTCCAGGCTCCATCCAGAGCCTAGATGTCTACACAGTGATGTTTAGCCCTGTGAGCCAGGCCGTAGGTCTTTTATCCCTACGTAGACATACCCCCAGAGGCTTCCTGTGTGATCTTGAGCAAGTTGCTTAGTCTTGAACCTAAGCTATAGCCCAGCACAGAGCTACTTTCCCTGAGGCCTTGTCTACACCAGACATTGCTATTGTGGAAGGAATTAAACCTATCCTGTTCCAATCCAGTCTGCATGCTCTAGATCACTCTGCTTTTGTAAAGGAAATCAAAGAACCTTGGCTGCTGCCACTGAAGTCAGCGGCATATTAACTTCAAGGAGAACAGCATCAAGCCTTTCTCTAGACTAGGGGTCGGCAATCTTCAGCACGCAACTCGCCAGGGTAAGCACCCTGGAGGGGCGGGCCGGTTTGTTTACCTGCTGCGTCTGCAGGTTCGGCGGATCATGGCTCCCACTGGCCGTGGTTCACTGCTCCAGGCCAATGGGGGCGGCGGGAAGCAGCGCAGGCCGAGGGATGTGCTGGCTGCCACTTCCCGCACCCCCATTGGCCTGGGATGGCGAACCGCGGCCAGTGGGAGCTGTGATCCGCCGAACCTGTGGATGCGGCAGGTAAACAAACCGGCCTGGCCCACCAGGGTGCTTACCCTGGCGAGCCACGTGCCAAAGGTTGCCAACCCCTACTCTAGACACACAACTGCAGTATCCTTTTGTTCAGTTTCTTTATCTGCAGAAGCAGATACGCTGAGCTTCATTGGTACCTAGACATTAGGGCTCAGATCCTCAGGTATTTAGGCTCCTAAATTCCACTGAAATCAATAGACGTTAGGAGCCTGAAGACCTGGGTGGATCTGGGCCTCCCTGACTTTTATTTCTTTAATTGTTTTAATACGACACACCTGCCAGGACAGAAGCCAAAACCCAGAGTGTGCCTATTTCCCGGCACAGAGCAAGTCAATTTAGGGTGAGCTCATTGACTCCTGCACGTCATTTGGGCCACTTAGAATGAGGGTTGTTTTACTAAATGGTGATTCAGTGTTGAATGGTCTCCCTGGAGCATTGTGCAAACGCCTTCCTCCTTCGGGGAAGATGCAGTTAACATAAGAATGGCCGTACTAGGTCAGACCAAAGTCCATCTAGCCCTATATCCGGTCTCTGACAGTGGCCAGCACTAGATCTTCAGGGGAAGTGTGCAGAACGGGGCAATTTTGGAGCGCTCCACCTGGTCTTCCCCTCCTGGCTTCTTGCAGTCAGAGGTTTAGGGTTGCCTGAGAATGAGGTACATCCCTGACCTTCTTGGCTAATAGTCATTGATGGATCCATCCTCTATGAACTTATCTAGTTCTTTATTTAACCCAGTTATATTGTTGGCCATCGCAACATCCCCTGGCAATGAGTTCCATAGGTTATTTGTGTGCTGTGTGGAAAAAGTATTTCCATATGCTTGTATTAACCCTGCTACCTATTAATTTCATCGGGTGACCCCTTGGTTTTGTATTGTGGGAAAGGGCAAATAACACTCCTGTAGTCACTTTTTTGACAGTATTCATGATTTTATAGACTTCTATCATATCGCCCCTTGGTGGCCTCTTTTTCAAGCTGAACAGCACTGATCTTTTTAGCCTCTTTGTACGGAAGCCGTTCCTACCCTTGATCATCTTTGTTCTCTGAATCTTTTCCAGTTCCACTATGTCCCGTTGCCAAAAGGATAATCAGAACTGGGCACGGTAGTCAAGGTGTGGGCACGTCGTGGATTTCCATAGCGGCATTATGATATTTTCAGTCTTATTGTCTATCCCTTTCCTAAGAGTTCCTAGCATTCGGTTAGCCTTTTTGACTGTTGCTGCACATTGAGAATTCTCACCCAACGGAGGGAGTGCTGGAGGAGGTGTGAGATTTGGCAGCCCCACACCAGGCCTTTACACTAACACATAGGTTTTACTGGCTTGAGCAGCAAGACATCATCCCTGTATAGGGTGACCAGACAGCAAATGTGAAAAATCGGGACAGGGGTGGGGGATAATAGGAGCCTATTTAAGAAAAAGACCCCAAAATCGGGACTGTCCCTATAAAATCGGGACATCTGGTCACCCTATCCCTGTACCTGGGGAGGGTTTTCACTCCAGCTGACCCTGAGGTTTGGACAGCGAGCGTCCCAAATCCTCACAGGTAAACAGGTGTCTAAATCGATTGCAGTGGGAGGTAGGCACTGAAATACGGCCTTCGAGGCTCTGAAACGGTATTCAGTGCTCAGGAGGGTTCTGCAGCACTGGCAAGCTGCTCTCTCTGAGGTGCGGCCCAGTATTTCAAAGGTTTATCTTTCCTGACGGGTAAATCCGGCGCAGGAACAATAATCAAATGGCTTCTTCAGGCGGATGAATCTGTTTGCTGATTGTTTCGTAAGCAAAGTCCCCATTTCAGCCAGCCCCTGAGAAAGGGGTCTTGTCTCCTTGTATAGAGAGCACATTTTAATGCCAGAGCTTCACCTTTCCTTTATTTCTTTTGAGGGGGACAGAAATCCTCCCTGAAGTTTATCCTGAATCCCAACCCATTTTAAGGGGCAGCTCCGATACCCTGGCACATTAACAGCAAGTGGTTTCTATGGGCCGGCTTGTGTTTGAAGCAAAGAAGGCATTTCCTTAATAGGCATAAAGACTCTTTCCCTAGCCTCGGTAATAGTGTCCCTCTGCCAGTTCATTCTCATGCCCAGGTTAAAACCAGGAGAGGAGGATGGGGGCAGACATGTATGGAGTAGGAGATCTGGGAAACCATTGGCCATGTCTATACTACAATATTATGTCGACCTAACTCCCACCTCTGCTCCCCAGGAGCGCTCTAACGATTGGATGGTTTGTGTGGGGCATTGTGGGATGGCTCCTGAAAGCTAGTAACAGTCAACGGAAGCAACTCAGTATCTACACTGACTGCGTTGTTGTAACTACATTGACTGTGAGGTGGTGGTACTAAATCCGTGTACAGAGGACTTATGTCAGCAGGAGTGACATGATTTAAGTGAAGGTGCTTCCATGGGTAGGTCGATGCAAGGCAGCTCACATCAACCTAACTGGGTCGTGTTGACCAGCCCTTTGACTATGCTTTGAGGGTGGCTTAAAAATCCGGAAGGGAAGGCGCGTGTGTGCAGGATATGGGGAGGTGGTCTAAAGGGGAATGGAAAATACCTCTCCAAATGCAAAAGAACCAAACTTCACAGGACAGCTAGGGCGTGAATTCCCAATCTGTGAAGAGTTCTCCAGGGATCCGGGATTAGGTGGGACTCTGATGTATCAGACATGCATACCTTGGTTATTTAGGGTGACCAGATGTCCTGATTTTTTTTTTTTTATAGCAACTGTCCTGATATTTGGGGCTTTTTCTTATATAGGTGCCTATTATCCCCCCACCCTCTGTCCAATTTTTCACACTTGCTATCTGGTCACCCTATGGTTATTACACATGCATATGCTGTCTGTGGTGCAGATCTGAGTCCGGTTGATCACATACACGCCCCTTGGGCGCAGCAGGGCTCCATTTCGGCTGGATCCTGGCCTCTGCCTGGCTGGGCACAGCTCCTATGGGGCCTCCCAAAGCCCAGGCCTCTCCAGCCCCTTCTTTCCTCGTTAGGGAAGTGTTGGAAAGTTGCTGAAGTGCGAAATGAGCCTGCGAAAAGCTCGTTGTCCTCATTAAACTTTGACAAGGAGAGTGACAAGAGGCAATGGAGGGGAAACAATGCCACCAGTGTTGGGGACGCAGGCCTGAGCTGGGAAAGCCTTTGTCCCCGGGAACAAAAGCAGTTGTTTGCATGTGTTAAAGTCCATTAAACTTCATCAGACCCAGGTGCAAACACCATCCGCCCCAGAGACCCTCGGAACCCACCCCACCTTCCAAGAGCTGCAGTCAGCGCTAATCAGGGCACCGCTCCCATGGGGCACCGCATCAAAACGGCTCCCTTACAGTGTAAATATTTTGCCCTGAAATGAATTATTGTCACTCTTTCTATCACTCTGCCTTATGGGGCTGGCGAGTGGGGGCACTGAGCGCGCTTGGTGGCCAGGCTGGGGCCTTTGTTAACGAGGCAGGGAGTGGGGGGAAAGGGCCGTCATTAACGTGTGTGTAATATAATCATTTAAAACTGGGTGGGTTTCTCTCTCTCTCTGATGCATCTGAAGAAGTGAGGTTTTTTTACCCACAAAAGCTTATGCCCAAATAAATCTGTTAGTCTTTAAGGTACCACTGGACTCTTTGTGTTTGCTCTCTCTCTGACAAGCCTAGCTGCCTCCCAGGACCTCCTTACTCCCCTCCCTGTAAATGAAAGCAGGGACTTGTACTTTATTATTGCAGGTCACAGTGTTTCCTCTTGTGTTCATTACCCCCACCTAGGAGCGGAAAGAAACAAATCCCAGTGCAGGGTGGGATCATGGAGCCCAATGGACGAGTACTTGGCTTTTAAGTGTTTTATTTACTGGAGCGCCAATTTACAAGGACAGTCATAAAATCATAATGTAGGGGGAAATTATACCTTCACACCCCACCCCCAGAGGACAGGGCTAGGCCTTGAAATGGAAAAGGTAGCAGTAAAAAGAAAACTGGATTAGGCCAGGAAGGGATGAGTTAGGCCCAGAAGGGGAAGAAAATAAATAATATATATTTACTAACTAGAAAGACAAGCACATACACATGAAACAAAATCCCTTGCTTAGTATAAGGCAGATCAATCTTTAAAATCTCCCTGTAATGTTTGTGTTTCATAAGGCAGGAATAATATGTTGTCCAAGAACAAACCATTTCAGGATCACGGTCTGTCCCAAGTGGACTTACTGGTTGGTTTCTGCCCCATTGCTATTTTCAAAGACTCATTTTAGAGGGGTTTGTTTTTTAAATGTGGTGTTAATAACAATTTATTACTGCTGACGAAATTGGGAGACGTGCCTCTTATTTTGCAATTAGACATTAAGGCCCTGATCCAGCAGCAACTTAAGCACATGCTTAACTTTAATGTGAAGTCAATTGGGACTGATCACATGCCTAGAGTTAAGCAGGAAGTGTCGGCAAGATCAGGGCCTGAGAGGGTATCTTCTTTAAGTCTATTTGTTTACCTAATTTAGTCTGATTTTTTTTCTAATTGCATGATTGAAGCAGGCAACGTTCTCCTACGGGAAAACCTGAGACGGGTGAGCTGTCTGCTGCTGCTCACTAATAATGTTACAAAGTCAAATGATTATCCCTGCAACCAGGAATGTTTGCAGCAGCTTGATGTGGGGAGGGAGAAGAGGTAATGGCATTGGGCATGTTGCATTGTAAACTGTTCAGCTGTGCAAGTCTGTGTGTACTGAGGCGTTAATGGAAAATTGTTGGGCACTGGGCCCAGAGCAGATGTGATCATGAATAAGAACGAAGAGGAGCTGAAGGAAAAAGCATATTTTAGGATCCTAAGATCTTAGTAGGCATCCACTGCTTGCAACACTGTGTGCACCTGCCTACAAGGCCTCTTACCACTGTGAGGTGGATAAGTCTAAAATCTATAGCGACATAATCTTTCTATATATAATCTGTATTTGCCTGCAGATAATATGCAGCTAGCTCTTTGCAGGCAAAATAATGCCCTGGTCTAGATTGCTGGATCAATCCAGGAAGTGGTTCCAAACTTCCTTATCATGTTTGCTGTAGTTTCATAGTATGGGCCACTTTGATTGGTTTATAACACGCGTTATCAAGGTTTTTTTTCATTGTGTGCTCCATGTTTTAAGAGCGGTTATCCCATCCCAAGGATAAAATTCACTTCCATGCATGCTCCCACTTCCCCAGAGCCTGGTGCCAGCAAAGACAAGGGCTGGGAGGAGGGAATTAAAGACTCCTTCAGTATGTGAGACGTCGAAAAATTTTGCTATTTTATTCTTTCCCTACCTACTTCACAAAATATTTGTGGGCACCAGAACACCAAAGAGAAGGCCTCTCCTAGTCTTCAGAAAGCATAGCTCAGTGCCTGTGATTTGGTGGAAAGAAGATTATTTTGACCCGATCTGTTGCTTAGTTAGATAAACATGATGTAAATTATAAAGGGCTATTTTGAAAACCAAATGGTTGCTTTGCATTTAGGACTGAGATTAGACGGTCTTGTGTTTTACTACTAGCATCATAGCCATATCTATGTTGTGTCATTGCATCTTCTTACCTTTAGAACACAATTTGTTTTGTTGGGGGAGTAGGGAAACTTTTGCCTTCAGTCATAGAACTATTACAATGGATGCTGGTACATCAGTGGGGTGAAAGAATAAGTGTAGGAAGAACAATGGACCATACAAGTTGATGTCCAACACTGTCTCTTGACCCAGAATGGTGTCCCCTCCATTAGACGCAGCCTGGTTTCCAGCTGATGTAAATCAGCATAGCTACACTGAAGTTGAACTAATTTATCCTACAGTCGATTCCCTAGTCAGCCAGTGGGCCAGGCTTTTATACCAGATTTGCTTCCAGGTATTGCCATTGAAGTTCCCCAGTACCACTGTGGCTAGGTCTACACTACCCGCCTGAATCGGCGGGTAGAAATCGACCTCTCGGGGATCGATTTATCGCGTCCCGTGGGGACGCGACAATCGATCCCCGAATCGGCGCTCTTACTCCACCAGCGGAGGTGGGAGTAAGCGCCGTCGACAGAAAGCCGCAGAAGTCGATTTTGCCGCCGTCCTCACAGCGGGGTAAGTCGGCTGAGATACGTCGAATTCAGCTACGCTATTCACGTAGCTGAATTTGCGTATCTTAAATCGACTCCCCCCTGTAGTGTAGATGTACCCTGTGCTGAGAGAGTGAGGCAGGATCTAGGGGCTTCCTGTCTGTTCCCCTGGATACAAAGCAAGTGAACCTGGAAAACAGCACAAGAGCTGTGACCTGAGTACCCAGGATGCAAGAACCAATTGCAGGCAAAAATCCACCTCAGTAAGATTTAAATGAGAGTGGAAAACATGGGGAAAATGCCTCCCTGAGGTAGTTGGATTTAATCCCAGCAGCCCTTGAGGCACAGATTAGGCCCTGAGACAGCCATGGCAATGCACCGTCCCTTGAAGTGACAGGGACCCGCCCACCAGTGAGCTCACCCTCATGGCCTGGGCAGACAAAACTGACGCACAAAGGTGTGTTCAGGTCTCACTGGCGGCCGCGCGTGAAGAGCAAACGGCGTGCGACCCAGCACCAGGAAGGCAAAGGAGCTAGTGCCGGATGCCCGAGAGGAGATGGGAGAAAAGTGTTGAGAGACGGGGCTCTGCAACAATGCAAAACAACAAAATGAATCCAGAGCTGAAGCTGTCATCCTTAACGCGTCAGGCTATGCCGGAGGTATTGCAGACCTCCGTAAATATTGCTGCGGTGGTTGGACGCAATAGGGTGAGTCAAGCGTGGTGTGGCCTTTATTTTAATAGTCTCTTCCTGTTACATCTACTTCTGACACATCTGTGAACAATTGCGAGCTTACCCATTTTTCACCATCTAGATGGCAGCCTGGGCTTATTGCACTGAGCGTAGGGCTGAGAACCAAAAACACCGGAGTTTGAATCCTGGCTCTGCTTCAGACTTACTGTATGGCTTTGGGTGAATCAATTAGTTTGACCCCATTGGATGCCTTTGACTCCCCCTGACCCAGCCCCAACCTCTCTGGATGAAATTCAAGCACTGGCAAAAATAGACAGGACTCCTGTTGAGCTGAGGGGAGTTGTGGCTGCTTATGCCAGGACTGCATTTGTCCTTCTGTGTCTCGTGTTCCCTATGAGTAAAATGGGGGTGATCATTCTTGCCTTTGTCACAAGGGGATCAATAAACGTTTTTGGATCTCTCTTGAAGGTGAAAAAGTTTTTCTTCTTATGGGTGGCGTTATTAGGGGAGGCTACACACGCTTGGGGCTGGTCAAAGTGCATTATTTTTGCCCATCCTTTCTGTGTCACCAGCTCATGCCCTATATTCATGTTATTTCCAAGCAACCTTTTAAAAGAATGAGTAGCATGCAAAACATCTGCCTTAAACTTATCCCCCCAATATCCATAAATTCACACCAAGAACAAACCAGTTATGACTAAAATACTCTCCCAACAATGGCATAAAAATAGATCATCTCCCTTTATGGTGTGACACACGCGTTGTTTTGTTTTCACTCCATCGGCAGTGACCCACTGGCATGACTTGTTAGATTGCTCTGAAATTTCTTCTTCCTCTTTCTACTTCTCCTCCAGATATTTTGTCCTGCTATAACACTAATACTTGGCACTTCAGCTGAGCAGTCCTGGTAGGCAAAATAAAGACTGAGGGCAATGCATTAATTCTAACAGTGCGCTTTCCATGCTACCAATTTTCTAATGCATTCCCTCTGGCCAGACCTTATCCCGTTAACTTCCTCTACATCTGACCGTAGATGATCAAATCCATCGGGAAGTCACCCACTCGATGGTCCAAATTCTGACGGACAAAACGAGTACATCCATAGCTACCTGGAATGTACAAACTCTAAATAAAAAGAACAGGAGTACTTGTGGCACCTTAGAGACTAACAAATTTATTAGAGCATAAGCTTTCGTGGACTACAGCCCACTTCTTCGGATGCATATAGAATGGAACATATATTGAGGAGATATATATACACACATACAGAGAGCATAAACAGGTGGGAGTTGTCTTACCAACTCTGAGAGGCCAATTAATTAAGAGAAAAAAAACTTTTGAAGTGATAATCAAGCTAGCCCAGTACAGACAGTTTGATAAGAAGTGTGAGAATACTTACAAGGGGAGATAGAGTCAATGTTTGTAATGGCTCAGCCATTCCCAGTCCTTATTCAAACCGGAGTTGATTGTGTCTAGTGTGTCTGAAACTCTAAATAGAGCAGGAAAATTAGCACAGGTAATCAGAGAAATGGACAGAGATAAAACTGACATCCTAAGACTTTGTGAAGTTAGATGGAAAGATCAAGGTCTGATAACATCTGGAGAAAAAACAATGTTCTATTCAGGGGAAACCGAACATGACAGAGGTGTAGGAATCATCAGGAATAGCGCTGCAAAGAAATCACTTCCGAATTGGCAGCCAATATCAGATAAGCTACTGGCAGCTAGATTCCACTGTCGGCCCATTAAGTGAAACATAGTCCAGGCATATGCTCCAACAAATGATGCAGGTGAAGAGGACAAAGAGCAATTCTATACAGAATTGAATGATGTCATGAAAGAAATACCAAACCACGATCTTGTCCTGGTTATGGGAGATTTTAATGCCCAGATTGGAAATGAAAGAAGAAGTTGGGAAACAGTCATCAGCTCACATACAACTGGAACAATGACAGACAATGGCACAAGACTACTTGAATTTTGTGCTGAAAATAATCTTAGCATCTGCAATTCTTTCTTCCAACATAAAAACACACACAAAAAGACAAGGATTTCACCAGATGGGCGTACACACAATGAGATGGACTATATCTGTGTTAGAGGTGGAAAACATCAGTGTTAGACAAGAGTATTCAGAGGAGCAGATATAGGAAGTGATCACTACTTGCTGAAAGCAAACAGCAAATTGAAATTTAAAATGCTCAGAAAGAAAGAACACAGACTCTGATTACTCAATACACAGAAACGACAAGATTACAGGATATGAAAAGAGTACCAGATAGAGGTCAAGAACAGGTTTGAGGCTCTTAAAGATCTTGAAGAAAACAAGTGGAAAAATACTGGGATCTTTTCAAAACAGCTCTGCTAGAAACAGCTGAAAAGATAATTGGTAGAAAGAGGGAGCAATAAAGAACAGTGGAAGAAGAAACATGGAAAATTATAGACAAAAGAAGAAAACCAAAGGTTCTAGTACTACAACATACGACTGAAGGAACAAAACAAACCTACAGGAACTTTGACAAAGCAGTAAAGAAACAAGGCAAAAAAGATAACCGAAATTGGATAGACAGTAAGGCTAATGAAGATGAAGAACAGTCTACACAATCCTGAAACAGTTAACAGGCTATGGATCAAAATTCAGAAGTGTCGCAGTGAAAGGAAAACAAGGAGAATTTTTGAAAACCCAGGAGGAACAAGAAATTAGATGGGTGGACCACTTTGAAGAATGCTAAACCAATTACAAGACTGGAATTTAACAATGATAAACCATTAGACCTAGATATAGATGTATCTGAGGTAAAAATCGAAGTTTAAAAAAAGCATTGCAGAAGCTGAAAAACAACAAGGCACCTGGGTTGGACGGCATTCATCCTGAGATGCTTAAATATGGAGGCGAAGACGTGGAATCGGTCATCTGTTTGCTGTGCAACAAAATATGGATGGAGGAAAAAGTGCCAAAAGAATGGACCCTCAGTATCATAATCAAGTTACCAAAGAAAGGTGATCTGAACAATTGTTCAAATTAGAGGGGAGTAATACTTCTGTCTGTCACAGGAAAAGTATTAGCAGCAGTCCTCCTGAACAGAATGAAAGGGAAGATGGATACCATCCTACATGAACAACAATCTGGATTTAGATAAGGGAAATTGTGCACAGACGCTATTTTCATCCTGAGACGGATTACGAGAACACAATTGAATTCCAAGGCAGTCTTGCCATCAATCTTGTGGACTTTCAGAAGGCATTCGATAATGTAAACAGAGAAACAATGTGGAAAATTGTGGAACAATATGGAATTCTAACAAAATTAATCAACATTATGAAGGCATTCTACGCCAACACAAAATGCTGCATTAAAATGGATTGAGTAAGCCATTCAGCATCAAGACAGGTGTGAGGCAGGGGTGTTTCCTGTCTCCTTTTTTGTTTATGCTAGTCAAAGACTATGGATTAAAACAATATGACCGTGATACAGGTAGCCTAAAATGCAAGAATTCAAGGCTATTTGATTTGGACTTTGCTGATATCACTCGTATCAATGAAGATGCCAACGGACTACAAAAATGCACAAACCAAGTAAAAGAAGTAATGGAGAAGATAGGTTTGAGATGCAATGCAAACAGTGGTTCCCAAACTTGTTCCGCCGCTTGTGCAGGGAAAGCCCCTGGTGGGCCAGGACAGTTTATTTATCTGCCCCGTCCGCAGGTCCGGCCGATCGCGGCTCCCACTGGCCGCGGTTCGCTGCTCCAGGCCAATGGGAGCTGCTGGAAGCAGTGGCCAGTATGTTCCTTGGCCCGCGCCAGCCAAACCTGTGGACACGTCAGGTAAACAACCTGGCCTGGCCCGGCCTGCCAGGGGCTTTCCTTGCACAAGCAGTGGAACAAGTTTGGGAAACACTGAATGCAAAGAAATGTAAAGTCTTTTTAATGGAGACTACAGGGACAGAAATCAAAATAGAAGAAGAAACTGGAGAAGGTGGACAATTTTATGTATCTTGGAAGTACCATCAGCCAAGATGGTACTAGTTCCGAGGAAATAAGAATCGGGAAGGCAAACGCTGCATTTAGAAGACTCAAAAACATCTCCCTCAAGACAAAACTGAATGTGAATTATCGCCATCAGCTCATATATCAGTGAGACATGGCAACTTACCAAGAAAGATATGCTAAAACTGGATGCATTTCATCACAAATGTCTGAGAAGAATATTGGGAATAACATACAGAGATATAGGAAGACACATGAAGTCAGAAAAATGACTGGATAAGGCACCCTCTCCCAAATCCTCTACAAAAGAAGACCTCAGTGACTGGGACATGGGCTCAGAATGGAAAAAGAATGCTTACCATATACCGCCCTTGAATGGAAGCCGGAAGACCGTGAATAACATGGAAACGAACAGTTCTGAACGACATCCAGCACCTCAAATGGGAAGATTTGGAGAGAATGGCAGTTGACCGGCAAGGATGGCAAATGTGGGTAGCCCACCGTGCAGCAAAGCATGGGATGGACTAAGGCAGGGGGTCGGCAACGTTCGGCTCGCCAGGGTAAGCACCCTGGCGGGCCGGGCCAGTTTTATTTACCTGCTGACGCGGCAGGTTCGGCTGATCGCGGCCCCCACTGGCCGCGGTTCGCCGTCCCGGGCCAATGGGGGCGGCGAGAAGCCGTGGCCAGCACATCGCTCACCCGCGCCACTTCTCGCCACCCCCATTGGCCCGGGATGGCGAACCGCGGCCAGTGGGGGCCGCGATCGGCCGAACCTGCCGCGTCAGCAGGTAAATAAAACTGGCCAGGCCCGCCAGGGTGCTTACCCTGGCGAGCCACGTGCCGAACGTTGCCGACCCCTGGTCTAAGGTTAAGGACTGGTCACATAGTCCCATGCCACCTAGTGGCCCAGTTGGAAATTGCAATTTATGGGGGACCAAAAAAATCTTCTTCATAAAATATGCATAACTCTGAGATGGGCCAGCGAGCGCAGGTTTTAGTTTTGTAAAACCAGTCTGAAATAAAGGCTTGTCCAGATCAAATGGACTCCAGATCTGCTCCACCCAAAAGGTCATGGTTTTGTCCAACTTTTGCAACAGGCAAGCTAGGATGATTTTGACTTTGCAAAATCTTGTCAGCCAAGTTTTAGTGATCCCTAATGAAAACTAAGGATAGTTTGGATCCAAGTTCCACGTTCAGTACCACCAAAATTTGGGGATTTCATTGAGATTCTTGCTTTGACCCTTCTCTAGCCTAAATGAGAAGTGACCAGCTCAAAAGTGGTGGATAGTTTATAAATAAATAAATAGTTTCTACCTACATAATTTATTCCATAATTTTCTGTCTGACTCATTTGATGACAGTATTCCCTAAAGTGACACCTACATACCAGGATAGCTGCAACAAAAAAGTGAAAATGTATTTAAAACAATAATATCCCCCACAAATTATTTAGAAATCATGCACCTCTCCACTTGGTTTTTATTATTGCCAGGCATCTGTCCCCTTCAGTATTTGCAGCTCACAAGGGAAATCTGGATAGCGATTTGTGACTAATGTGGCTCTTCTGGCTGTGGAAAATATTATGTTGTGTTACTTATCAGCTTTCACAAACCAAGCCAAGCAGCACCTGACTGGGTTATTACCCGGATGGAAGATCTCAAAGGAAATACA
Organism: Chrysemys picta bellii; assembly: GCF_011386835.1. NCBI lineage: Eukaryota > Metazoa > Chordata > Testudines > Emydidae > Chrysemys > Chrysemys picta. The sequence continues at coordinate 7,882,079 of NC_088800.1, read as the reverse complement.
GGAAGTGATGCTTATGATTCATGTTGTAATGCTTTCTCTTCTAAGTCCGTATTAACCATGGGATGGGCATGATGTTATGGGGCCTACTGCCATTGATGGTGCTAATCTTTTGGCCAAGATATAAAAGCAAAATCCTGACTTCTCATGGAGATTCGAGACACCATAAAACATTTTGTAGGGTAACTCTGGTGTCCTGACTCATCTTAATGTGTTCTGTGGAACATTTATTTTATATCTGACAAAAGGAAGTGTGGTGAAGTTTCATTTTGATAGTAAATTTTCCTTGTAGTGTATTTCACATAAGTGCATGTCTCTCTATAAAAAGAACAGGAGTACTTTTCATACCTCTCTTTGTGGATACAGAGGGGGAGGGATAGCTCAGTGGTTTGAGCATTGGTCTGCTAAACCCAGGGTTGTGAGTTCAATCCTCAAGGGGGCTGTTTAGGGATCTGGGGCAAAAATCTGTCTAGTGATTGGCCCTGCTCTGAGCAGGGGGTTGGACTAGATGACCTCCTGAGGTCCCTTCCAACCTTTGATATTCTATGGCTGCTACTCTGAAACCTGTCTCTCTATATACATATATTGACTTGCCCTCAGTATTCATTAAGTCCTGCAAAAACTTACATACATGCCTAATTTTACTTACAGTGAGTGAAGTTATACAACTGGGTAAGCCTTTGCAGGATTCAGCCCCAAATCTGACTCTTTGGACGTGCTCTGAGTCTCTTACAGCTCTTTGAAGGAAAGGACTTCTCCTGATGATCAACTTGCATAATGTTATTGATAGCTTGACCAAGGTGTGATGCGCACACATAATGGCCGATCATCTCCTCAACCGAGTTGCAGCTGAAGGCCCCCGTTCTGGTTCTTTTCAAGTCACTACAGCAAAGCTGCCATTGTCTCAACTAGGACAGGTTTGGGCTTGAAGTCAGACCCAGATAATACAGTGACGCATGTGGGACTTAGGGAATCCAGGTATCATATTAGTCTGGAGTTTTTGTTTAATTTTTCTTTTTCAGTCTCTTTGGAATATTCTTGGGAGGCTTTTTGGTTTGCAGTGTGCAGGTTGGGGGATGGGGGGGAGGAGGGTTGCATAAGTAAAGGGAAGTTGTTTGGTGTGCCAGGGAAGTGAGGGAATTCCAAACAAAGGCAGCATAGAGGAAAGCATGAAGTTGAGGGCAGGAGAAGGATCCAAAGGGGAGAGTGAGCCAGCAGACAGGGATATAGGGCAATTCCCTATACATCTAATGAGGAAGATGCAGCCTTTTTTGTGGGATATGGACACTGTTGCTGAGATCCATGCTATTGTCACCTTGAGAGTAGAGGGCTTCAATGCAAATGGGGTCAGAGTTCCAAGTGGGGCCACACTTGGAAACTGAAGCTAGTGGAGAAATTGAAACTAGCTAGAAGCTCATGATAGGTGGAGCTACCCATCATGGGTATGTATCAGTCAGTTCTCCAGGGTGTGAACAAGCTGCTATTTGGTTTTGGGAGGTGTGACGGTGAGTAGCCTGAGGTTGACTCACCACTCTTGGCAAGTGGCGACTGTCCTTGCATGGGCCAAATTGAGGAGATAATTGGTAAAGGACCGGATGATTAACCAGTTAACCATGTGATTCAGCTGAGGACAGGGAGGAGAAGGGAAGGCCAGAAAAGTGAGATCTGTTGCCCTGGGCCTAAGAAGAAGACAAAAGCCATACGGGGGAGAGAAGGACTTGTATAGCACACTGGAAATAAAGCACTTGCTGTTGAACTTGCCAGCAGTGTGCATGAGGGCTCTTTGTAGCAAGGAACAGAGGGTGAAGGCCCCTTCCCCTTCCCCCCCCCCCCTTGTGACACACACCTTGTGGTTAAGATTTTAGTTTTGACTTAAAGGCATGAATGGCTTGCGATATGCGTACTGGAGAGACCTCCTCCCTGGGCCCTGCAGTCATGCAGGTGCCCAAACTGGATCTTCAGGGTTTGAAATAGGAGCTGCCAACAGGGCCTTCTCCAGAACTCTCTGCCTGCCCTGACTTGATCCAAATAGCCCCAGTCAATACGCTTCCAGGCATCTCTTGAGAGAGGAGTCTCAAAGCTCCTCCCATCTCAGACCCGTGGGGGAGGGATGGGATACCTGTGCCAAGTGCTGAGGTGGTCATTCATATGCTCTTTGGTTGGGATGAGTGTAACTGTTTTCAATGTTGCCAAAACTCTTCGCCTACGCGGCAGCACCCAACCAAGGTGGAAGCTGACCCTGCTCCAAAGACAGTGGCTAAACTTTTAACGGGGGGGAGGGGGAGTTGGTCCCTGGTTGCCCTGAAAGACCGGAGCGACCTAGCTCGTGGGTTCGGGGCCCAGCCACTGCGCTGCATGTTCCAGGCTTGCTCTTGGACCTATGCAATTTTATTAGTAGGTTAATTTGATATCAAATCCTCCCCCCTTCCCTTTATATCTCACAGGGAGGATCCATCCCCTGTGGCCATGCAGCTGACCTCCCCAGAGGACCCCCCGGCTCAGTGAGACACTTACAATCCCCCTCCTTGTTTGAGCCCGGCCCTCATTCCTAGGGCCACAGCGTGGGCCAGCTGCAGCTGCTGGAGGGACCGGGAGCCGGCGCGGTGCGCCCCCGGGGGAAGCTGTACCTGCCCCGCCGCGCGGGGCCCGGGGATGGAGGGGGCGTGGCCTGGGCGGCCAGCGGAGCCAATGGGCGCTCGCCGGCCGGGAGCCCTTAAAGGCGGCGCCGCCGGGCTGTCAGCCGCAGAGGCAGGGCTGGCAGCGGGGCAGCCGGAGCGCGGCGCTCGCTCCCGTCGCGCGATGGCTGCGATGAACGGCGCGGTGGAGAACGGGCAGCCGGACAAGAAGCCGCCCGCGCTGCCTCGGCCCGTGAGGAACCTGGAGATCCGGCACAGCAAGGTAAGCCGGGCCCGGGCACCCCGCGCACCTGCCGCCGGGCTGGGGCTGGAGCTGGGGCTGGAGCGGAGCCCTGCGATCCGTTATCCGCACCGCCCGCTGCGCTGCGCTGCGCTCTGCCTGCCCGAGGTGCCTGGCAGGAGCCCCGCACTCTGCCCGGGCGCGGGGTGTCCCCAGGCAGCAGCGTGTCCCGCAGCAACAGCGCCCTGGGAAAGGGGAACCCCTCTTCCCCCCCCCGAGAGGAGGGACTCCGCTAAATCCAGAGAGACCCAACTGCACAGCCCCCCTCGGGAGACTCTCTCTTCTCGCCAGGATTCAGGGTGCCTGGCTGGAACCAGGTGATGACCAATCAGATTGATTGGCCAATCTGGTCAGCAGCCAACAGTGATTTAAAAAAAACCAACACCTAAATGTCCAAATCAACGTAAGCTGACTTTAAACTCCTACATCTCCAACGCAGAATGCACTGGGGCCTGGTCCTGCATCCCCTAAATCCATATTGGATCCCAGGGGAGCGCTAGGTGCTTCAGGAACGCAGGGTCTGACCTCTCAGGCAAGAAACTTAGTTCTGTGCACCTCTTTATTGTATTATGTCAACAATCCTAGTCAAGAGTAAATGGGGGAAATTAGGTCATTTCCTCCTCAAAACCTGAGTTTGCGAAAACTTTCCCTGCTTTGTTATAACTCTTCTGTGTTTGGAGTCCCGCTCCTACAGAAAAGTGTTGCGCTTCCCATTGTTGCAGGATACATCTGTCTAGTACTTTTAATTAACAGCAGATTTTTTTTCCCCACTGTCTGCTGTGATTCAGAGGCTCAGTTACATCCTCATTGATCATGCAGTGTTTAATTTCTTTTTCTTTTTAAGCTTGATGTTCCACCACCTCAGTCTGTGCTCTTTTTTATTTTAACAGACTGGAAGTTTATTCTGGTATTTGTAGCAAGTGGAGAAAGGTGTCAGTTCTAGGAGTGATACAAAAAAGTGCATGTCACTGGACTTATCCTGCCTACGCAGACATGTCAACTGCAGGAAATCAAATGAAATAGATTTTTTTTGGGGGGGTGTTCCCCTCCCAACGTTTGATTTAGCAATTTCTGCTACAAGTTGAAGGTGTTATAGTTTTCCTCTTTTACATATTAGACTCACTTCAGCACCAAATAAAGGTGCCTCTGTGTATTCCTGAATTTGTACTACTTAGTCACCCTGTTCTCCAGGATTTTGCTATCGAAGAAAATGGTTTTTGTACTGAATATGGACATAATGTGTCATCCTGGGTCACTAACAGGGTGATGCCATGTTCCCAAATTAGTATGTTGGGCTTACAAGAGCCAGTCCTCCAAGATATGGAGCACTTCTTGGGAACTGAGAGGACTCAGCAGTTTCCATTGAAGTCAGATCTGGATAGAGTGAAGCTGTGAAGAGGATTTAAAAAAAAAACTTCCTTTAAAACAGTTTTTTTTTTTCCCCCTGTGGATTCAGTCCTGTTTCCATTGTGGATACTGGGGGGTTTGCATTGGCTTCATTGATGGCAGGATCAGACCCTATATTTATAGTATAGGAAAGGGAATTGGGAATCAATGGTGCAAGGTTCAGAATGCCCTCGGTTTCTACCAGAGGCACTAGGAGTGAAGGGTGCTCTGAAACGTTTAGGATCAGACCCAAAATTGCTGGTTGCGCTGATCTTACCCCTTTCAAAATGTTTGATTTTTACACTTGAAAAAAGCTCCTGGTATCCTTGCTAAAGTCAGGGCTTCAGTGTAAAAACACACAACCAAAAGTCCAGTCAGCTCTTATGTGATCAATAGAGCTTCCCTTTAAAACGCCTTGGTTATCCCAAGCCACTGAAATGTAAAACTTCCAAAGCCCTTGTTAGAAGGCTCCTGGTTTTCCTACTTTGTTCTTGATATTCAAGACATCTGCTCATTGCTGGTTTCTAAGGCAGAGTTGAGAGTCATTGCAGACATCAACATCTTTTTTTAGGAATTGTCACATTGTGGTAGTTAACCCCCTATGTTGTATTCACCAGTATCCTAACACACCGGTTCCTGTAGTGGAGGGACTCTTCAGGTTTATGCTGCGCTATTGACATATGACCTTTACTTTGCTAATTTCAACTATGTGGCTGAACTAAACTGGCTAGTGGGGTTTAGCATGTTTTAATTAATATAAAATAATTCAAGCTTCCTACGTTATATAAAAGAGATCATTATAATTTGTCCCTCAGCTGCAAGAGGACAAATAAAGCTGAACTGCATTAATTTCTCAAGTTGAATGTGATCCAGGTACACACCGAATGAACCAAATTTGATTAGCTATTTATTAATAATTTGTCAGCAGATAAGCCTTCTTCTTAAACCAGTTTTCCTTACCTTGCTTTTTAAAAGCTGAGCTTTCTGCTAACCTGGAACTTGCATCTTCTGCTGCTGGTTTCGGAGTGGCATAATGTGACTTTAGATAGACTTTTATTAACTTCACTGGCGGTTGTGTGTGAGATGGGTGTGGAGAATAGGACCCCTAAAGATGTCTACACAATCAAATAGACTGTCTCAAAAGTGGAAAATGTTAATTAGAGTACAAGTTCTGCTTCTGGTTTGATGCTCAGAACACATCATCTGATGAGGAAAATTATGGGCAATATTAAGCTTAGAATGATGATAAATACACATCTATGGGGGTATTCTGCAAACTCTATCGACTTGTCCCAGATGTTTGCAGCTGTCTCCCAACAGCACTCATCCCTCTAAAGTGAGAATATTATTTTCAGTTCTACTAGTTATTGGATTGGGGAAATTGTTTCAAGATCAAGTCTTGTATTGATCAGCATGCTTTTATGAAGCAACGATCGCTCACAAATGATCTTTCTATAATGTCCCTAGAGATGAACATGAAAGAGAGTGCGGTGATGATCCATGTAATACATGCAGAGTGACTTCTTATGGAAGACCCAAGCTTAGTTGTATGAAACTGAAAAGAATCTTGGCGATTCTGTCTGTCACCTTGAGTCCGCCATTCGCTAGAGTGATTTCATCCTTTCTCCAGCTCCCTCATCCATAATTAATGCTAACACATAGATGCAGCAAAATGGTGCCCCATTCATTAGTAGCTGTAAACATTCCATTGTCATTTCATGGGCTTCCCTCCCCTGTATCTCTCAAGTTTGCAGTGAAATGTTCCTCATTTTAGATCCAAATTTGCCTTTGTCGTCCATAAACCTGCTCACACTTACCGTTTTAAAATGTTTGCATCCAAAGTGCTGGATTGTAATTTGTGAGCTCCAGGCTACTTAAAACTTCCCGGGCGCAAAAACTTCATTTTGGAGTTATCACACTGAGTTTTGTAATCGTGACACCTCTGTCCTCCCCTCCCCCCCCCCGCCCCCCAAACAGTGAAAATCCACCAGGATAGGTGGATCTAAAAATCAACTTTCAGATGAGTTCGCATCTAGGCAGCTTCCTCCAATATGTGCTGCACGTGCTTTGGAGAAGCATTCAGAGAAAAATATTTATTTATTATGATACTAATGTTAAGGAGTAATTGTTTTGAAATGGGCAAGAAAAGAAACCCATGAGATCCAATTCAATGGGAGTTTTGAGTGTGCAAAGACTGCAGGATTGGTTGGGTTTTGTTTTTTCTTTTTCATTGTGGGACTGAATTCTAGCATGAGCTGATGTGCCAATAGACTTGTACGTTGCATTGGAAAGGTGAAACACTTTTCTTCAAATAAAATAATTTACTAGCTTGCAAAGATTAACCAGGGCTCATTATCTAAAGACTGTGTTTAATCTCATTTGATTTATTCTCATTTATTTATCATTAATAAAAGCATCATCAGATAGTGTCAAGCTGGGTCAGAATAGCGCAGATGCGTGTTGAATTGATCAATTATATACTGGTGACTATGCACAGTTTATATTAAATATCAAAATTTTAATCATTTAAAAAGTATTTGAATGCATTTTTTGTTACGACACTATTTGGGACTCTATTTGTCCTCACTATAGAAAGGCTTATGGTTTGGTTTTTTTGTGTTTTTTTTTTTTTTTTTTTTTTAATTTTCATTTAAGAATAAATTGCCGTAGACACAACTTTTCCAATTGATATTGACAAAGACAAAAGACTGGCAAAGTGCTAGGGGCGTTTGTGAGTAAGGACTTCTTGGGTGAGGTAGCATTGCAAGATTGGGTCCATACTGCACATTCACTGGTGGAAAATACTAATGGAGAAACCACTGGTGAGTAGCCCAAATAAGCAACATTAGCAGCATATACCCAACATCTTTGATGTTCGTGCTTTGTACAGCAGAAGGAGCTGTGGTGCTTGAAATATGTAGATTTCTCTTGGTGTCTGCTTGCCATACCCAAGGATATGGGTTTGAAATACACCCTGGCTATTTCACAAGTCTAAATCCCATGAATTACACTGTGTGGACCTGATCCTGCATTCTTTGGTCAATCAAAACTGACTTCACTGGATCTTTATGTACATGTACTTCCCTTGGTTTGGTTTTTCTGACTGCCAATTAAAAACGGAAACAGCCGTTAACATTAGGGCCTAACCCTGCAAAGGTGCTAAATGCTCTTGACTCCCTTTGGCTTCAGTGGGTTCTCTACTCCTTGCAGGATCAGGCCCATAGAGAGACCTACTTGAGCCTCCACGTGGTAGTACATGTGTGTTTGCTATTTTTTTTTTCTTTTTGACCCCTGTTAGATATTTATTAACAACGAATGGCACGAATCCATGAGTGGAAAGAAGTTTCCCACATATAATCCCTCAACGGCTGAGAAAATCTGTGATGTAGAGGAAGGTGATAAGGTAAGTTTCTCTGAGTGACAGATCAGGAAAGCGTTCTGGGTACGTTCTTGGTTTTGCCACAAAATGTGGTTGGCCCAGCTGCAGGTTTAAAGCCTGTGGTAGCTAAACATTTCGCAGGGCCGGCTCCAGGCACCAGTTTACCAAGCAGGTGCTTGGGGTGGCCACTCTGGAGAGGGGCAGCCCGTCCAGCTGTTCGGCGGCAATTCCGCAGATGGTCCCTCACTCCAGCTCGGAGCCAAGGACCTCCCGCCGAATTGCTGCCGCAGATCGCGATCGCAGCTTTTTTTTTGTGCCGCTTGGGGCGGCAAAAACCCCTGGAGCCGGCCCTGACATTTTGGCAAGCTTGTTCAAACGGATTAGAGAGAATCAATTACGTCCCACGCCGCTAGAATCATGAGAGTTGCTTCTTTGCTAAGAATGGCGATTACTATAACGATTTTAACCAAATCTTAGGCATGATCCCAAGTATTGTTTGCACGGTTTAGAAGTAAGTGATTAAACAACTACTGCCCCACTGCAGCCCTTTTTTTGGTCACTTATTTGATGTAATTCAGCTCCCCCTCCCTCCAACTTGCAAATGCTTTACACACCTGCTTAGCTTTGCACATAGGAGCAGGCTCAGGGATTTCAGTGGGTTTACTCACATGTGTAAAACGAAGCCTTTGCAGAGTTGGGGACGGAGATTGAGACCAAAGAAGGAACGCACATTTATTTTTAAAGATCCTCTTAGGGCCACTTTTTAAAAACAAACCTTCTTGGATTCTGGTCCCTTCTCAGTGAATCTGCAACAGTCCCATTAAAGGTGATGATCAGTCAAACCAAAGGATGAATGAGTGCTCAATATTTGATATAAGTGTCAAGAACTCCATAGTCCATGCCTTGTGCACAGGGCCGGATTAACCATTACGCAGCCAGGGCCAGGTGGGGCGGGGGAAGAACGAGCTTGCTCATGTAGCAGCCCCCTGTGGCTTGGAAGGAGCTCAGCTGGCAGCAGGAACACACTGCCAGGTATCCGGTTAACACTGGTGACCGGACACTAAAAATCCGGTTACCACAGGAACCTGTGCCAGCCATGGGTGTAGATTGAGCAGGCACTGGGGAATGTTGCAATGTTGATCCTCATGCGGATAAGCACTCCACTAGCTAGGAGGGAGGAAGCCTAAGAGAAGGACAGCATAGCATCCCTCGTGTTAACTCTTACTCAGAAGTATGTTTGAAGAATTGAGTGTCGAGAGAGTAGAATAAACTTGTTAATTTTACACAAATAATATGTAAATATGCAGAGAAATGTTTGAGGCCTTCATAATTTTTTTTTGCAATATAGCATTCATACTTAAGCTCTTCCCTCCCATTAGCGTTTAGCCCCTCGGAACCGTAATCCAGCCCTGCTTGTGCACACAAACCTCTGACTGGAGTCAGTGGCACTAGTAGACCTGCCTTCTACCCATACCACAACTCCTCACAAACATGGGCCTTGTGGACGTGCGGTAGGAGGAAGGACAGGTCCAAGAACTTGCCTTTCTCCATCTGATGACTGGAAGGCTCTCCTGTCACCGTTGTTAGTGATGAGGCCTTACCCTCACGTTGTGGAACGAAGTCCCCTCCATATCAGCGGTGGGATGGGGAATGCTTGACCACAGAGGTGATGATACACACTGTGCTTAAAACTACACACCCTGGTTCTCGGACAGGAAAACTGACGGGGCAAAGGTTCTTTGTTAGAAGAATGCCCCTGCCCATACCAATGACATCCCCATGGACCATAATGCTATAACAGGGTTGCCACTTCTGCAGTGCAAAAAACCAGAATGTCTCCAGGTTTCCCAGAAAGCTACCACCAGTAAAAGGAATGATCCTGGGAAAACCTGGGCAGGTGGCCACCCTAGCTATATATGGAAATGGGGTGGAGTCTATGATTCTGTCCTAGGGAAGAGGGCAAGCCTAGGTAGTGGTGCAAGCTCATAACCTGCTTAATGCACCCACATCCAGGGAGAAGGACCCCTTGGAATAAGCAGCAGCCTTCATGCCTGATGTCCAGAAGACTTGGACTGTCCATGCACAATGCAGCAGTGGAGGCAATTGTAAAGTGGCCAGATAATATCATTAATTTTATATAGCACATCATTGCATCTAATTATAATTACTGTATAAACTATGGGGTGAGGCTAATCCTGTGGTAACTTTTACTAGGCAGAAACCATGGCTCCGCTATAGTTATGTGAGCTAAGTGCCTCCTCAAGTAGTTACAAAGTTGGTGGGTATTTCAGGCCTGCTTTTCATGCCTCCGTTAAAGAAAACCGTTGAGCAAAACAAAGATGGCAACCTCATGTCTCGCCTACAGAGAGAGCTCTCATTACTCTGTTCTCTCCTGGGTGCCAGGGAGAGGTTTTAACTTCTAGCTCATGGGACTGTCGTTGGAAAACTTCCTTCTCTGGGCTCTCCTGAGAGACTCTCTGGCCTGTAAGGATCAAGCTGTGGAAGTTTCTGTGGATATCCGGTGTGCAGGCTAATCTCTGTGGGGGGCAAATGCAGGATATTTTGGTCACAGAGTGTATGTCTACACTGCAGTGTAAAAGACCTGTGGCATGGGCATGCCTGGCCTGGGTCGACTAACTCAGGCTTGTGGGGTTTGGGTGCTGAAACTCTCTGCTGTGGGTTTTATTTTTTAATTGCGGTTTAGCTGTACCCAGAGACTCTCTCCTTGCATCCCCTAAATCTTACGTGCAGACACTCCTGCTGTGTGTGTGGGGTGGGAAGGGGGCAGCAGGCAAGGCTGGGGTTGGGGCTGAATGAGTTTAAAAAATTGTGTTCGGGGCCCAAAACAGGCCAAACTGGGTGTATTCACCTGAGTTTTGCTTTGCAACTTTGGGTCTGTTAGTACCTAAAAATGACACTCGGAGGTTGGTGGTTGCAAATCCACATGGCCTGGAACCAAAGAGTCTTGTGCAAATTGAATCCCCTGAGATGAACCCAGCCCCAGTTTAATCCCCCCCATCCTAGATCTCCAGGTGTTTCATGCAGGCAGACTTAGGTTCGTAAATGAAGACCGCTGTGGAGCCGGGCTCTGGGGCATTCTCAGTGGCGCGGCTTGAGGAGACAGGAGCTATGCAGCTGCGGTAGCCAAAACTCTTGGGGGGCTGCAGGTTCTGTCACTACAGAAGCTGCCATGTGGCTGCTGCTCACCTTGACTCTAGATTGTGGGGGCTGGATTCCATTTCCCTCGGGGTAAGTCCCCCTTGAGATGCCTGTTTGCTTAGGCTGTGCATGAGGGATGGGAATTTGGCAACGAATAATTTGGCGATGACA